>NW_028274812.1:46154517-46457547 GCF_037043125.1 Eumetopias jubatus
TCTAAAAGTTTACTATATATATATATATATATATATGAGAACTAATATGCATTTGCTGTAACTATTTCTAATACTTCCATTCCCAAAGCATCAGTACTAAACAGCTGTAAGATTTCTCAGGGACAATGTTAATCATAAGCCCTCAGAAGAATTTTCAGATATCTATAAGAGTGAAATACATCACTAAAATATAATGAATGACATCTTTTCTTAGATAAATACCACTATTTAAAAAGTCAAAACAGCCCCAAAGGTATAATTCTGTTTTAAATAACCACTAGATTATTACAGTCTATAATAATTCCAATTGTTTTGATTATACAGCTTATTTCAAGAAGTCAAATATGGAGCCAGAATTTTTAGTTTAGAATGTTTTGTTCAAAGTATACCACATGTCTTAACTTGGTTATGTGAATTAAATTATGGTTATGACTTTTTTGTTATAACAAATTCTTCCTCTAAAAGGGATATCACTTTTCTACACTTGTAATTACATATATATTTCCAAAAAGAAATCTCAAGAATAATACTAAGATATATAAAAAAATTATTAAATGCTTGAGAAATTTATTGACACTATGACAACCTGTTAACAAAAGAAACACTTTATTATACTTCATGAGAGAACTTCATGGTGAAAGTTCCATTTTTTTTAAAGATTTTATTTATTCATGAGAGACAGAGAGAGAGAGAGAGAGAGAGAGAGAGGCAGAGGGAGAAGCAGGCTCCCAAGGAGCAGGGAGCCCGATACGGGACCCGATCCCAGGACTCCGGGATCATGACCTGAGCTGAAGGCAGACGCTTAACCATCTGAGCCACCCAGGTGCCCTGAAAGTTCCATTTTATAGCTGCACCATAATGATGTTTAGTATAGATCTAAGAGGATTCTAATATACATAATTTTCCTATAAGCAGTTATTAAAATATACAAGGAAGGATGAAAATAAAGCTATGATTCTGTTAACTTCCAAAGCTTAAGAATAAAGTGACTAGAAAAAAAAGGGGATCTGCCTTTAAAAAAACAAAACTACCTCTTACATACTACTTAATATAAAGTAAGCAAAAATCTAAAAATGTAATATCTTAAAGTACAGTATAATCAATTAATTTTCCTTGTGACCTGAGAGATACTGATAATCAGTAAAATATGGAGGCAGAAACAACAGGGAAGTTGCAAAAAAACAGCACAAATAAGGAATAAATTCTCTCCTTTCACTAAGCCTACTGTGCTTAAATCTGTAAACTTCTTGCTCTTCCTGAAAACACTATAAATCCTGCACTGCTCATTCATTAGAGAGCTTCTACCCAATTTTAGTAAGAAAACTGATTTTATGTTACACCATAAACACCAAGTAGGTATTTTCTAAGAATTCACATAATCTGCAGATACGTATCTTTATTTAGTAGAAAAAGTTTAGGCAGAATATGGAATAGCTGAAAAATGAACAAGCAAGTTCTGCTTTTGGTGTGGATGAGGAAGGATGTAGAAGATCTTCATTCTTGCCCAGAGCACAGCAAATCCCCACATAAACCTCAACAAAGCACATTTCTATTAAAACCATGTAAGAGTTGCGAACACAGAGAGATGTGAAAGAATGAAACAGGAAGAGGTCACTTTCATATCTTGGACCCGTGGCTGAACTTGGAGAACGAGCCCCCAGAGAAGGACAGTTTGTCAGGCAAGAAGAAACCAGACAGACTCTGGATATGTCTGTGGGCTCACTTGTCAGATTTAAATCTGGCAAGACTCCAAATGCAAAGGCAATCCTGTCTGGTAAGTCACTGTCCCACACATGGGAATTTTAGGAATCACTAGAGGTTGGCTAGAGAGGATGCATGACCTAGCTTACTTGTGGCAGTGCGCTGGAGGACAAGGGCCAGCTGCAATCAAAGCTGGTAAGACGCTGGCTACGATTTTAAAAAACTGCCACAAGCCACGTGTGGAACAGTATGTGAGTCTGACGTGGCTAAGAACACCTGACCAAAGGGGTCTTTGCACTCACTAGAAAGGTTTCCCCTCAGGCCTCTCCCGGGTACTCATAAGAAGATTGGGGAATACGCAGGGTACCTGACAGAGTGCCCATACTGGTGTACGTTTTATTGTGTATAAAGTCCATCTCAATAAAGTTAAATTTCTAAAGTCTATAAACTAAACCGATTCATTGATTTTTCAAACAAATAGATAATCTTGCTCATGGAAATATTCTCTATGCCTTATAAATAATTATGGTGCTTTTGCAATAACCTGACCGTTAGGAAAAGATCAAAACAGTTTATTACAAAACATAACTCTTTCACATGCATCTTTAAAACTACAGGAAAGGGGCGCCTGGGTGGCTCAGTCGTTTAGCGTCTGCATTCGGCTCAGGTCATGATCCCAGAGTCCTGGGATCGAGCTCCACATCCGGCTCCCTGCTCCATGGGAAGCCTGCTTCTTCCTCTCCCACTCCCCCTGCTTGTGTTCCCTCTCTCGCTGTCTCTCTCTCTCTGCCAAATGGATAGATAAAATCTTTAAAAAATAAAAATAACAAAGTAAAACTATAGGAAACCTATGCTATTCTAACATGGCTTCTGTAGAGATTATAAGCAACAATATTAGTAATCCTGTTAGACTGAATTAATCATGTCCTATGTTACCAGCAGGCTGCAAAGCAGGTGGTAGAATTACTGACTGCATCCTTCAAAAGAGAGTACAGCAGAAGCAAAATACAAATAAAAAATAAAAAAGTTTGGGAGCTAGAAGCAGTCCAAGTTTTATCTGGATAAAAATTCAAGATGGTTTTCATTAAAAAACAAAAACAAAAGAACTTCATTTAAATAGTAAAGGAAAGATGCCAGAATTCTATAGTCTGCCTACTCTTCGTTAAGTTGTTCTTCATTACTTGTATAATGAAAACAAACAAGAATAAGGAATACTTTATTCATGTAACATTTGCAGTCTGAATTTTATAATCAGTGGTGAAAATACAGTCAAATCTAGTCACGGGCATAATTTGAGTCGGATATTTCCGTGAACATGCATACCATGTTTTGCCTCAGGAGAGAGGAAACGAATTAACACTGAAGAGAGTCCTGTTAGCAGGTCTATCTGTAATGTTTCTTAGAGGAAAAATTCCAAAGAAGTATCTTTGTATCCCCTGTTCCAGGTATGGGAGTTTACTTCTCAATCCCCCAACCCCAAATGTGGGCTGGACCTAGTGACTTGCTTCCAAAAAACAGTATGAAATGGGGAAAAACAGTAACTCCACAGTCGAGAAACCTGGCAACTGCTATGTTGGCTAGTTAGGTAATCTAGGTTAACGTTACCACTGATATTACAGTGAAAGCATATATATCCCTGATATGAAGTGGCAAGAATACCTTTTCACCTCTGTGGGGGTCTAACCCACAACCCCGCTGAGTCGTGGGAAAAACATCAGACAAACCCAAATGGAGGGACATTTTACAAAGTACTTGGCTAGTACTCCTCAAGATTGTCAGGGTCATGGAAATAAGGAAAGACTGAGAAAATGCCATAGACCAAAAGAGACTAATAGTAAGATATGAAGACTGAATGCAATGTGGTATATCCTGGATGGGATCCTGGAAAAGCATGTAAGTGGAAAACTCGTGAAATCCAAATGAAGACTCGAGTTTAATTCATAGTAATGTACAAATGTTGAGTCTCGGTTTTGACAAATCAATCACACGGCGCTGTAAAATGGTAACATTAGAAAAAACTGGATGAAGGCTATACAGGATCTCTCCATCTTATCTTTGACACTTACCTGTTAATTTAGGGATTACTCCAAAACAAAAAGTTTATAAACCAACAACAACAATTTTTTTTTAAAGTAACATGTCTAGGAATAAAGAGGAGATTTTGAGGAGCACTTGCTCCTGTGTGTGGTTTTGAGGAGCACTTGCCATCACACAGCTTTTCCACCACTGTTGCTCAGATGGAACACTCCACGTGAATGAAGCTCACGGCTCTAATATGCACAGATAGACTGTTCATCCCCTCATACCACAACACTAGAATATTCTTTCCTGTTGGCCAGAAAGCATGCAGCTAGAAGACTCCTCCAGTGTCTTCATTATTTCTCTACATCATCTGACCACCAGCCTAGACAGGTAAAGGTATTTCGATTTCAGGCTGCTAAAGGCGGAAGTACCAATTTCCACCTATTTTAAAACTTATTGTTAAAAGTTCCAATTTTGTAGCCTTTTAAGACAAAATTTTGAGAGCCCTGTTGTGTATTTCTTGTGAGTGGCAAGAAGCTGCCTCCTAGATAGGTACATAGTCAGTTTATCATTCAGATGGCATTGCTAGTGGCTGTGGTTTTGACACTTACATAGCGTTTTTAGTTATTTTTAGTATATTCGTGTTGAATTTATTCACATGGACTACAGAAAAAAGACAGGAAGCATAAGGATGACAAATTTTGAACTTTTCTGTGAATTGCATTTATCTGATCAAATTTCTTATGTAACAAATCAAGATGTCTCTGGTATTTCAGGGAAAAGAAGATTAAAAGAAACAATATAAAGATCACTTTATCCTAAGTGGTTATCCACACCTGCAGTGAGAGATCATAGAGAAGTGCTTGCAAATTGAACCCTGAAACATTCTTTCTTATCTTACTCTTTAGAAACCAAACAGGAACAAAAAGAGATTTTCCTAGTGGTAAAAATCCAAGAATTCCAGACATCCAGATATGAAAAGTTTTTGACTTTTTGATGCCTTAACACATAAAGGAACATAATAAACACTTAAAATTTCTCTACAAATAATTTTTTATGTAATTAAACAAAATATATTACCTGTTATGCAGAGAAAACAGAAAAATTTTTTATAACTGTAAGAGTATTACTAAAATAAACCTTATATAATCTTTAATATAATATATAATATTATATCACATATACCATGTAAAGATGACAAAATAATTTTCAAAATTTCAATGAGGGAATCATGGATCATTACTTGGAAAAGGGTTCACAAATTTATAAAGGTCAGGAAATGCTCAATCACCTTGATTTACAGATAGAAAAAACTGAAGCCCAAAATTTGTTTAAACTCCTACACAGTTTGGATGAAAGTGATAGCATTAGGACGGACAAAAACCTAGCTCTCTCTTCTTCCTCACAATCTTTCCACAACATAATTTCTTTCTTTTTTTGAAAGATTTTCTTTATCTATTTGTCAGAGAGAGAGAGCACAAGCAGGGGGAGCGGCAGGCAGAGGGAGAGGCAGGTTCCCTGCTGAGCAGGGAGCCCAATGCAGGACTCGATCCCAGGACCCTGGGATCATGACCTGAGCCAAAGGCAGACGCTTACTGACTAAGCCACCCAGGCGTCCCTCCACAACATAATTTCTTCTTTAAGATACTGGAACCTTCATCTGGGTGCTTATCCATCATCAAAATCCTTCCCACTATGCAGAATAAGTCACAAGACTCTCATCCTTGGACTTCCCTGGACATAGGAACTGGATTTAAAGGCAACTCTTTAAGCCCATCTTTAACACCAGAAAACGAGTTGCAGAAATTACACATTCATACAAATGGTTGTCCCAAGGCTCCTCATTGCATCCCAATTACCCAGCACAGCCCCACTGTTCCCATTATGGGAGGAAAGTTAAAAATTTAGAGTTCTGGAATAATCTTTACAATTCAAAATAGAACTGAAAACAGAGAAAAGCAGAGGGGTGCAGGGGATCTCTATGGGAAAATCCAGCCACTTGGAAGGTGGAATAAGCAGTCTTCCAATGTCATCACTGCCCTATTCCAAGTCTCCCCAGAAACTAGTTCTCAAGTTATATGACATTATGATTTAAACAAACATTTTGTAAGTACAGATCCAAAATCCAATTATTCTTATTTTAATAATCATCTTTACTACCACTAACACTTACAAAACATGACTTGTTTTAGAGAGTATATTCCAAATTTCTGATACCTTGAGTGTAAGTGGCTTTTTGGAACAGTGTCTATTTGTAATTTCTGTCTCAAACCTCTTTCACAAAATAATGCTCTTCTAAGCCAGGGGGCGGGGAGGGGAACCCAACAAGCCCAAGCCTCACATATTTATTTGATTTTATGATTTGTATTCTTTGTAAAATAATACTCTTGGCAAGTAATTAATAAATAAAGTGATTAAGCATTAAAATATGCAAAGCTGTAACAGTGGTGATGATAATATATTAACCATTCATTCACACATGTATTAATTTATTCAACAACAGCTTATTGAACACCTACTATGGGTCAAGTATTGTGCTGGGGATAAAAGCCAAAGATGAATGTTTACTACTTTTAAAGATATTACAGGCCAGTAGAGACCGACAGCTCTGTGAACCAAATCGAAAGAAGAGTGGTAGGGTAGTGACAGGCTAAAATGAGGCCACAGAGGAAGAAAGGCAGGGGTGAACCACAGAATTATGTGGGAAAGCATGTGTAGGGAAAGGTCTCAGGGAAGGGGTGATCCTCGAGTTGGAGTCTGAAAGGTAAGTTGGCCTTGGAAGATGATGGGGGATGGGAGGAGAGCAAGATCTTTCAAGCTGATCAGCTGAAGTGTGACTGACTATAAATACACTGGAAAACGGCAAGCAAGTAGCGTGGTAAAGCCCTGGGGAAGCAAAGCCCAGCAACAGCCAGGGCTTGGCTATTGCTAAGAAACAGGTCTCTATGCATAAAGAGTTCTTAAGATAGATAGATAAATAAATAAATAGTTCTTAATTGTTTCTGAACATAGACTCTTCAGGATTTAAAGGTAACAACAAAATCAGTAACTACAGGGGATTCATTACTTACTATGAATCAGGCACTTTATATATATTTCATATTTAAGTTTGTATTCACAACTGTAGGGAATAGGAATTATTTCTATCAGAGAATGGCAGTTAGGTAATTTGCCCCCAAACACACCCATTAAGTGGCAGGATGAAATTTAAACTCAGTTTAACTTAAGCCTGCGTCCTAGGGACCCTCTCTTTAAAAAAAAAAAAAAAGTACATACATGCACACCATTATTTTCTTCTTCTCCTTCAGATCACACCCCCAATCATGGGGAGGGGGGCATGAAGTTCTCTCTTTTGATTCCACATCCCTCTAGCAACCACTCCCTCTCTCTCTCTGCTTCACAGCAAAAACCAATAGAGTTGTCTACACCGATCATATCCACTTCCTCACTTCCCATTCTTCTTTCAAACTAGTCTTCTTACTAAAGTGAATGGGAATCTGCTATGGACAATGTCAGCTATGGCCTCCATATCGCTAATCCAGTGGCCAACTAACTGCCCTTACGTTATCTGAGAGCTCAACAGGTCACTGCTTTATTCTTTTAGCCCCAGGACACCATTCTCCCCTATTTTTGTTGTTTAACTTTTCTCCTTCCTTTATCTGACCTTCTTCTCAGCTCCCCTTCTGCCTGAAGGAATTCGAAATGTTGGGCTGTCCCTCTCTCAGCCCTAGGTTTTTCTTCCAGTCTTGGAGGACTTTATAATTTGAATCAGAAGGATAACTAGAGGGGTGCCTGGGTGGCTCAGCCTTCCAAGGTTGAGCATTCAACCCTTGATTTTGGCTCAGGTCATGATCTCAGGGTTGTGGGATCGAGCCCCGTGTCAGGCTCTGTGCAGAGTGGCGTGGAGCCTGTTTAAGATTATCTCCCTCTACCCCTCTCCCCTGGTCATGCACGTGCTTGCTCTCTTAAAAAAAAAAAATATATATATATATATATATATATATATATATATCTAGAAAAACTGGACAAAGTTTAAAAAAATATATGCTTAAAAGTACTGGAGAGCCAAAAAATCAATGAAGATTTAAGGGGACAAGATGAGGAAGGCAGAAACCCAGAGAGGTAAGGCTGAAACCTGTGGCCTCTTCTTGGAATCAGGAGCAACACCAATTCCAAAAGAGGTAAAGGAAAGTCTAAGAAGCCTCAAGAAGCTTGGGGCACAAAAAAAGAGTCCAGCACCTCCCAAGGTTGGCTGGAGGCTAATAAACCCTCCACGATTTGTGTGGTAACCCAAGGGACTATACTATATGAGTCAGTGTGAATCGGACATGATACAGTTCTCATTGGCCTGAAGCACAACTCCAAATCATCTCAGTCTTTGAAAAATGAATCAAAAGTATTGCAGGATTGCTAGTGCCTTAGCTGCTTGCCAGAAGCAAAGGAAAGTTCTCTGCAGAAAGTTAACGTTACCATCATAGGCCACAAATTTCTTCTATAACTGTTATAAGATAGCTGATATCAATAAAAAATTATCAGATACACAGAGACAATATAACAGAAAACATAATAAAACAAAACAAGACAGAAAAACAGATGATAAAACCAGATCCACAGGGGGTCCTATGGTATAAGGAGTCAGACTTAAAAAAACATGCATAGTAAATGCAAGGAAATACAAGATAAAAATCAAGATTTGTCAGGGAACTGTAAAATATTAAAGGAACAAAATGGAATTCTAGATCTGAAAAATATTGTAACCAAAATTAAAGTTTAAACGCATATGCAGATTAGATACAGTTAAAGAGAGAATGAGAAAAGAGGTCAGAAGACAGATCAGAAGAAAACTAACAACAGAAGAGAAAATATTGACAAAAAGGTAAGAGATGTAAAGCATCAGTAAAAATACCTTCTAAAACATCTGTAAATGAAATTCCAGAAAGAAAGCAAAAGAACTGAAGCAATATTTTTGGTGATAAAGATTCAGAACTTCCCCCAAACCAACCAATGGTATTAAACACACATTTGAGAAGTCTTGCAAATCCCAAGCGGGATAAAGAAAAATAAAACTATACAAAGGAACATCCCAACAAAAAGCTAAACACCAAAAACAGAAAATTTTTCTTAGTGGTCTGAACAAAACAGATTATCCTCTAAAGAACAATTTGACAACTAACTTCCAACACAAAACAAGAGAAAATAGAAGATTTGGTGGAAAACAACCACTAACCTAGACTTCCAACCTTAGAGAAAATATCCTTCAAGCATAGAAGGCGAAATAAAAACATTTTCAGAAAACAGAAACCAAATACACAGGGTAAGTTATTTTACATTTCAGTTGAGCTAAATGATTGTATCTATTCATTACAACTTGGGAGCCATGCAAGGTAATTACTCAACAATGGCCACAGTTACTGTACTTTCTAAGAAAGCTCTACTTTCCAAGACACTGAGGACAAATATTGTTTACAAACAATTCAAATCAATTTAGAAACCGATGGGAGGTTAGAAGGATCAAGAAAAGAAGGAAACAACACTCATAAATTTATAAAATGTTTGAATTTCATCAAATGAAATTAGTGCAATTAGTCAGTGTTACAAATATTTATTTTTATTTGCCTTAGAACATTGTTCTATTTGAACTAATTTTATAAATGCTTTTCAAGTATAAAGTATATCACTTACACATAGAATGTATTTTATTACAAGTACACAGATTGTCGTGATAAAAGCCTATAAAGATCTTTCTAAAGTCAAATGCTCTAAATCGTCTGTGATTTAATTTTCTTTAGGGCGAGAACTATGTCTTAACCATCTTTATAACTCCTATAGCATGCCTGGCACACAACTACCTCTGCACATAGTAGGCTTCCCCAAATAATTTACTTACTGAACAAAATTCAGAAAGACAAGAAAAGCAAGATACTTCCATCAGCTCAATTCCCAATGAGAAAAAAAATTATTCTCATTTCAAAGTTGAAACTGGACTATTCAGTATTTTCAGCTCTCTCATCTTTAAAGAGAAACAACCATAATGAAATGGACTTCATGGAATCATTTTTTTCTTTTACATAGATTTAAGTAACAACTAGATATACCATGAAAGGAGGCCCCTTTGGAAATGTACAAGTTTCCCATAGATGTAGATTATAATAGTACTACTTTCTCAATATATTGCTGACCTAGTTTTAAGAAGTTTTTCCAGGGGCGCCTGGGTGGCTCAGCTGTTTGGGTGTCTGACTCTTGATTTTTGGCTCAGGTCATGATCTCAGGGTCATGGGATTGAGCCCTGTGTCAGGCTCCATGCTGGGCGTGGGGCCTGCTAAGATTCTCTCTCCCCCTCTGCCCCCACCCCCAACTCATGCTCTTTCTCCAAAAAAAAAAAGTTTTTCCATTTATCAGCACGTAGAAAAGGTCATCAGTGTTGTGTGGCTCTAGGGAGCATAACAAAAAAATACCGGTCATAGCTACAGCACAAAGATTCAGTAAGTGGGTAAATTAATTATTTACATGATGTCAAGAAAATCTGACATAGTCATGATGTTGAAAAAGGGTCTCCAACAATTAGGACAGTCTATAATTCATAGTACATCTAGACTTGGGGGCAATAAAGAACAAAGAAGTGGGAAAAGAATGAACAATCATATATGTGCAAATTGTCAAATCTGGATAATTGGGAAAAAAGATGTGAACAAAAAAGGGAATAGGACTGAAGATTTGGTATGAAGTCTCTCTTTTGTCTTTATAGAAAAAGAAGGTTAAGTTTCTCTGGCTTTCGATAAGAATAAACACACAGCTGAGACAATTTTAAAAAGGAGTAAGACAATAAAGATCAGTAAATACACCGCATATTTTTTAAAATATCACTGATTCCAAAAGAATGACAGTAAGAAGCCAGTCTCCTGTGTTAACTTCCTCACGTTGCTGGTTAGTAGGTAGATAGATGGCAAAGTTATTTTCCTTCTAAAATGCACACATCATTTAGGTTTATTAATTACAACTACTGAAGGATTTGTTCTCTGAGCCATCCCAGGGCAAATGTTCATGCCAAGGTGTCATTCCATTCTTGCATTAACACAAATTCCCCAATTCCCATCCACGTCTCAAAAAGTCACTGACTGCTGGAAAACAACAGAAATTCATTCTCTTCTGGAAATGAATCAGAAGGCAGACCATCCTTCGGTGGCCAGCATATGATTCAGCAGAGCTTTGTTTAAAAAGTACAAAGTTCAAAAACGACCCCAAAACGGCTCTGGAAGGAGTGGATTGTTTTTACCCTTCCTGGAATTCTTAGAGGCAGCGTCTATGAACTTCTGCCTGTGTGTAACTGAAGAATACACCGGGATGACAAACTAGTGACTTTTAAAGAGCAGCCAACAGCAAGGCCTTAGGGACCTTTTCAGCAAATACAGGTAGGAGAAATGCAAACGTATGACAGTAGGTTGCTATGACTGATAATGTAATTAAATGCAAAACAGGGCATGAACACTGGCTGTGGCTGTTTCGGTAATCTCTCAGAAGAGATAATAAAATGTATTTACAGAAAATAGGATACTTTTTTCCTGTGTCTCATAAGATTGTTTGTTTGTAATTTTTGTCTTCATTTTAAGCAATGGTTAAATTAAAAAGTGAATCCTTTACGAATGACAGTACTTTTTTCCTCCTGGATGTGAAGAGATGCCAGAGTAGGCAATTTCAGCAGGAGGAACGCATCCATGTAGATGCACCGAAACTGGTGTCTGAAATTTCACATCTCTTCAAGTGAGGCGTCCTCTTTAAAAGCAGTCCCAGATCTGCTCTCACTTTTGTAAAACGCAATGCCTCCCAACTATAGAAGAATCGGTACTGTTAATGACAGAGTTACTCTGTAGTAAGAATGGCAGTGAGGCACCGTGCACTTACCACAGGGAGCAAAAGAAATTCCAAGGTCCTTGCAAGTTCAGAGGAACTGCCTTCTTCTGAGCTCAAGCTGCCAGTGTGATGCTTTTTCTCTCTAGGAAGGGTTAAGTGTCAAATAGAAGATGGGAAGGAATGACCGGAAAGAAAAGTACAAAAAGGTATAATGGATATATGTGCTTTTTGTTTTTCTTTATGTTCTTATAATGCCTGTGAAGCATTTTGCTTTTGTACGTTAAGAATGCTGTGGGTCGTCTAAAAGATGCACAAATCCTGGGCCCCAGGGCTTTCAGAAGGAGCCTCACTTGGTGGGCTGCTGGTCTTCACCCTCAGTCTCTGACTTCCCTCTTGAAAGCCTCTGAACCGAAGCCCGCCTGCTGCCTCTCTGCCCCTCTTCATCAGCAACCTGTTCTAATTCAGTTTGACTGTTTTGCTTTGTTAAAAAATGGGCCTGAATTTGGGGAGGATGTGGAGGTACCCTCTCTTGTGGTTTCATATGCTTTTTGGTTACAGTCTACTGAAAAAGCATAATTTGAAAAAATTTCAATTTCACACATACTTGGTCTCCCTTGGGACTCAAATCTCTTCAGCAATTCATGTCAATATATTTTAAATTAACAACAACAACAAAAAAAAAAAAACAAAAAAAACCCAAACATTTTGTTTTTAAGACTTTGACGCTGGCTTTTGGCGGACAGCTTTGTCAATGTAGTTTCAATCCTTTGAACCTGTCCCCCATGGTTCATTTCCTACTGTCTGAGGTTCTGAGGTAGCAGGAAGGAATGAAATGAGTGTGGAAGTCCATACAAGTTATCTGTCTAGGGCTCGACTCACAACAGAGTGGTCCTGCACAATCTGACATTGTTACAGAAGCTTAGAGCACTGCAATTAATTCAAAAGATGGGGGGGGTCCTCACTCTTAGACCACATGAATAAAGTAAAACATGAGACAGAGGGAAAAAGGACAAATATGTGAGATACCTATAAGTAAAGGTTAGTTTTGTTTTCCCATTCCCACCCCAAACAATCCAGGTAATGTGCAGCCCAAAGCTTAATCTCCTCCCTTCCCTGTCTCTTCGGGAGAGGGGAGGTAGTGTTATGGAATGAACATACTTTGGCAAAAGAGAAAAGAAAAACAGAACAGAATGAACAAGC
Source organism: Eumetopias jubatus (assembly GCF_037043125.1). Classification (NCBI taxonomy): domain Eukaryota; kingdom Metazoa; phylum Chordata; class Mammalia; order Carnivora; family Otariidae; genus Eumetopias; species Eumetopias jubatus. The sequence goes on from NW_028274812.1 coordinate 46,167,289, forward strand.
TGTCATGAGAAAAGATGCAGCAAGCCTTCTCCCAGGGAGTACGCGGCTCTCCATGGGCCAGGGGCTGGGGTGCAGGGACCGGAGCCCTGAGAAGAGCACAGGGACGGTGGCAAGCGTTGTGCTGTGCTGGGGGGGAGAGGACTGGAAGCCGGAGTTACTGTCCTCTGAGCCTTATTGTCTTCATATCCATAGATACCTTTCCCCAGATTATTTATTTATTTGACACACAGAGAGAGAGAGAGAGAGAGAGAGAGAGAGAAAGCAGGGGAACAGGAGGCAGAGGGAGAGAGAAGCAGGCTCCCCGAGGGGAGCCCGACATTGGGCTCGATCCCAGGACCCTGAGATCATGCCCTGAGCTGAAGGCAGACGCTTAACGACTGAGTGACCTACGCGCCCCCATAGATATCTTTGATGCAATTTTCAAACATAATTGTTATTTAAGATACAATGAATTTTTATTTAAAAGCAAATATAAAAGCAGGATAAGGATGGCTTCAGGGTCATCCCACCTGACTTCTCTCTCCCGTCTCTACCTGATCAAATTCATCTTTCAGGGCAACGTCAAATGATCATTACCTCCAGGAAGGCTTCCTCATGCTCTCCCCACCCACCCCCAATTAGCAAATGTAATTTCTCTTCCCTTACTTCATCTGTGTCTTCTTTATGACCTCTTCCTTCCTGCTCTGCACTATACACAGCTCGGCAATCCTTTCACAGATAATCCCAGATCCTTGGAGTAGTTAGGAGATGAGGTTATGTGTAACTATCGTGACGTATGTTTTCTACCAATGCTGAAGAGCACTAGAACCATGTTAAATATCTGTACCCTTAATTAATCCAAAGGGAGAAATATTCCAATGCCATATTGTATTCAGCTGGACATGTATAAAGTCTATACACTCACGGCAAAATGAAGTTCTCTTCTAACAAACTGATTTCAAATCTGCACAGGGAGTAAAAACACAACAGATAAAGACGGCGTGGTTGTAGGTTTTTTAAAAAAAATCCCAAACAATGTTTTCTACTTTTACCTTATAAAAATGTTATATTTTATTCTCAAAACAACTCATTTTTCATCTATGACATGTGATAGCCGAGTCAAGAAATGTAATTGCTTCTGCTAAGAAGTATCTTCTAATCCTGAGACATAAACAGTCAAACATTGCTTTGTTTTTAGTTTGATGGGTGAAATAAAACAGAATAAGGAATTGCTTAATTCCATCAAAAAACACCCAAATATTTCTCAGAGAGGACCTCTTGCTTTCATAATTAAATTAACCTGTAAGTTTACCAAATAAACAACACGAACAGTACTTTCAAACTATTTTAACACTACCTCCCTGTTCCAGCATTTTTAAAAAGAGCAAATACAAGGTTTTATGTATTTTTAAATCAACATTTTGCTTGGAAGACTTAAAATAAGGTTGACATAAAAGTTCCAAAACACTAGCATGATCACCTGTAGCAAGGAGTACACCATGTTTGGGTGAATTTGTTGTCAGAGTTCGGGAAAAAAAATAAAAACCATGCCTGCCCAAGAAGAAAGTGGACTACCATGGATGGTGTTAGGATATAGGAATGGAAAGAGAGATCAAGGCCTCACTGACAGCAAGTCCTAATTTAGCCAAAAATATCACTTCAGGTATTTTGCTGTTTTGTTAAAATAATATTAAATGTGTTTATCAAGAATTTTAAAATTTCACGTTAAAGTTAAATGTTAACACTACCACTAAGTAACCAAAAATAAAATCAGTAGACTATTATGTTAATGGTATTCCAAGGGGGAAAAATACATTACAAATCAATGTTGATTTGAGACCCGTGTTTTTAAAAAAGATTTTATTTATTTGAGAGAGAGAGAGAGAGTATGAGCGGGGGGTGGGTGGGAGGGGAAGGGCAGAGGGACAAGCAGACTTCCCACTGAGCATGGAAACGGACCTGACCCTGTTGGGCTCCATCCCAGCACTCTGAGATCACAACCTGGGCTGAAGTCAGATGCTTAATCGACTGAGCCACCCAGGCGCCCCTGAGATCCACATTTTAACATTTTTTTGGTCAATCACTTCAACTAGTACATAACCAAAATAACCCTAGGAATATTCCCTTAGATACTATGTCCTATTTTCAAAATGCACCCTGCACTTTCTGAATGCAATACATGTAACTTTACACTGAAACGGTACTTGGAAAATCTTCTGGCATTCAGTAAGGCCTATTATTATGTCATTTTGCCAAACTGCATTCCTGTGTATGTGCCTTCCAAAAAAATTCCACAGATAAGGTAAAGAAATCATCCCTTTAAGGTCAAACCTTCAGCATACCAAAGCTTAACAGCCCAAATGGCAATATTCAGGTCACTGTATGAACGGTAAGAAATGAAAATGACTAAAACAGGAAAGCTATTAGGTTGGACTACATGAGACGGCTGATGTTTGAGGTTTTGGTATTCAAAGATGGTAATTTCCTATGGTTCAACTTCATAGAGCATTCCTGAATCTTGACCAAAAACAGAGGCACTTACGACCAAGACTTGATTCAAGGAGACTTAAAAATTGGAAATGTCTTACACTGAAAATTTAAATGACATACTATATTACCTATTCTATCATTTTGAACTCCAGTTGAACAAAACTCTATGAAACACTGTGTTTACGGAAAAAGTGAATGTCTTCATCTGACAACAGACACGAGTTCTCTAACAGAGCTAAATTCACCCTCAAGGGATTTGTGAAACTTTCAAGCACTGATGTTTGTGGATAGTCCATGCAAAGACATGATTTTAAAATATACCAATCTTTTATACATCTCATCAAAATATATCTTATAAATTATAGCAAAAATCACACAAGGTTATAATTTTTGTAAGTTTTTAAGAAACAATTCTTAATTCCAATTAACTGGACTATTCGGAGAGTAAGTTATTTATGTGTCTGCATATGTAGGTATGTATGTATGTATGTGTGTGTGAATGTGTAAGTACATACGTATATTTATACTTATATATCATTTTGTTAAATGTTACCTAGTAGGCTACTTCAAACGATTAAGATTTTACTTCTTTTCCAAAAGCAATGTAATTCAGCCATCTAGTGGTAAAGTACAAAGCAATCATTTCTCTGTATTTTATTAAAAACAAGACGAAGTATGGAGGGAAATTATAGGTTTTTGAAATATACTGTTTCTTTTCTCTGGTGAGCTCACAGGCCCTAATCAAGGACTCAGAAGCATTTTCTTAGCGGACCTTTAAAAAGTCACGTTTAAATATTAAGGTGGGCCAAGCATTAATTTTTAAGTTATTTTTATTATGCTTTAATGAACCATATAATTATAAAATATTCTACCAAAAATTCTTTTACCTTAACAAATTAGCAAATTTGGCTCCTAAACTTGCTAACACAAGCCTTAAGCCTATAGAAAATACAGTCTAGTGGGAATGAGCCATACACATTAAGTCACAGAAAGATGTTGTAAGTGCTATCCCAAGGCACTATGGGAGCAGAGAGAGAGAAATACTTAAGCCTAATTACTGCTTCCTGGCGGAGATGTCACTTGAGCTAATTTTTGGAGATAAAAAAGGGAATTCATAGATGGGCAGAGGGTTTTCAGACACTGATCAACGAGTATTAACACAACGAAAAAACATGGCACATTAAGAGAACGTCAAGTAATTTGCCATAGTTACAACAAAGGTTATGTGTGGAGATGAGAAACGGCCAGAGAAGGGGTGGGAATGTGACAGTGTTTATGACAAGCTGTGACATTCTGTGCTCTGTATCCTCTCTCATGTCCTCAGTGTCCACTATCGATGGGTCCCTTCTATGTCCATGATTTCCATACCAGATCTCTCCCTGGCACTCTATACTCATACAAGTCAAATGAACAACTGAAGTTCAACAGATTCTTCCAAGTTTACATGTTCAAAGATACCACCATCATCTTTGAAAGTCTTGCTAATTTTCTTATACTCTGAATCTTTAATGGATGGAGCCACAAACGTCTTAAGTGACCAAGCCTAAAACCTCAAATTCATTCCTTTACTTCCACTCCCCTGATAAAAGGGAATATAAATATAAGGTCTTGAAATTCTACTTCCTTGCTATATTTTGTAAACACCTAACTTCTCTATCTCCTCTGACCCTCCTGAGTTCAGTTCTATATCATCTTTTATGAGGATGATTTCAATAGTCTCCTGATTCCTAACTCCCGGTATTTAGTAAGTTTCCAACAGGGTGTTAGGAATATGGGTCTGGGGAGAAAGCAGCATATAAATCAAGGGTGAATGAAGTTATGACAGTGAGCTTCCAAGTAGCCCCTGCAGTACAAAGAAGAGGACCAAACACAGGACCTTGAGGAATCTCAACATTCAAGAGATAAGCAAAGCAGAAAAAGGAAGTCAAGGAATAAGACAAGGAAAAAAGTCCAAGCTGGCAAGGAAACCAGGGAGAGAAGCAGTAAGAAAGACAAGAGAAGAGCGAGTTTTGAGAAAGAATGATTTATAAAGTTAGATGTTTAGAAAAATGGTAATATGACTACTGAAGATAGATCACTGGACTTAACCAGTTGAAGTTTCTGGTTGACCTTATCAAGAACAAAAAAATGGAGCTGTTGTAAAAGGAAATAGAAAAGTATGGAACAACTATCCAAGAAATATGGCTGTGAAGGAAGAGAGGAGAGGAGAAAGAACTGCAGGGCTGTCAGAAGGTTTCTCTTTTCATTTTATAGCACTCAAAGTCTTGAATATGTTGAAGGGCTTTCACAAGGATATGATGAAGACATGATGGGGAAGAGATGGCAGACTGAGAGTCTCATGTGAGACAGAGGAGCATGAATCCAGTGTACAGGAGATGGACTGCTGGGAGAAAGAGCGACATGGTAGTGTGATAATCTCCGTAACAGGTGAAATTAAAGGTAGAGGAGGGAGAGCAGTTAAAAAAACTTATCTAGTGTTTTCTCTTATGTTTGAAACAAACAGCAAAGAGATCTATCTCCTGGCAAAGAAGCAGGGACCAGGATGTAAAGATGAAAGTTAAGCAGTAAAGAAGCTGAATAATTAAATGTTGTGTGCAACTTTGAGGTGTCAAAACTCTAATCATTAACAGATGAAAAAGAAACAGCTCCTGTATTTTCCCATCATATATTCCCATTTCAAATTCTTAATCTCGTTTACCATTTGCATTTCAGAAGTCAACTGTACTGAACCTATAATGAAAATGAAGACAGTGCGTCCTTTTAAAGTAGACTATGAAATGCAAACCCCATCTCCTCCAAAATTTCCATTTCTCCTTCTCCTTTGTAAGGAGTGGTGTACTGGAATCAACTAGGTCACTGTAATCCTGAATCTCAGTCAAAGAAGTATTATCGTAGTAAAATAAAATAGGTGTTTTCAATAAAGTTGGCATCAATTACTCTCCAAATAACATGTCCTTATAAAGCTTCAGAATCTAAAATAAATGCCTTGGTGCTGCAAAAACAAAAGAATATTTGATGAGACAAAATTGCCAGTTTACAAATGTCTCAATAATCAGGAAAAGAGCTGCTATCATTTATAGGCTATAATGAATTATTTTGTTGTTGCTTTTTTAAAAAATTTAAAGTTTTAAAGTATGATTTAAAGCTGTTATTTATTATAGAAAAACTAAAATGGACAGACTTTATTCCCGTTATAAATGGGAAGGAGGAATATAAAGTGATAATTTCTAACACACTACCTATAAACCTAACCCTAAATTTAACAACTCAATATCAAATACCACATTTTTCAATATGTACTGTTTTCTTGGTAACCTTGTGAATTTTAAAAGCATACCAAGAGACCACATATGAATTATTTAAATCGAATAGTGCTATATAACAAACTTAAATAAGGAACAGCATACAAATGCTCAATATTTCAAGTGAATAAATGAGTGAATAGAATGAAATTTTGCTCTATAAATAACTTTAAATCATATTTAATCAATAATTTGCAGGGCATAAACTGAAAACAGTGTAAGTTAAAAACATTTAGGATTTTTCTTCCCGTGTTATTTTAGGAAAAAGTTAGCCAAGAAAATGATATATAGTAAAAATGTATTTGCACGCATGAAAAGAAGTTAAGATGGTTGACAGGCTCAGCAGAAGGCATGCCACTCTAATATGAGCACCCTAATGAGGTAGAGAGAGAGGAGGAGAGCAGAGTGGATGGGGCAGGCACTGAAGGCAGCACTGAAGGAAGGTGGTCTGGATCACTGCACAGAAGAAAAAGAAAAAAAGGACTAAGCAGGTGATAAAAACTGCTACTAGGAGCTACAAATTCTAATCCCTGAACAAATTTAGAAAGATATGTAAATCTAGAGATGGTCAAGATTTCAATCAACAAAAGGTAACATTTTTAAGTGACATAAAAAGTTGTGAATATCATCTTATTCACTCATTTATCAAAAACTATAAGATCGTGGGGCGCATGGGTGGCTCAGTCGATTGTCCAATTCTTGGTTTTGGCTCAGGTCATCATCTCCTGGGTCCTGGGATCAAGCCCCGCCTCTAGCTCCAAGTTCAGGCTCAGCAGGGAGTCTGCTTGAAGATTTTTTTTTCCCTCTGCCCCTTCTCCTGGCACGTGCTTGCGTGCTCTCGCTTTCTCAAATAGGTAAATCAATCTTTTTAAAAAAACTATAAAATCACATATAATCTGAAATTGTTTCTACTTATAAAACTTAAATATCAATCATAGTTTCTAAATCAGTTTATGTAATATTTAAATATGAACACTGTATGCATTACATATAATTTTAAGTGATATTCCCAAACTCACATTTGATGTTTACGATATATAATACTCCAAGACTCTCCAGTCCCCTTACATTCAGATATTATATTACATGACAAGGATATATGAAAGAGCAACAACAGCAGGTAACATCAAATAAAAGTAAGCTTACCAAATGTTGCTAGATTAATGCCCCAATCTCTAAAAATTCATATTTAAATACCACTCTTATCCATCTCCCTCACTTCAAGTACACCACACCACTGTAGTCCAGGACACCATTTTGGTTTTTTTTTTCCTTTAAAAAATTTTTTTTATTTGAGTATAGTTGACACACAATGTTACATTAGTCTCAGGTGTGTAACATAGTGATTCAACCTCTCTGGCCTTATGCTGAGCTCACCACATGTTATTACAGTTATTACAGTACCATTGACTATATTCTCTATGCTGTGTCTTTTATTCCCATGACTTATTCATTCCATAACTGGAAGCCTGTATTTCCCAATCCCCTTCACCTATTTTGCCCAACCCCCATTCTTCCCTCTGTCAACTATCAGTTTGTTCTCTGTATTTATAGGTCTGGATCTGCTTTTTTACTTATTTATTCCTTTGTTTTTTTAGATTCCACATATGAGTGAAATTATATGGTAGGTTTTCCTCAATCTGATTTATTTCCCTTAACATAATACCCTCTAGGTCCCATCCATGTTGTTGCAAATGGCAAGATCACATCCTTTTTATGTGTAATATTCCATTTATGTTTATATATATATAAACATTTTCCTTATCCATTCATCTGTTGTTGGACATTTAGGTTGCTTCTGTTAACTTCACTATTGTAAACAATGCTGCAATAAACATAGAGGTGCATGTATCTTTTTGAATTAGTGTTTTCATTTTCTTTGGGTAAATACTCAGTAGTGGAATTACTGCATCATATGGTATTTCTATTTTTAATTGTTTGAGGATCCTCCACACTGTTTTGCATAGCAGGTGTACCAATTTACATTCCCACCAACAGTGTAGGAGGGTTCCTTTTTCTCCACATCCTCACCAACACTTATTTGTCTCTTTGATTTTAGCTATTCTGACATGTGTAAGGTGATATTTCACTGTGGTTGATTTGCATTTCCCTGATGATTAGTGAAGCTGAGAATCTTTTCATATGTCTGCTGGACATCTTGTAAGGATTTTTTTTTTTTAAAGATTTTATTTATGGGGCGCCTGGGTGGCTCAGTCGTTGGGCGTCTGCCTTCGGCTCGGGTCATGATCCCGGGGTCCTGGGATCGAGCCCCGCATTGGGCTCCCTGCTCCACGGGAAGCCTGCTTCTCTCTCTCCCACTCCCCTGCTTGTGTTCCTGCTCTATCTCTCTCTCCGTCAAATGAATAAATAAAATCATTATAAAAAAAGATTTTATTTATTTGAGAGAGAGAACAGATAGTGATGGGGATATCGAAAGAGAGCACAAGCAGGGGCACAGGGAGAAGCAGGCTCCCCGCTGAGCAGGGAGCCCAACGTGGGGCTCGATCCCAGGACCCTGGGATCATGACCCGAACCGAAGGCAGACGCTCAACTGACTGAGCCACCCAGGCGCCCCCTGTAAGGATTTTCTTAATTCATCTCCCAGTGACTACTGATTCCCCAAAGTGCTGCATGCTGCAGCCAGAGTAATCTTTAAAAACACACTAATTAGGCCACTCTACTGAGAAAACCCTTCAAGCCTTGGCTTCATTGCCCTTGTAAAAGACCAGACCAGGGATGATCTAGCTACTGTACTTTGAGTCTCCTCAATCATGGCCTGCAAGCCTTCTTTCAGACTCTACCAGAATTTTGGGACAGTCCTCAAAGGGAACTGTTATAGGAAGTAAAGGTAAAATACTGTACCAACACATTCAACTGTACCCATCTGTGAGGGGGAATACTGGATGTTTTTTTAAAGATTTTATTTTTTTATTTTGAGAGAGAGAGAGAATAAGCAAAGGGGAGGGGCAGAGGGAGAAGCAGGCTTCCCACTGAGCAGGGAGCCCGATGTGGGGCTCGATCCCAGGACCCTGGGATCATGACCTGAGCCGAAGGCAGACGCTTACCCAACTGAGCCACCTAGGTGCCCTGGAATACTGGATTTTAGATAAAAAGCCATGAGTCCTAATCCTGATTCTTTATGTAAACCAAAATTTCTTCTTAATTTTCTCATCTCTGAGAAAGATTAGTCAAAGAGCTCTCTAAGAATCTTTAGGCTCTCTGATTCTATAATTCTTTCACCAGTTATTTTACATGGAGAATCCAGATTCAAAGGTTCTACCCCAATCTGTACACTGATGTGGTGCATCAACATTAAGTTCAACTATTTTTTTTTTAAAGATTTATTTGCTAGAGAGAGAGAGAGAGTGAGGGGCAGAGGGAGAGGGAGAGAGAATCCCAAGCAGACTCCCCACTGAGCATGAGCCTGACACGGGGCCCTATTTCACGACCCTGAGATCATGACCTGAGCCAAAATCAGAGTCGGACGCTCAACCAACTGAGCCACCCAGGTGCCCCTCAACTATTTTTAATTTAGCGTTTGCATTAGGCCCAGGGACTCTTTTGGAAAATAACTATTTCTCCAATTTAAAGTCTAGCTACCCTTTTGAACAGTTGTCCTTTGGTTTACCTTTGTTAAAACCAACAGTGCTATATACTTCACTATTCAAATACCACTGTTTGGAAAGCTCCATCTCAGACTCAACTTATTTATCCTACTAGAGTAACCTCTGAATAGGTCAGTGTTCTGTTAATACTGGCAAGGAAATAATTTAGAAGATTATAATCCTAAGAATGCAGCCTCAGTCTAGCAAAGAAACATACTGTCTATTCGATTTCCTGTCATGCACAGTAGGAAGAAGCATAAGTTAGTATATAGAAATGCTTTATACTGCTCTGAAATTTTGCAATGATGAAAACAATTGCTTAAGCCATTGATTATGAAAAAGGTCTTAATTTAATATTTAAGTCACTGAGAAATGTAAATTGTGTGAATTTGCTAAACAGCATCCTCTACAACCTTCAAATTCTGAACCAAATGTGTAATTACCCCAAAATGTTCTGCCAGACAAAATATATTGAGAAATTTGTTGGTTTACTGTCCACCTGTGTTTACCCATGGATTATGTACCTGTCTTATAATAAAGAAAAAAGAAAATTAATAAACACATAAAATAGGCTAAAAATCCAAATGTCTAGGAGAGCCTGAGCAGAGTGGTAAATTTCCATCACTTAAATTTTTAGTATGTTCTAGTGATAAAAAAAAAAACAAAGGATTGGCTCCTTAGAATAAGTTGTAATTTAGAAACCAGTGTCATGCAATATGTATTTATTGAAGATATTTATTTGGCTACAACCTTATTTCTCTCCTGTTAAGCTTTCATTTTGATTTAATTATAGAAATGACTGCCTGTAAAGTTAACCACTCAAAATATGGTTAAAAAAACTAAGCCAGCCTCAAGTATGTCTGAATGTTAAACATTATTTCTCTCATTTGTTCCTTTCCCATTGAAAAAAACAAAAAAAATTTCTCAAATTTTAGTTAGTAAAGATTTTGTTATATAAACTATTTAGCCATTACTTTCGTAACCAAAAATCAATGTACTAAAAAAAATACATATAATAAATTCTGGTATGATCATTAACAATTGTATTAATTAACAATTGTATTAATTGTATTAATTAACATCAAGAGGATAATGAAATTGATATTCGTAATGACAGTCCTAAGGCAATGAAAGATTTGGTATTGGTAGCTGTGGCAAACCAAAGACACCAAAAAAACAACAAACAAAAAACTAAGTTTAAGGATTATAGTTGTCTACCACTGTATTTAAGTGCTCAGAAAAGTATGCACTTTGGATGGCATATACAGTAGACCGCAATGCAAACAAATGCTATATTCTTTCCTCTTTTGCTTTTAGTCTTTTTATATGTTAAACTTTGGAACAGATTATACTTGGACATAAAGACTGGTATACAGTGAAAAATCAGCTGCTTCCCACACCATCCACCAACCCACTCTTTTTCTCTCTCAAAAGGCAACTACTCCTAATAGTTCCTTGTCTATCCTACATAAACTATAGGAGATAATTGTGTGACATATGCATTTATGTGTATTTTACACAAGTGCTGTTTACCAAATACTCAATTTTTACACACATTTTTTTCTACTAAATATATTCTGAAGGTCCTTCCCTATCAGTCCATAACAAGGTGCCTCCATCTTTTTAATGACTATTTACTGTTCCATTGTACAGATGTACAAAAATGTACCTAGTCCTTATGAATAAATATTTGAGCAGTTTCCTTCTTTTACTATTATAAACAATTGTGCAATGAATAATCCTGTAGGCATATTCTCTACACACACGTAACTATATCTGAAGGATCAATTTGTAGAGATGAAATTCTTGGGTAGAAACTATGAATATTTAAAATTTTTTTAATTTTATCAATTTATACTTCCAGCGGCATGTCTATTTACAACTTCTTATCATGAATGAGAGTGTGTATCTTGGCATAAGCTTAAAGCCATTTATTTATATTCCTTTCCTGTTAACTGTTTATCTCCTTTGTCCATTATTCAACTGGGTTGCTTTTAGTACAGTTTTAAAGAAACTCTTATTTATTAAGACTATTAGTACCTTATTCATTGCATGAGTTGAAAATTTTTCTCCTGGTTTTTCATTTGTCTTTAATTTTGCTTATGTTTTTCTTCATATACAGAATATTTTTCAACGTTATCAGATTTGTACATCTTTTCCTTTATGGTTTCTGGGTTTGGGGTCATACTTAGAAAGGCTTTCTGACTCCAGGATTAAACAAGTATATATTAACAAGTATATATCTCTCTCGCATTTTCTAATGGCAATTTTCTTTTTTTTTTTAATGCTCAGATCCTTGATTTCTGTGGAACTTATTTTGGTGTTAGGTATGAGACTAGGGTGCAACTTTATTTTCTGAGGTGACTATCCATGAGTAATCCATTTCCACTGATTAAAATGCTATCTTTATCAAATACTAAATTTCCCAGTGCCTTTGTATCTATTTCTGGACTTTCTAGTCAATTTTAATACTGATTTTTAAGAAATGTAGATCAGAAAGAATTCATAGAAAATTCAAAGAATCTTAGGAAATATGTTGTGTCATAATTATAGGAAACTATAAGATACAGATGAAAGAAATATTATTCTAGCTTTAAATGTTACTTGTTAATTCATTTACCCTTCTCCTCACCCTTGGCACACACTTCCTTTAAGGAGGAAGTTTCAAGTGGCCAACTGAGAATTTTCCTGGCTTTAACATAAAGGGATTTCTTTCCCCCATCTTGAGTGAAGCAACTCCCAATTATTTACTTAAGCCACGTAGCTTCAGAGAAATTCCCCTTCCCCCTTTTATTTGAAATTGAGAGGTCAAAGTATGGCCAAGTCCATGTCGAAAGTTATGTAGCATCACAGGTTGATGCCACATATTCAAAAGGTACAAAGCCAAAGTTTTTGGGCAGCCTGAATAACTCTTAATTGGCTTGATTCCCTCTTAACAATATACTGGACTCAAATCTCTGAATATCTACATTCCTTTATTATATCCCAGGGACTCTCCCTGCCTCAAATTCTACCTACTACACTAAGTATGAAGTTTTTCTAATCAGTATTAACTGTAACCTTGGTCAACAAGTGGGCTGTGTGACATGTGGCTGGTATCTGTGTGGAATTAGCAGGTGGAGGACTTCTCTCCACGTCCATGCAACATTCCAGAAATAAATAAGGGAAGACTTTTCATGGTATAATGCTCTGCGAGAAAGCTAGACTATATATACTAAAATTAAAATAATTGCCAGACACAAAATTCTGAGCAAGTGTTTGTTGCTCCTAAATAATGTTGCATAAATGTTAAAAGAAGGTGAGAAGGTACCAAAAACTCTATTTAATTACTTTACAAATATAATTTTCTTTCTTTCTTCTTTTTTTAAAAAGATTTTATTTATTTATTTGACAGAGAGAGAGACAATACAAGCAGGGGGAGTGGGAGAGGGAGAAGAAGGCTTCCCGCTGAGCAGGGAGCCTGATGCGGGGCTCAATCCCAGGCATGACCTGAGCCAAAGGCAGAAGCTTAAGGACTGAGCTACCCAGGTGCCCCTACAAATATAATTTTCAACTCAGCTACACAACTACTGCTAAAAATAAATTCATACTCTAAATAATAAGATGAACTGCTAACACTTAAAAATAAACAGTAAGTTACAGAAAAAAAGGAAACAATCCATTTTCACATTTTATTGGATAGAAAATACAAATTCGGTTTTTAGATCATTGGCAACACCTAAAAGAAAGCTCTGAAATAGTAAGAGTAGATGATTATAACATGGAATGATGAATGGATAAAGAAGATGTGGTATATATATTCAATGGAATATTACTCAGCCATCAAAAACAATGAAATCTTGCCATTTGCAACAACACGGTTAGTTATGCTATTATGCTAAGTGAAATAAGTCAGTCAGAGAAAGACAAATACCATATAATTTCACTTATATGTGGAATTTAAGAAACAAAATGGATGAACATATGGGAAGGAAAAAAAAAAGAGAGGGAAGCAAACCATAAGAGACTCCTAACTAGAGATAAAAAACTGAGGGTTGCTGGAGGGGTGGTGGGTGGGGGGATGGGCTAAATGGGTGATGGGTATTAAGGAGGGCACTTGTGATGAGCACTCAGTGTTATCCGTAAGTGATGAATCACTAAAGTCTACACCTGAAGCCAATTTTACCATATATGTTAACTAGAATTTAAATACAAACTTGGAAAAAGAAAGAGTAGATTATAACATGGTAAATACATAAATACTGGGTTAGAGATGAAGAGAAAATAATAAGATAATACTGATCAGGATTTCTAATAAAACTTAGGATCCATTTTACTATCTTAAGTGAGTGGGAAGCTTGTGAATTTATCCTGAAGTAATGATGTAACCAATCTCCCTACTAAGAGATAATAAAGAAAAGAGAAAACTTTGCATTTTGAAAATCAGTATTCCTTTTTCACCAGTAATTTGTTATTGTTTAATTTTTTTTAGAATTTTACAATGAAGAGCGATTGAACTCAAATCTTACGATGTACATAATCCAAATATTTTGTTGCCAATTCATTTCATCACATTTCATCTTTCAAAACAAATTCATTTGGAGACATTTAATAGTAAGCAGTTACCAACTGTCCTCTGTAAGATAAAAACACACTTTGTGGAGGGAGGGGAAGATCCTAAAGAAGGTTCCAGTCTATTTTAATGCTTTAAACCCAAGGGAAGCTCATATGCCCATAACTTTGCTCACGCCTTAGATTTGAAAGGCATGCCACTTCTCATGTGTCAGTCTGATGTATGAACCAAATCTACGATTGCTTCATTCATTCCCTCTGAGAATATTTCAACATCATCCACTAACCAAATCCTTTCCCACAGATCTTGTCTCCACTGTTGGCAACCAGCACATTTTGAAATAAATCCAGTAACTTTCAACAAAGTTTTGCAGAGAACAGTCAGTACTGTCAGTCTAAGATCCCTTGTTTAAAAAATCTCATTGTGAACTACATGCCAAATGGAGGTCTCATTCTCCTATCATACATATTTGTGGCTAGGGTATGGTGAACTAGCTCAAAGTCATCAGGGACAAATGCCTCTAGTTCACCACTCATGGTTTACTTCCTGTTATCACACCCAGTCCCTTAAAGAGTATATTAATGTTGTGAAGTCTAAGAAATAGTTGTCCCAAAGTCTGGTGTGGATTACAAATAAACTCTGCCCATTTACTAGTTTATTGGAAATCAAGGTTTATTTAAATTAAATATACCCAAATATTTAAGTTCTAAAGTTAGAATCTTATATTTAAAGTAATATAGAAAACTAGGAAAGACAAGTTCAATAAACATATTTAGCAACTCAGTATATGTGAGTCCAAGTTGGTGCTCTCTTTTAACATTTCAATGTTGTAGCAAGAATAAAGGTTTGCTTTCTTATTTTTTGTTATGAAAATAGATTCCAGTTATATAAAGCTCTAGAAATCCAAATATCCAAATCCAAAATGGCCAGTAATAAATGAGCTCTGGATATCCTCATTACAAAAAAAAAAAAATTAATGACTGTGTTTATTTGGCATTACATGAAAAATCATAAAGAAAAGGCTTCTAATCTCTTCAATTTTTCCTCACGTTATAAGAAGGATTAAGACATTCCATGCACATACACATTTTTATAAAGTTTTAAAAATATCTTACGAATTGTTGTAGATTAAAATCTAATACAGAAAACACATCATGACCAAACACTATTACAAATTCAGCCATGTTGTAATTAATGGCATTTAATAATTCTTCTTGATTTGTTTATAATGAAATGAATTTTTTCAATAAATACTTTCCTAGGCTTATCCATAAAATCAACTTTTCTTTAAAAATATGTATATAATCAAATACCCAAATACGTAGCACAGCAAAATGCCGAATTTATAGCCATAATAAAATGGCACATTCCCATTCCTTAACTATGGCTAAACAAGGATAGTGTGACTTGTTGACAGTTTTCATAGGGAAAAAAAAAATCTATAAGTAGTAGAACTAATTCATTCTGAACCAAAAAGTGAAAATAAGAATGTGGGAAAATGTAATACGACTATTCCTTCTGATGTTATCTATATTGGTGAACACTCTTTCAAATACTATCCATGACAGAGACAAATTTAATGAGTATCAGGTATTTTGTTATTACTCCTAAAAATTATTCAAAAGAATAAAAATCCTGTCTCCAGGAATTTCATAGTAATAGCAAAATGTGTATGACAAATCCATAGCCTTTTCCAAATAAAATATAAATCATAACATCTACATTTTCATTCACTAAATTTTCCCATCATAATACACAGAGAACAGTTAATCCAGATATTTGGGGGCATTTGTTTGATTCCCATGTATTCAGACTGACTCGTATGAAGACTGGGACTTTAAAAAAAAGGCCTTTACAACAAAAAAAAATCTCTCTTAGAGCTGATAAATACAGGAGTTTCAATCTTCTGCTGTCTGAAGGCAGTTAATGAAAATGAGAAGAAATGAGAAAAGCAGTGCCAAATTATATTTTTCAAGGATGGAAGAACACTATAAATTTATTTCACCGATTCCTTCCTGCTGAACTCCAAGCCACTCCATGAACCTCTTTGAATCACTACCACTCTATCAAGATGCCTAGGTCACTAAAGACATTTCTTAACTATAAGTACAAACCTTGATTTTTACCACACACTATAAATAAAAGATCTCCTCTTCCTGTACATGTTTATTTTCAGATTCCAACAAATTTCAACAAAATTATTAGAAGCAAGTTACAAGCTCATTTAATGTTTTAAGAGTGAAAAATAAGTTTCAATAAAACTGGCATTGATGATATATAAAATATGTCATTAAATATAAAATATGAAACCTGAAACTAAGGAGATGCTTTTTTAGTAGCCAAATTAGGTTGCATGTGGTTTTGGTTTTTATGGTATCAAAAAAATGTTTTTTTTCAACTCAATGCAACCCCTACTTTCTTCTAAGAATATGCCAGGTAACTTTTTTTAAGTTTAAAAAAACCAAAAATGGTGTTAATAAAATGGAGTTTGTAATATTATTGTCTTTTAAACTTAAATTACTAAAATTGGTCACACAAATTCTAAAAATAAATTAGAACACCTGGGAATATTAGTTTCATATTTTAGAAACAGTATCCATTTAGCCCCCACAAAAAGTTGTACAAATGTCAAAGTAAAATGGAATAATATCCTAGCATCAATTCCATTTGCATCATGTACTACAAATCAGCTATTAAATGAAAATAAGAGGTAATAAATTTTTTTTGACTTTTCATCCAAGTAACTTGAAAATTTTCCTGAAAAAGTAATTCCTATACAGTTTCTAGACTAGAAACATCTCATATTTATAGTGTTTTTCTCAGAAAATCACTTATTGAAATAATTAGGACTCCAATCCAGAAAATGTGATGCTAGTTACTGCACAAGAAGAAATATACCTTTTACTTGATTTCAAATGTTAAACATAAACTTCTGTTAGTGATTTACACAGAACCTTTACAAGTGATCTTAGAACTGCAAATTCTATAAAAGGAACGATCATCTACTTTTATTAGAGAAAGGAAAGTCATCAAAAGAAAAATTTTTCTCCATCATCTTTCACAGAGATGCCAAGTCTTTTCTTGAATATACAACACCTTGAAGTCCCACTGGGAAGTTGGGAAAAGAGTAACATAAATAACTTACTGGGTCTCAATGAATTATTTTTAAAAATAGTCTTTCTTGGCTAGATGATAGCTTCAGGTAACACAAAAGGTGCCATATACCTGCAACACATATAACTAATGAAAATTAATATCTAAAATATGTAAGGAATGCTAAAAAATTAAAGACAACCCAATAAAAAATGAGCAAAGGTATAAACAGGCATTGAGAGAAGAGTAAACACAAACAACCAACAAATATATGAAACTATGCTTGCCCTCATTAGAAATCAGGAATATATAAATAAAAATCTAATAGGATGGCATTTATAACTTGATTGGCAAACTTTAAAATTTAGATAATACAAGGTGGTTGTAACTCTTATGCCCTACTAGTAGAACATAAAATGGCTTTAGCAAACAATTGGCATTTGCCAGTAAAACAGAAAATATGTATATTCAGTATTCCACTTCTAGATAATACTCACTAGAAAAATTCTTTTGTGGGTAGCCAGGGAACATGTGTAGAAATGTTTAAAGCAGCATTATTTTAACAGCAAACAAATAAAACTTAGCTAAAATATCCATCATCAAATGGACAAAAATAAATTCTAATTACTCATAATGGGAAGATGTATATAGCAGTGAAAAATGAATAAACAACTACTACACACATTAATACAGATAGATCTCAAAAACATAATGTCATATCAAAAAAACAAGTTGCAAAACACACACACAGTCTAATACCTTTAAGCATAATCTGAAAATGTGACAACAAAAGTCATTGTGGGATATGTACCCGTGTGTTTTTGGGCACGGGATGTGGGAGGGCAGACTTTCTCTGGAGACAGAGGGAATGACAGACACCCAATTCAGCAGAGTTACCCACACAGGGAATTCAGGGAACACAATCAGCGAGGTGTGCACAGCAGCCTCAAAAGCAGTAGTAATAGACGTTTCTTTAGCTGGGTAGCAGGTGTATGTATGTTCACTGTGTTCGTATTACTGCTTTTTGTATTAAAAAAATCATGTATACTATGTATGTTTCAAAGCTTTCTCAATTTTAAATATTGATAAAAAGGGGTCTTTGTTCTTGAAAACAATGGAAAGCAACAATGGAAGGCAGAAGAGGGAGAGAGGCCCGATGTAGCCACAAGAGCAAAGGAGTTGCTTCTACTCTGAGAAAGTATATTAGCCAAATGTACTGCTCTGTTAGAATTTCAGCTACAGTGTGTAAGGGGTGGAATCTGGGCAAGAGTTGACTGATTTCAGCAACAATCATAGGAAATTAAACAAAAGAAAAGTATTTAAAAATACCTGATAGCATGCATGCTCTTGTGGAAATGCCAATGTAGCCTTTGAACCTGATATGCAAACTCTCTGCTCTGCCACCCACTGGCTTGTTGAACCCGTGTAATTCCATCAAGCTCTCAGGCTTCTGTATCCTTCCACACAAAATAAGAAAGCTAATTTCTATCACATAAGGTTCTTGTGGGTCCAATGAGAGAAGTAAAGTATCTAACACACAGAAGATGTGTCAGTAAATACAAGCCCAATATGAAGGTGAAGTCGAATCAGATCTAATTACAGTGATAACCACAGAATGATATTTAAAAATGACCAACAGAAGACTCAAGTGCTTTACTAGGCTCTTGTAGACAGATAACTTTTATACAAATGGCCCTTACTGTGAAGAAGATGACTTAATATTTATATCTCTTAAGCAAAACAAAGTTGAATTCTTATTTCCCTCTTTCTTTCCAAGAAATATCTAAAGAACCACATAGCTCATAAACATGGTCCCCAAGTACACTTCTGACTTGAAGAACCGGATCCTAAAGTGTTATACGGTTAAATTTAAAAATATGGAAGTGCTCTTTACTGTCAGATGAGATGTTTTTTAAAATTCTGATAAATTTATTAACACTGCATTAACACAGTCAAGTGCATTTTAAAAGCAGTTCAGTACTGCTACATTGTAGCATATAATAGGCATTAAAATATTCAAGAATTTTTGTATCAATATTAAGGGTAAAATAAGATCTAAGAATAGATGGCTTTCAAATACAATATTTTTCAATATTATTGTGAAATCAGCTTTTAAATAGAATCATTTAAACGTAACTTTATTTTATTTTTTAGAATTTTCATTTTTTATAATTTATTTATTTTAGAGAGGGTGTGTGCATGCATGAGAGCAGGTGGAGGGGCAGAGGGAGAGGGAGAGACTCTTCAGCAGACTCTCCGTTGAGTGAGGAGCCCCACCTGGGCTTGATCCCACGACCCTGAGATCATGACCTGAGTCAAAATCAAGCATCAATAATGCTTAACCGACTGAGCCACCTGGGCACTCCTAAACATAATAATTTTATTACCTAAAATCTACACGAGTTTAACCAACATTTGTACCAAATAACACAGAATTTTGAGCCTTTAAGTTAATTATCCATGAACTGTTACTTAACAGAATGAGAGCTTTCACCCCCCAAAACCCACATTTGGTAATAAGTAAGGTCAGTTGTTTCCTATAGGCTACAAAACTCTACGTTTCTCTCCTAAATTCTCCTACTAGAATTTTTTGTCAAATAATTCTTTTCTCATTATATCTGCATTTTTTATAGTTGTGCTATATACTGGAAGCATATATCTATCTTTTGTAACTGCATTATTTTATCTGTCATATATGATCAATATGCCTTTTCCTAAATTAAGCTTTTAAGCTTTTGTTGTCTGCAAATACATAAATCCTACTGGTTGCAAAATTCAAAAGTAATTAAAAACTAGTATTTACCAATATGAGAAACTATGGTTTAGGGGAAGTAAAACCAAAAGCAGGACTGGAGGCAAAATGGAAAAAATCTAAGAATCTATTCTTATTCTCTTAACATCATAGTTGCAATTAAGAACAATCCTGGGACACCTGGGTGGCTTAGTCAGCTAAGCCCCTGGCTCTTGGTTTTGGCTCAGGTCATGATCTCAGGGTTCTGAGATCAATCCCCATGTCAGGCTCCATGCTCAGTGAGGAGTCTGCTTGAGATTCTCTCTCTCCCTCTCCCCCCGCACTGCGGCTCACATTCTCTCCCTCTCAAATAAAATCTTAAAAAAGACAATCCTCTGTCATTTTTAACTTGTGCTAATTATAAAATTCTATAAAAATATGAGGATCCAAAAGTGAAATTCCAGATGTATCTCATTAGCATTTGTAAGTCGGTGCCATGTTTTGCAAAATCCAATATAGATGCTAATGCCACCTGATCAACTCCACTTAGAAATTATGTCTAAAAACTAATTCTAACTAATGAAACTGCTATGAACTCAAAGAAGTGGTGTTATACTAATGAAACTTTACTTTGGAACACAACTTTCTATATTATACATAATACTGAACTTACCTAAATTTGGAGGAAAAAAGATTCTTTGATAGTGTGCTAGTGCTAGTTCAAAATTGGGTAATACTAAATTTTAAATGTATTTAAGGTTTTTGGGGCAAGATTTTCCACTTGAAGGGCAGAAGTGAATTAAACATAGGAATTAATCATGAGCTCAAAGTCCAGTTATTTTGATCCTAAAGAAATACTAGCATTTTGAAAAAGTAGGTCAAAGGTCACTAAGATATAAATTAGTAAGAGAATTCAAATTATAAATTAGCTTATAAAAAGCTTTTTTCTTCCTTCCAAAAATCATCAAACTCTCCAAAGTTGAGAATCCCACATTAAGCTTTCTTAAATGGGATCTCTTTTTTCAGAACAAATAATCTCTTAACTTTTACTGTGTTTTATCCATTGTTAGGATTAAAATATTAGCAAGAAGTGGAATGTCTCCCAAAACACTGAGAATTTTTTGGTAAACCCACTCTTCTTTTCAGTCATTGTAAAAGGCCATGATGTGCTATGAATTAAGCATATTGACATTTCTTCAGGATAAGCACCATTAGCATTAATTGAAGTTTCTGTTTCTTAATTAGCAAAATCTGAATGAAATGGAATTATTGAAAAACAGTTTCTACCAATCTGAGATCATGACCTGGAAAGCAAGTGAAGAACTGCACTTGCACACAAATTTTTGACAAAAAAAATTTTTTTTTGACAAAGAACAGCCCACACAGTAGTTGTGTATTAAATAGTCGGATATGCAGAATTACACTGGATTCCTCATAAATCCTTAACATAGATCCATAGAAAACCGTAACTCCACTATCACCTTCCCTGTGATCTTGGCTCAGATGCTTACCTTCTCTGGGCCTCAATTTTTCATGTCCAAAGGTGGAGATAGTAACAGTACCTATTTCATGAGCTGCTACAAGGAGTATAACCCATAGCTCTCTTGTTGTAATCTAGAGGACTTACATGAAGTTGGTTTAAAAAAAAAAAAGGGTTTAAGGCTGCTATGAATAAAATTTAAATATCAGTTTCTGGTACTTAATTTGAGATTAGTGTCTCTTGCAGCTTTAAAATTCAGTTTTTAGTGATGCTGAATGTGGTTCTCAAATTTTTCATCTTACAAACTCTAGTGTTCTATAATGTCATCTAGTACTCTCTTTACAAATAATAAAATCTCCCCCCTTAAACGTCATGTATTTTCATTCAAAAGACAAGGTGCTAACAGGTAGTTTTTGAGAAAGGAAAGAATCAATAAATACTGTCTGTAGCCTATGACCCCATTTTTATTCCCTGGCATAGAATATTCTATGTCTAATATAGTGAGGAGCTGAATGAACTGATGTATCCACAAGTAGATGGGGTATGGATGAGTGAGGAAATTTTGAAAATGAAGCACCGACGTATATATAAAAAGTTGCTCTGAAACTGTTAACATTCAGGTTCTGAGACATTTAAAGAAATCCCTTTAAATTCCCCAGAGTCCAGGCTCCTCTCCTTTTTCTCTCTCCATCTCAGCCCCTGTCCTGGACCCCTCCCTAAACTCTATACACCCGTCATGGTTACCTTGAGAAACACTGTCTTTGGAAAATCTAACTCTGAAATTCTTGGTTGGACAGAATCACTGGACAGACAGCAGCCACAGTTAACATCTTTTGTGCAAGCTGTTGTGGGAAGCAGTTGTTCATGCTGGGACCTCTTGCAAGAATTCAGAGTTATTTTAAAGTAGGACATGGACTGAAAAGACCCAGACCCAAACCAGCACTGTGCAAAAGGCCCCACCTCTGGGTGCCCACAAGTGTGAGGCAAAATGCCCACACTCAATAAATACTGAAATCTGGTGTCCTAAAGCTCTTAGTCCCTGCATTCAACAAATATTTATGAAGTTCATGCTTTGTACCAAGCACTACCTGCACAGAGTGGCATCTCAATGATAAATGACCCAAAGTCCTGGAGTTATATTCAGAAATGAGTATGGTGAGAGAACACAGTTTGATGACCGAAACCTGGATTGCCTTTCATGCCAGAATCTGTGAATTCTAGATTCTTTTTTTTTAAATTTTATTTATTTTTTTAAAGATTTTATTTATTCATTTTGACAAGAGAGAGAGACAGCATGAACACAAGTAGGCAGAGTGGCAGGCAGAGGGAGAGGGAGAAGCAGGCTCCCCGCTGAGCAGAGAGCCCAATGTGGGGCTCGATCCCAGGACCCCGGGATCATGACCTGGGCAGAAGGCAGACGCTTAACTGACTGAGCCACCCAGGGGCCCCATGAATTCTAGATTCTAAAAGAAACCAAAGCAAAGGCTGTAAGAGGCTATGTTTGCTGTCTCCCCCATGACACTAAGAGCATCATTAGCAGTTAGCAGCATCTAACCTAGCAACTGGCACGCAGTAGAGGCTCAAAAAAAGTCTGACAACCATTGGAGAAGACTGATGCTATAGAGGGAATCAAGTATAAATCAAAGATATATACTTCTTTGACATCATCATCATTCGGATTTATTGAGCATTCCCAGGCACTGTTCCACCACATCACATACATCTTATCTCACCTTCCAAGTTTCCTAACCAATACAAATAACAGAAAGCAGGATAGGATGGTAGCATGTCTACATTTCAGCCTTACTGTCCATCAGAAGTGGCAAGAGTTATTTCGACTCTTGGGTGATTAAAGATAATTGATAGAATTTTAGCACCAAGAGGGTCACTGGGGGAAAAACACCACTATTAAGAGTCTTTATATCTCTATGGTGTACAAATTTTCTTTTCTTTTCTATTTCCTACATTTTCTCTAAATAGTGATTACCTTTAAAGTCTGAAAGCAAGAGGGCACCTGGGTGGCTCAATTGGTTAAGCCTTTGGCTCAGGTCAAGATTCCAGGGTCCTGGGATCGAGCCCCATGTGAGGCTCCTTGCTCAGCAGGGAGTCTGCTTCTCCCTCTCCCTCTGCCCCTCTCCGCTGCTCAGGTTCTCTCCTGTGCGTGCTCTCTCTCAAATAAAATCTTAAAAAAAAAATCTGAAAGCAAGTGAGCAGATGTTAGGGCTTTCACTGATGAGGAAACCAGGTATAAGGAGGCCAGGTGACCTGGCCAGGGTAACTGATGGGCCAGAGACGGCAGCAAGAGTAGTCTCTTAGCATCAGCTCCCAGTCAGGGGCAGAGGTCTGTTAGGCAGGTAACAAAGTTGTTTGCTCAAAGGCTGAGTAGGGTCCAGCATTACTTAAACTGAAAACTCTGGAATGCATTGCAGTTGTTACTATGAGTAAGTTAAAGAGCTGCACGAGCAACAGTCTCAAGGGTGGGGTTCCTGATGGTCTGTGCTGCCATGCACAGATACCTTGCTTTGTAACGACAGGTACTCAGGTACCCTCCAGGTACTTTGTACCAACAGGTACTTGGTGACCGTGGAGTTGTTTAAAGTATGATAGAAAGCAGGGGAGTAAAAAGATTCAAATAAAAAGTGTCTTCCCCAATTAAAAATGGTAATTTTCAACACTTTAACTTGCTGTCTAATTTCTCCTTCCAACTTAGCAGAGGCTGCGTGTGAAAGCGGAACTTGTAAATAGAGTAGGAACGTGTTTGAATAGCTGAGAGCCTCTTGGGTGGCCAAGAAGATCAGAGGTCAAGGAGCCATGACGCTCTATATTATTAACTCAGCAGGTTACTTTGGAAAGATGGTGATGTCTTTAAGTGCCTGTGGCACAAAACTGAGTTCCTTAAGTAATGTAGCAGTTTATGTGTAATAGAAAATAGAATATAAAGCCCTTGGTTCAAACTCCTTAAATGACTCTGTTTTTCTTGACCTGGCCTGAAGTTTCAGGGGTTTCATAAACACCTGTTTTTATGCATGAATTTCTCCTTTCAAGTCCTCAGCAGGTATCTAACCACCAAGCCACATTAGACTATTTACACAAATAGATCATTTTTAGCTCCTGGGCTCTGTAATAGCACCTACGAATGTTCTTTTAAATTCTTTTCAAGAGGAATGAGGTACCGTGAGGTGGTGGTGGATGCTGTGGGTCTCCCAGTGCCCCAGCTACACTTCTGGGCACCTTTCCCGTTTCCACTGCTAAAAGACTGAAGGATTAGGGAGACACAGGAAAATCAGTACCCTCCTTGGGTGAGGAGATGAACATACTAGCTTAGACGGTCGTGCTTTCTTTCAGTGGGCTCTCTCGTCAACAGCTCCTCACTTGAGAAATTTAACTCAATTAGACATTAGGGAAGGAGACATGCAGAACACAGCAGTCAGTTTCCTCCTCTGAAGAATGAGATGATTGATCTAGATGACCTCTCATGTTCCTTTCAGCTCTGCATTTATGAAAGAACAATAATATTCCAAATCAAAAGTGTATAGATCTTGGGATGCCTGGGGAGCTCAGTTAGTTAAGCATCTGCCTTCGGCTCGGGTCATGATCCCAGGGTCCTGGGGTTGAGCCCTACATCGGCTCCTTGCTCAGTGGGGAGCCTGCTTCTCCTTCTTGCTCTGCCTCTGCGCATCCCCCTGCTTGTGCCCTCTCTCTCTCTGACAAATAAATAAATAAAATCTTTAAAACAAAACAAAAAAAGTGTTTAGATCTTAAAAGAAAATTCTGAATGTTAAAAACAAAAAAAAACAGGGGCCCCTGGATGGCTCAGTCATTAAGCACCTGCCTTCGGCTCAGGTCGTGATCCCAGAGTCCTGGGATCGAGCCCCGCATCGGGCTCCCTGCTCTGCGGGAAGCCTGCTTCTCCCTCCCCCACTCCCCCTGCTTGTGTTCCCTCTCTCACTGTGTTTCTCTCTGTCAAATAAATAAAAAATCTTTAAAACAGAAAAAACAAAAAAACCCCAAAAAACCCCCCAAAAAACATTCATAAGCAAAAAAGATGAACAACAAACTGGGAAGAACATGTGGAAACTCTACCATGGAAAAGAGGTTTATATTCCTAAGATACAGAGCACTTCCAGGAAAAGTGAGCTAGGAGTACAGTCTTAACTACATGAAAAGATGCTCAACCATATGCTTTGTAAGAAGAATCAAAATCACCACTAGACCAAAATTCCAGTTTTCACCTGTAAAATGGGCAAAAATCTAAAAATGCAACAAAATCTAAACAACATATCCTGTTGGTGATGTTATAAGGAAACAGACACTCATATTTTGCTGGTGGAAATGTGAAATGACACAAGACCTATGCAATGGAGTGTAATGACATGTAACAAAATTACAGATGCATTTACCTTTTGACCTATGATTTCCAGTTCTAAAAATCTCTTCTGAAGATAGTCTGGCCAAAAAATACACACATACAAAGTAATCCACTGTAGAAATATTTGTAATGGCAAGAGAGAGGAAATAATACATGTGCCCATCACTGTAAAACTGCAGTACAATCATACAGTGGAGTACTATGCAGCTGGAAAAAGGAAATGTGGACCATATTTACATAATGCTATGCAATGATCTCCAAGACAGACTATTACATAAAATACGGTAGCATATAGTATGTATTTTGTTATGCCATTTATCTAAGAAGTTAGAAGGGGATATGAATGAATATCTATTTTAAAAAAATAATAAAAGTATACACCAAAAAAGATTTTTTTAAAAGATTTTATTTATTTATTTTCACAGAGAGAGAGAGAACGAGAGCAGGAACGCAAGCAGGGGGAGTGGGAGAGGGAGAAGCAGGCTCCCCGCTGAGCAGGGAGCCCGATGCGGGACCCTGGGATCAAGACCTGAGCCAAAGGCAGATGCTTAACAGCTGAGCCACCCAGGTGCCCCACCAAAAAAGATTCTAAAAAGGGTTATAGAAGGAGAGTGAAACAGGGTGGACGGGTCAGTAATAGAAGCCAGGCTTCTCTGAATATTCCTGGTTTTATAAATTTGAATTGAGAAATATGCAGTATAAGCTGAAGCTGGCTTGCACTGGCTCTTGATAAATGTTCAGGTATTTTGTGAGTCACTTGTCTTTACCTTGGTAGCCTGAAATTGGCCACCGTGGGAGGAATTACATCATGAATATCAGCAAACATAGCTCCCGACCTCCAAGCCAGTTGTCAAACATTTATCAGCATACCACTGGAAACGTAAGTATTTCAGGAAAGTATAAAACAAAATTAAATTTAAAAAAAGAACATTTTTAAAAATTGAAAGCAAGATGAAACAAATAAACCTAACACTGAATTGAGTAGGTAGCATTATGAGCTGTTTTGACTCAAAAGCATGGTAATTTGACTATGTAGCTCTAGTAGAAATACTAAAAGAACTGCAGAAATAATTTTAAACTATTTTCAATATTGTGGTGTGAATGTTGGTATTGTTACTGAGAAATTATGAGTATTATGGGACAAAGCAAGTGAATAACTCTGTTACTGTCATGAGAACTGGGAATTTTAGTATAGTTTAGTACATTGGTCAGTATATTGCTGACCAAAGACAGGGAAAAAATCTGAGCAATAATAGTAATAACTATCATGGATTTTAAACACATAAAATATGTTTAAATCCATGAGTTTATAATGACTCTCAAACACCTCATGGGGTCACCTCTGGAGGATGCTAGGAAAATAAGCTAATTAGGTTGCACTTGATGAAGGCAATTCTCCTGTTTTTTCTATGCACTTCGAGGTAACCAAGTAGTTAATGAAGGAGTGTTTATTTTTATGGAAGTATTCTAGCTAATAAAGACAGGAAGAATGATAGAATTCAAATACTACCATTCTGTAACCTCCAATGAAATAATGAATCTAGGTAATGATCAATGCCTAGCAACACCACAAAAGACAACCAGCAATGAAGGGCCTACTGATTGAAATGTACCACATATCACGGTCTATAAAGAAGTGTACTTGCTAAAAAAGTATTTGTACGTACATCTCAAACCTGAAGGACATCAAACCTCTAGACCTAACTACCAATCTACAGGAAATATAGGGTACAGAAAAGTATTTTAAGTGACAACAAAATCCAAATTGTGGGAAATTGTATAGAACAGATGACCCAGTTTTTCAACAAATAAACTGCAAAGGAAATAAAGAGACACAGAGAGAAAACATCAACAGGAACATATAAATTACAGATAATTCATGAACCTAATTTGAACAAACAGTAAATCAATAAAAACATCTGAATATGTTCTGTACCTATATATACATATATGCACATACTGTGTATATGCGGGTTTATCTCTATATGTTTATGTGTACATATGTATGCACTTACATATTTTATTTATTAGAGAGAGAGAGACAGCGAGAGAGAGAGCAGAAGAGAGAGAGCATGAGCGGGGAAGGGAGGGAGGGGCAGAGGGAGAGGGAGAAGCAGACTCCCCGCTGAGCATGGGGCTCGATCCTAGGACCCCCGGGATCATGACCTGAGCCGAAGGCAGACAATCAACTGACTGAGCCACCCAGGCGCCCCTATTTGTCCACAATTTGAGGTATGGTGAACGGAGGGATTGAGTGGCAGGGAGTTGAGATTAGTTTAAATTGGGCAAGGGGTACCTAGGCACTCACTGTAACTAATCTTACTTCTATGTAAGACTAAAATTTTCCACAATAAAGTTAAAAAGTATATGCACAAAAATGACAAAAAACTATGTAGCTAATATTAACAAGGTGGTTATAGAACAGTATCAGACCAAGACATTCCAACTTAGGAGTGCACTGTGATCATCTGAAGAGCTTTTTTACAATATAAGCTTGGAACTACCACTACATCACCGAACCTCGAAGACTGAAGGAACTGTGTCACATCCCTCAAAGACTGCAGACCACTGTTCAAACCCAGTAAAGTGGGGGCTGCACATTATTCACCCACTTTTTATCTCCATGCCGGACACATTAGAGGTACTCAAAAAATATTTGGTGAATTAATGACTAACCCTGGGTAGTGAAAATGAACAGGCAAGCTTAGAGCAGCTAAATGCTAAATATGCAAAAAAATTAATATTTGATATTATAAAAATGCACTTAGGTTACTGAGTTTAGAGAGCATGGCTTTCTAAGTGGAATGGGTTTTCATCATAAAGCCACAGACTAGTCACTTCAAACAGCTACAAGTAAACTCCCAGAATAAAAATATTTTTAAATACACAATTGGGTGGGGTGTGGCTAGCAAATATTCTGATTCTACAATCTGTTTTGGACAAGACAGTGCTTCTTATGTGACTAACAAAGCAAACAGCAGTCAGATTCCCTGTGCTGAAATAAGTATACTATTTGCAAAAAGGGTTGAATGTCCAAGCCTTATCCAATAAAGACACCACATTTTCCAAAGTTAAAGGGGAATATAGGTCGACAAATACCCACATGTATTTACATATCCCCAAAAGAAGGCATATGACCAGCTGGTATGGACTTTGTTTCTAATAAGTACTAAACAGAGCCAAGCCCACTGTCTCACCATGGGGAACAGCAAAATATCTCAGACACAAGAACTCTAATTTTAAAGCTGGGAGGAGCTTTGAAACCTAGCCCAACCTTTTCACTGTGTAACAGACACCTAGAGAGTTTGAGGTGAGAAGCCCTGAAAATAGCTTGAGTAGCCATAGATGAACAGATGGTCTACACAGGTGCACAGCGTGAAGAGCTGAGAATTAATCTGTACTTCCACACGAATGCTATGTAACACGGTAACAGTCTCTATTATAAATGTGTGTGTGTGTATATCCATATAGACATACAAAAATACTAGAATATGTACTTGTAATAATTCCTTTAAAACAAATTCAAAACAAAAAACCCCAAATTCTACAGCCTAGCCTTCAAGAGCAACCATGTGACCTCACCTACTTTTTCACAATCTTACCCAAATGAACCATAAGTAGATGGAAGGCAGCCATTTTTCTTACTCATCTTTTGAGGTATCTTTCAGACATAGTAGAGCACATGTAATAATTACAAAAGCTCTTCCACAGATATTCTCCAAGTGATGAAAGAATGATGAGAATATAAATTTTTGAATTCTCCTGTTAATCTGAACTGATATAAAAGTCATTATTTCATATGTACCTATGAATATTATATAGAGACATATAGGACAGTGTAGATTTTTAAACATGGCAACCAATGAAAGGTTTAAATGGGAGAGTTCGGAGAAAGGCAGTCAGTGAAGTGAGCTATCCATTTACATTTCTATAAAGGCTCAGTCTAAAAAATACAGAAAATTATATGCAGGAAAGGAGAAAGGGACAAGAAAAAGAACAAACCTTTATTTCATCCACTGGTCAAACACTAAATTATTTCAATTATCAATCAGTCCTGAAGCCATCCTACTTTAATTCTGCAGAGGTTTTAAAAATGTTGTCTCTATGCCTGTTATGGAATTTTCCTTCTCACCTACTAAACTTGTACAGTTGATTTCACTTAGCTATAAAACAATGAAATTAAATAAGATACAAAATTTGGTCTCTCAAAGTCCTGTTTGTATTAGATTTTTTAGGATCCTGAAAACTGACTTTAGGAGTCCCCTAATATTGTTAAAGAGAATTCTAAGTGTTGAAGATGACCATGATAATGTTTACTTTCATCTTTGGGGGAAAAAATGTTTCTAATTGGGCTGAATCAAGATTCCTGAAGGAAATTGTAAGGTAAGCCACTGATATTTTTAAAAAGCTGAAAGCAAAGTTTGAGGAATTTTTGTCTTCTGAAATGAACACAACAATCTCATTAGACATGGTATGACATTATCATGTCTTAAGGCTTTTGCCATCTCTACTACAACTCTAAAGTAAAATCCAAAATTAAGCAATAAAACCTGAAGCTATTTACTGAACATATTGTTGTGTTATAAATAAGAGTCCAAATCCTTCAGGGTAGTTATATTGCTAACTCTACTATCAAATTTATGGATGTCTTGCCTCTGTCTGAAAACTAAAATATTTAATATGTAAAAATTGAAGTAGATATTAACATATTTAAAATTTCTCTTATTAACTTACATTAAAATCCTAAGGACTTACATTAAATCCTAAGATATAAAACAACATACCTACATTTTAATTGTTTTTCTCAAGCTCATAAGTAAGAATTGGAGTAAGCTATCTGCATAAAAATTCAGGAACACTGATGGACACATTGAGGGCCTTATGTCATAATTGAAGAATTTAGAGGATGGTTTAAATCCACACACACCCCTCCAAAAGACTTCCTCTCCTACTTTTATATACTACCAAATATTTTCAACCAAATAACACAAGAACGTGCTTTCAAAAATACAAAGGGAGTATTATCATCCCATCGTGAACCAACCTAAACATCTGAGTAATAACTTCTAAAATAAAAACTCAGAAAAGATGGTACATGGTTAAAACTATTAATATATATTTAAGACAAAGAGTTTATTTTTCAAAAAGAAAACAAGGAAAGAGAGCCCAACCTGATCTTGTATGCCTGCCCAATAGAACTTTCCACTATAATTAGTACTCTCCACCTCTCGGGGGGAGGAGCTTAAACTCAGGGGAACCTCATGAAGTAAGGGAGAAACAGTATAAATACTTCAGGACAGTTCTGGAGAAGGTACCTTCTGCACTCCTCACCTGTACACAGGAGGGCTCAGAAAAGCTGCCAAGAAACCATCTCCAGGAACTTCTGGCATCCAGGTAAGTCTATGACCTGATGCTCTGGTGGACTTCCATGCTAGCTTGTTTGGAAACGAGCCTCGATAAATTATTTGTTTTTTTCATTTAAAATAAGTGACTTTCCATTAAAGTGTACTCAGAAAGTTTAATCCTTGGTAGTCTCTATAAAAAGACAGTCCTAATAAAACCATATTTGTAAAAGTATGTCCTATTTAGTTTATTTTGAAATTACTGGATATTTCAACCTATGTTAAAGATCTTGAATTATTTTACGGTTTCTATATTTCTTCTTTAAAAATCACTTCGGTTTTACTTGATTACTTGATTGTAATTCAATGTAATTGAATGTAACTTTCCACTAACAACTTAAGTCATATATTCATATAACTAAAAATTTCTAATTCCGGTTTATGGAATATATTAAAAACAGATAGGATAAGGTAAAAAAGGTAGTTAACAAAAGAAAGAATTCATGTATCCAACATCAGACAAATAAAACAGGTCAATAAGAAGAAGTTATTCTTTTCTGTTTTTCAGAAGCCATCTGAGAACATGCTGCCACAAACAGCCCTTTTGCTGCTAATGTCCTGGAACCTGGTTCATGGAGGATTTTATGCTGAGCAATACCAAACACCTACAGGCATAAAAGGCCCCCCACCCAACCCCAAGACACACTTCTTCATTCCCTATGCCATAAAGAGTAAAGGTAAACTTTATATATTTTGCTGTATTAACCAACTGGTTGTTGCTTTCTACAATCTTAATGATCTCTTGAACAAAACGCTTTTAACTCCACTTGGTGTTTAATTATCTTCAAACTCCCGCATTTGTCCAAAATATTAAAACAAAATGATTGATGGAAAAAAGCAGGTCTATTCAAGAACATTAATATCCTTTACACAGTGAGTAGAGTAGAAAGATGTATCCGAAGAATATTAAGAACTCTTAGGTGTGGAAAGTTTTTCCCTCAAATGGCGCTTCTGCACAAAAAACTAACCATAATGTAGAAATACGAATCCAAAACAAAGTAATCAAGTTTAAAAATGTCTTAACGAGAAATAACTGCCAATTATACAAAGAGAGTAGCAGGTTTGGGTATCTAAATACTTAACCATCATTTACTTGTACAACCAATTCGGCTAGCCCACCAATATATACAAAACTGAGTCTTAACTATCAAATGAAATCTAACGCTTTTCCACGAAATTTAATAGGCAAACAAGGCGGCAATTTTCTTAACTACTTAGACATTTTTGTAGGGGTTAGTAGTCAAGTACACAGACTTAACGGCCATGTACTAACTGTGGGGCCTCAAGTAAGCTACTTACCCTCTCCGTGCCTTAATTTCCTCATTTGGAAAAGCAGCAGCAGTGATCTCAAAGAGCTGTTAGGAAGGTTGAGTTACCCTCTGTAAAGTACTCGAGTATTAGCTGTATTACTGGTACTTCACCTCCTCACGCTGTGGTAGTACTGGGGGGGAGGGGTAGCTTTAGATATGTTTTAGCTTTGTTCCTGAATCTCTTCCCCAGCTGTTCAGCTTTCTCAGATATTACGAAGAGAAGTGAGAAAATGCATGCACACTACTAACAGATTCTCAAAGAAGGGCAATTATTAGGCTTCACATTCACTAATTCCATGGAATGACATCCAGCACGCACTGCCTGAAAAACATCTACTGAATTAAACTGCATCATCTGAACTGATTGTAGGATTCAAATTTCCTTTCCTTAGTATTTTTTCATTATAGTTACCTATTTTACCTTGCAAATAATGCTAAGGATATTTGCTGTAAACTCTACAAATGATGTTTTTAGAGATGACCATTTTCAGCAAATTAAACTTACAGGATAGTCTTAAAAAGAAAGATGAAATTTAAAACATTACACGAAAGGAAGTTTAATGTTTAAAAATAAATGCACAGGTGCATCACAAAAACTCTTGAATGTCTCAAAATACAGATACAATATGAGAAAGAGAAAAGTTATGAAAGAAAGGAAAAAAGGCAAGGAAACCTGCTACTTCCCTTGAAGCAATGAATGGCAAGGTGAAATGCTAGGACATGTATCACTGGGTATAGCCTCTATGATCACAAATTCAGACTTTTTATAGTTTACCATACAGCCTTGATTTTAAAATCAAATGCACCACTTAGGGAAGGTTAAAAATATTTCTATTTTCCCACCTTACTGTACTGCATCACCTTGGCTATTTCTGCAAAATAAATGAAAATATATATCTTACTAACAAATGAAAAACTTAGAAGCTGCATTTTAACTGCTAAATCCACTACAGTCTCTACTTGATAATACAAGGTGGAAACTCAAGTACATTATCATTCACTGGCAGGCACTAATGCACCAAAAGACAGACAAAAGCCCACAGTCTATACACGTATAACATTAGGTTGATAACAGAAATACAAAGAGTGCCTGTGTAATTCCTGGGCCCATCTGTCCAACACAGGCTCAAAGAGGGCTCAGCCAAAACACACCAAATTATGCCGCAAAGGAATGCAGAGCTGGTGGCCCCATGGGTGCCATATTCTGACATGATCAACCACTATTTTGGTTTCTGGACTTTCAGAAACTTTTCTGCTGGGCAATCATTTTTCCTTGAGGATGGTATCATCCTAACCTTTCAGTTTTTTCTAATTGGCAAGCAACAAACAGGGGCTATGCCCCAAAGACATAACAGAACTCACATTCTTTCTTACATCAAGACGTAGAGGACCTATGAGGGCAACATTCCAAGTGACGGAGATCACCCTTGTCCTTGGACTTCCACTCTCAAATGGTGCTCTATGGAGTCATTTTCTTTTCTTTCTTAAAAGATTTCATTTATTTATTTTAGAGAGAGAAAGAAAGAGTGTTAGTTGTTGGGGGGGGGGGAGACGGAAAGAATCCCAAGCCAACTCCGAGCTGAGCGCAGAGCAGAGCTCGATCTAACAAGCCTGAGATCACGGCCTGATGTCAGTCGGATGCTGAACTGACTAAGCCACCCAGATACCCCCACTATGTAGTCATTTTCAGTAAGACTGTTTTTCCTCCCTATTTTAACAGTTAAACAGATTTCCAACCAGACTAAGATAGTCATTTTTAGTATGGATATGATCTTTAGGAGATTCAGGTAAGATTCTGAAGCAAACCCATTCAATCTAATATAGTTTGCATTTGAAAAAAAGTGCTATTTTCTATTTATTCATCTATTCTATTTGTAATATATTACATCCCTTTATATTTATAGACATTATAATGTATGTACACTAAAAAGTCAATCTATCAATGATATGAGTATATGGAGATCTTTTCCATAAATTAATTTTTCTCATAGTCTTCTTCCTGATATCTGAAAATCCATGAGTGAATAAAGCTCCATACATTTAAATATTTGCAAAATGAAATATAACTCTAATTAGTACAAAATATAAATATCCAAGTCTAGAATAATGTTCCTATTTTAGCATATCTACTTTAATGATTCTACTGTGTATTTTATATTTCATTTGTCACCAAATGTATTTCAAATATCAGGAATACCCAAGAGAATAATATTAGCAACTACTTCTTGCATGCCAGTTAATAGGAAAGATTTTTTAAAATATCATAATGTACCTGCAATTGATAGTGAATGTGAACCATACCCATAAGCATATGTTTTCAAAGGCAATTTACAATTCATTTAATATTAATTCCAATTTACTCTTCATTCTGATTTCTAAAGCCATTAAAGATTTAGGTAAAGTTTAAGTATATTAAGTAGTCACTTTTGTACAAAAAAGATGTGGCTCAAAAGTCACAGCCATAAGTCATTCTCAGGGTTTTGACCAAACCATTCAGTAACTACGCCATTTGCTAAATCTACCATAACTACGAACCATTTTCCAGCAGCAAAAGAATCTAAATAGTATACGCAGGCATTCCAGCTATCTTCCTAAAGATTAATTAAACACAAAATGATTTTAATACAAATTTTGCAAATAGACATTTAAATCATACCTAATTATTACCATTTTTGCTAGCTATTGAAGAATTTCTCTGAGAAAGAAAAGAATCTTTTATTTTTTAAAGATTTTATTTATTTATTTATTTGACAGAGAGAGACACAGTGAGAGAGGGAACACAAGCAGGGGGAGTGGGAGAGGGAGAAGCAGGCTTCCCACTGAGCAGGGAGCCCGATGTGGGGCTCGATCCCAGGACCCTGGGATCATGACCTGAGCCGAAGGCAGACGCTTAATGATTGAGCCACCCAGGGGCCCTGAAAAGAGTATTTTATAATAGATACTTATGATGATTGCTGCCTAAAGATTCTCTGATATGGTAATATTTCCCCAGTTATATATCCTAATACCAGAATGCTCTGTTAAATCCCACCTTTGTATGACTAAAACCAAAACCCTGGACACCTCTTATCACAGGGACATTTGTTTTACTCCCTTCATGACTGAAGCTCTTATAAGATGCATCCTGTGCTTCCCCACTCTTGTGGCCCAAGAGCCCTTTTCATGTCACAGGAGGTGAATAAACAATTTCTGAACTGAATTCATAATATCAGTAGAAGTATTTGGTTCAAATGGACCCACAGCTCTGTGAAATCAACACTAACTGTGTGCATTAATCAAAGAAAACTTTAGATAAACATTTTGACACTATTTTATACACTCTGCCCACTGGATCTAATTCTCTAGTTCTCTGTTTCAATGTTAAGTCAATGAAAGGAGGGTGTAGGAGCTCATGGTATGTACTGAGGGTGAAAAAAATACATCTAAACTGTGTTCAGCAGGCTATGACAGATTTTCTCACTGATGTCTGATAGGATAGCTTTTGTGAGAGAAAGCAGTTATAGTTCTTAAGTATTTTCCCATTTATTCTGCATTTGTCTTTTTCTTCCTTTCTATCAAATACCTTTTTCCCCCTTTCCTCTCGAGGTAGATGATATTCCCAAAAGAAATGGGGTAAATACCTCCACCGTACTCTTACTCTAGACAAATTCTTCAACCCCAGTTTATTTTCATAGATAATTAGGATGTACTGAAAGTATTATGGTAGCCATGGTCCATCCTCTCTGGCAGTGTTTTTAAATACAGTATAAAATGTATTGTCGAAACCATTAAAGACTAGTCTGCCAAAATGGACTGACTGACAGTGCAATATCGTTACTAATCAGCTCTCTCTCTGGGTGTGTGTATCGGGTATGTTTTTTAGGTCTGTCAGTAAGAGGAGAGCAAGGTATTCCTGGTCCACCAGGCCCCGCTGGACCTCGAGGGCACCCAGGTCCATCTGGACCTGCAGGAAAACCAGGCCATGGAAGTCCCGGACCCCAAGGAGAGCCAGGGTTGCCTGGACCACCGGGACCATCGGCCACTGGGAACCCGGGTCCACCAGGACTCCCAGGTAAACCAGGGGAGAAAGGCCCATCTGGACCAAAAGGAGCTGTTGGGCCAGCTGGTTTACCAGGACCCCGGGGCCCAGCAGGGCCACCCGGAATCCCCGGCCCAGCCGGAATTACTGTTGTGGGAAAGCCCGGACAACAAGGGCCTACAGGAGCTCCAGGACCCAGGGGCTTTCCTGGAGAGAAGGGTGCACCGGGAGTACCTGGTGTGCATGGACCGAAAGGCGAAGCAGGGTATGGTGCTCCTGGACACCCAGGTGAGAGGGGGCTTCCTGGCCCTCAGGGTCCCATGGGACCACCTGGCCCGCCTGGAGTGGGAAAAAGAGGTGAAAATGGGTTTCCGGGACAGCCAGGCATCAAAGGCGATCGGGGCTTTCCAGGAGAGAGGGGACCAGCTGGCCTGCCAGGCCCCCAAGGTCCTCCTGGGGAACGAGGACCAGAAGGCCTTGGAAAGCCGGGGGCCACGGGAGCCCCAGGCCAGCCAGGGACTCCTGGGACCAAAGGTCACCCTGGGGCTCCAGGAAGAGCTGGGCCCCCGGGGGCTCCTGGCTTTGGGGAAGTGGGGCTGCCTGGCCTGAGAGGGCAAAGAGGGCCTGCTGGCCTTCCAGGAAGTCCAGGTGCTAAAGGGGAGCAAGGCCCAGCAGGTCATCCCGGGGAACCAGGTCTGACCGGATCCCCCGGAACTATGGGGCCCCAAGGACCAAAGGGCGTGGCAGGCAGCCCAGGGGTTCCAGGCCCCAAAGGCGAGACAGGGCCAGTGGGGCCTGCAGGACACCCTGGGGCCAAGGGAGAAAGGGGTTCGCCTGGGTCAGAGGGAAAACCAGGGTACCCAGGAGAACCAGGCAGCAGTGGTCCTAAGGGAGACCCAGGGTCACCAGGCCCCAAAGGGGACACCGGAGCTCGAGGACCTCCTGGTCTCCCAGGCCCCGTGGGCCCAGCGGGAGCAAAGGGAATGCCTGCACACAGTGGTGAGACCGGTCCCAGAGGTGCCCCCGGAGCGCCAGGAACCAGAGGCCCCACTGGGCCACCGGGTGCTCCGGGATCCCCGGGAGCTAGGGGGGACCCAGGAACCCCAGGTCCTCCTGGCCCAGCGGGCGCAGCAATGAAGGGGCCCAACGGTCCCATGGGGCCACCAGGGCCTCCGGGTCCGAGAGGCCACACTGGAGAGCCCGGCCCCCCCGGCCCCCCTGGCCCCCCAGGCCAAGCAGCCCTGTCTGAGGGCTTTATAAAAGCAGGCCAGAGGCCTTTTGTTAGTGCCAACCAGGGAGTCACAGGAATGCCTATGTCTGCTTTCACTGTTATTCTCTCCAAAGCGTACCCAGCTGTAGGCATTCCCATCCCATTTGATAAGATTTTGTATAACAGGCAACAGCACTATGACCCAAGAACTGGAATCTTTACCTGCAGGATACCAGGGACGTACTATTTCTCCTACCACGTGCATGTGAAAGGGACCCATGTTTGGGTGGGCCTGTATAAGAATGGCACCCCTGTAATGTACACCTATGACGAATACACCAAAGGCTACTTGGATCAGGCCTCGGGGAGTGCCGTACTCGATCTCATGGAGAACGACCAGGTGTGGCTCCAGCTGCCCAATGCTGGATCGAACGGGCTGTACTCCTCTGAGTACGTCCACTCCTCTTTCTCAGGGTTCTTGGTGGCACCAGTGTGAGCATATTCCCAACGAGCTAACGTAAGGCTGCTTGAAAAGGCATTCCCCAACTCCACTGCGCCCCACAAAGTGCATATGGAGGTAGGCCAAAAAAACGTGACTAATTTTAATTTTCCAAATACGGATTTGAGCTTTCAGACCAGCCAGTTCTCCCCCCGTGAAAAAGTGAGCAGCAATGGTAAACAACAGGTGAAGACTCTCTTCAATTTCTACTCAGCAGTCCTAAGGCTCTTTAAAGTTTTCTGTGAACTCCTTCAGTATTTAAAAATTTCACCCTGAAAGTCCTAGTGGGCTAAAAAAATAGAATGATCACAAAGAAACCCTGAAATGTGACATTAAATTACGTGAAATTTGCTTTCAGAAATTCAGCATTTAAAAAAAATAAAGCCTCTTTCTACTGATTAACAGGAGAACTTCTGGGAAACATTCAGAGGGTATCATGTCTGTCTAGAACTCAAATACTTGAATATTCAAATTTAAAAGGCACCGTATACCCTAAGGTCTTTCTCATGGTGCATTACTCGAAGGCTTACATGGCCCCTTCGTCAAGATCTATTCAAATGTACAGGTGCACGTAAACTTCTTACAGCTCTAATAAAAAACCAAAGGATGATGTTAAAATCTGAAATGCAAGGTGCTTTAGCCATGAACTTTTTCAAACTTTTCTGTGATTGCAGAAAAGCTTTCTATACACCCTTCACAACTGGGAAATGGGTGTCTAACCTAGTTTATTTATTTAATACAAGTGTAATTAATTTGACTTAATTCCATATTGAGTCTTACAGATTATGATTTTGTGGGTTTACAGATTATTGCCATATGGACCTTGAGCCTCCCACTCTAGTGAAATTATAGCTAATGTCAAGGGTTTCAAAATCTGGGTAGAAATGAAAAGATGTTATTTATTTATGCTCTGTACTGTATTTTTATATTGCTGCTTAAAACTTTTAGGCCGTGCCTCACTTATTAAAGCATGACATGTTTTACCTACTCCTTATTTACAAAGCAATAAAATAACATCAACAGATTTTTATGCTGAATTTATTTGAGAGCAGCAATTACTATTCTCAACCATTCTTTTAAGGGTTTTCACTTTACAAAGTTTATAAAAGAAAAACAATAAAGTGGTGGGTGGCTCTTACAGTTGTCATGGATACTGCCCTCTACTGGGGATGGTCATTCACACACGCCCCCCAGCACTCCGTGTGGACTATGGAAAGGCAACCACGGGACCACATGGGACCTATCAGCCAGGTTTGAGGGCCAGTGACCAGGCACAGAAAAGGGAGACAATCTCCCCAAAGCAGTGATTTCTTCAGGGAAGGCAATAAGCAGGTGGCAGAGAAATATGTAATTTTTTAAAAACTATTCTGCAGGTACTATTTATTGCCTTGACATGTTTTTAGTTACAATACTCAGGATTATTTTGGTGACTTAAATTACGTTAAAAGGAAGGCAGGCAATTTTATGTCAATCAAAAAGCAACCCTTTTCTAAGCTGAGAAACACTGCTCTTGAGCATCTATCAGTCCACTAGGTGACTCAGGACAGTCTGGTTCGAGTCCCCAAGGTAACCTATGATAAAGCATCCCTGTATTCCTTAGAAGTAACCTCTGAGTAACTTTACCAAGCAAATCTGAGATGCAACTGTGAGGCCCCACGGGCAACCTGACCCATTCTGAGTCAACCAGTCCTGTTTTTAAGCAAGAAGAATGGAATTCAAAAGAACCTCTTAAAATAGAGGCAGTACCAACTCTGTAGCAAAATTTTAGATAAAAAATCAAGTCCTAATTGAGGAACATTAATAAGATAGGTAACTTCAAAGTAATTTACAAGCCGCAGAGCATTTAAAAACAACAATTAGAAGGTCTCCCTTCACGTTACTCACCCTTAAAAGCTGACATTTTATAATTGTGTTGTATACCAGCAACTATATCCTTCCAAAAATCAAATGTTTTTTGACCGTTGTTCTGCTAAGAGAAAAAGAAAAAAAAATCCCAAATGTTAACCCATGTAATAATGATGTTTTTAAGCACAGTAAAAAAAAGCAAGCGCTACAATATTGCCGTAATCTAAAATCGGGACTCATATTTAGAAAAGATAACCGATGAAAAAACTCATTCTCTAAATGGGACTTTAAGAAAAAAAATCTTCCAAGAAAATCACTGCTACAGATACATATATACACACATACAACTAAATATTAATATAGCTCATGTAGCCCAAATAAAATAGAAATTTCTACTTAGTGTGAAGTCTAAAAATTATGTATTTTAAACACAGGAGTAAATTTACAGTGTTATAGCTTTTGAGATATCAGAATGTGCCACTTCATGTACTGTGGCATCAATGGGATTAGGAAGCCTCAAGTCCTAAAGTCCTAAAAGCCGGTTACTTTAGAATTCAGTGCACATTTACCTGATTTCAATAAAAAAGAGCAGCAAATCTCTATAGGATAGATGAAGGAGGTTCCAAATCCAAAACATAAACCACTTTTAGATTTTTTAAAACCAGGATGCAAATAAACATTACATTGAAACAGAGAAGGCTGCAAGGCCTTGCTTTCTTGGAAACATTATTAACCGGTGTCCTTCTATCTAAACAAACTACTAGACATTTGTATCTAATTAAACTCTGAAATATCTGAAGACTAATACATTTGCTTGAAGTCACTATGGATGAAAAACTGATTCCATCTCATGTAAGTAATGTCTACATAATAAAGTAATTGCTCAAGGGAAACTCCCAAACACATGACTAATTCTGGCTCAAAAGTAAACCACTATCCATGTTCTATTAATAACATGATCGTTATGATTTTCAAAGACAACATATGCAAAACAGAAAAGTAATTCTGACATAAAACTGGTGTCTGTTCACAGATCGTAAGCCCTAAGTATATTAAATCTTCAACAACAGTATAAATCTACACGCATCAAACTGCTCAAAAGGATGAATTTAAAAACTTCACCTCATTTTTTTGATTTTGTATTATTTAGAGTGCTTAAGGACAGGTGGAATTTTCTTAATTATCTTTAATTTTTCTTTTTTTAAATTCTGCTAATGAAACCAAAATATTTTTTCCAGCTGTGAAGTATTTTCTTTTTAGACATTTGCACCCCCTGCTGGGGAATAGGTTTAGTATCCTGGGGGGAAAAATGGTCAGGGCTATTTAATTTTCCCAAAATATTTGACCAAATTCTCTATGTTTTTCTTCCTCAGTCACTTCCAAAACCACAAAGAGGAAACTGAGTAAAACTCAACTCAAAAGACATAAATATAATTAAGTCCTCCGATTTATGACTGAATACCTATCATAATTTCTGAAAAATGAGTCCCTGGCTCACCTTTGTTAGAGAGTCCACCACTCTGGCACACAGAAGCGCTCCTGGCAGGTCAAAGTAGTTATCATAAAAATAATATTTTCCTAAAAAAGAATAAAATTTTACACTGGGAACAAATTAACACCTCATTTACGTGACACACAGAAACTTGGCTGATGAGACACCAGACTTTGGGTTTGGTTATTTAGAGGGGCCTCTATTTCAACTCAGAATGGCTCTATTACACGCGTTCACTGTCTTTAAAGAAGGGTTAAGCTACAAGAAAGTTAAAAAATGATATCCCTAATTTAAGGATCTTACGAAAAAAAAATTATGTAAAAACTAGACTATACCCTAAATATAAAATGGATTATGAAAAAGCCACAATTTATGGTACCAATGTCACTGAATTTTAAGACCATCAGCCTAACACTGGAGCACCATGAGGTAATCTGCACAATAGTACCTTTTCATATCTGTGCTGGTTGGTCCACCTTTAGTTTAATGTGAGAAGAACCAGAGCGATGGAGGAATAATAATAACAAAAAAATCACATCATGTAAGGAAACATAGTGTACTTATCTGGGAGAAAACTCAGGAGCATAGCACAGGCACTCCAGGGTCTCAGGGAGGAGAGGGATTGAACTTATCCTGTTTGGCCCTAGGACGCAATTAAACTTGAGCCCTTCCTTGGTGCAGATGTCACTTTTGGAATCTGCCGTCCCTGGGCAGACACTTGATGACCCATGTCACATCCCTTTGGCTCATGTCTGATCCCAGCCACTGCTGTGCTAAATGGCATCATCCCACCTCAAGCACACCTGTGTCATTCACTTTCCCCAGAAGCCTGTGGAGTCCACGTGGCTTATGTGGTAAGCCTCAACCAGGAGCCAGTGGGTGAGTCTCCAGTTTAGGGGCCAGTGAAGGCTCCTGCCCCTTGGATTGACAACTCTGGGAGGTATTCTCAGTGCTTCTCAGAGATCCCAGTGGAATCCAGCCCCCATTGTTCCTTCCTTCTATGGCTCACTGTCTCCACTATCTCACTTCTGTATACCAGGATCAGGACCAACCACTCTGCTTTGGGGGGATCCCAAAGTCATAGAATCCCTAGAGAACCCTTGTACAAAGAGGAATCAAACAGAACCAAAGGTGAAGCCAGATTGTAGTTTAATGTGAGAAAGTACTTTTCGAATGGTCATAACTATTGCATACAGTATTATAGGTGCCTGATTTCAAGTCCTCCCTTCTTCCCATTCGCAAGCTAGGTATGAAGCTATGGAACACAGCAGTCTTGTTCCTTCGTGTCCACTAAGCACAATACCCAGCATATTGCAGGCACTCACCAAATGTTTGTTGAATGAATGAATGATCTAACAATGGAATGGATTTTTGGAATGAGGGAGTGCCGCAGGTAAATTAGGAGAAAACCCTTTGCAGGGGCCAGGTATCTATCCCTTTAAATGTCATTTAATGCCCGTCACTTCTTCATATCAAATTACTAAGAATGTATAAGAAATAAAGTCAAAAGTTCTCCTTCTGTTAATTCACAAAATGGCTGTGTGGGTTTACGTATCCTTTCCCTCAGTTAAAAATACTTTGGTTGGCATCATCTTCCTGGTTTTTACTCTTACAGCTGAAATTATTGGCAAAACATCTTAGATTACTTTTCACCCCTCAGAAAAGTCAGGATGGCTTTGTTAGTGTGAGGAACCAGGCATCTGGAGGAAAAGGGAGGTTAACATCCCACGTGCACTTTTGCTCACACCCTGCTGTGCTATAAGGCCACGTGATGCTCCAGGGCTCCCAAGACTAGGGCAGTGGGCACAGCTTCCCAAGGTCCACGAACCTGCACTTGATCTACTCGCCTGTGACACCAGAGTGGCCAGCTGCTCTGGGCACCGTGGCAGCAGATCTGTAGTTGCTGCTGGTTACGCCCCCTTGCTTTTCCCTTCCCCTATTGCTCCCTTTGTGGCCATTAACACAAAATTCAGCTAAAGAGTTGGAATACTGATCACGAGTCTTGGGTGGGATCTAATCAAACAGCTCAGGGGTTTAATGAGACTCCCTCCCACAAGCCAAAGGGCTGACTCACTGGACTGTCAAATGTGGGCTGGAGGACTGCTGTGTGGACACACCGAGGCTTGCTCAGTCCTGACCTATGACCTGGGCCAGGCTGCTCTCAATGCCCCTTCCTCCACCAAAACTCCAAGACTGTACCCCATGAAAGCTTTGACTCTCGCCCCTCCTTGGAAGCAGAGAGCTTACTGGCAATGAAGGGGTTAGTGAGTTCCGTTCAATAAAACAAGCCTCTGAGTCCAGACAAGTCCTATAATCCTTAACCTCTGCCCATTGAGAAACCGTTCCCCAAGAAGCCATTGCCAACGCTATGTACTTTGTAAACTGCCTA
Organism: Eumetopias jubatus; assembly: GCF_037043125.1. NCBI lineage: Eukaryota > Metazoa > Chordata > Mammalia > Carnivora > Otariidae > Eumetopias > Eumetopias jubatus. Next base: position 46,211,055 of record NW_028274812.1, read on the forward strand.
CTCGTACTGGTAACAGAACAGAGGCGTGTGAGTGACTGAGGGCAAAAGAACACTTTATGTTAGCACAATGTTCTCAATTGTGCAGATGAGTGATACCATCTTCACTTAAAGGTGAGCAAAGTGATGCTAAGAGTGGCTTAGTAATTGGCCAGATCACTTTGCCCAGCGAGGAACAGTCAATATGAGCCAGGACCACCTGTCTCCACCTGCCCCATGGTTTCTACTATACTAAGCTGTTTCTGCATAATCTACCAGTTTATGGGGAAAAAGATCAAAAGGACTTGCTCTCTGGAAAATGGCTGGTAATGAAAACCATATTCCTGCCAGTGCAACAACTGGCAAAGGGATTATCAAATAAACTGTCAGTAAAATGTCTCTGTCCATCAATGCTTTAAATTCCCTAAATGTACTGGTAGGGAATGCACTTTATAATTAATGCTCTCCTTAAATAAAGGCCCTTATTTGGCCATACTGATCAAAATTTTACTTTATTTTATTTTTTGGTGGGCAGCAAAGCAAAGTTTATTGAATCATAGTAAAGCAAAGTTCATTGAGTGATAGTATAAAGCTCCCAAAGATGGAGGGGACCCGAGAAGGTTGCCCTAAAATTTTTAAACCTATATATCCTTAGAGCGCTTCTAGGAATTTTACAGAAGTGCAAAATACACATGTATGAAAACGTTACTGCAGGCTTGTTTGTAACGGTCAAACACCAGACACAATGTAAACGTGTACTAGGAACAGACTGATGGACGACGCTGGATGGCAGGGCACACCAGCATTTAAGAGAACGAGGTGCATCCGTATGTGTGCTAATGTGACAGGATCTCGAAGGCGTCAATTAAAAAGAGCACAGTGCAGGAAATGTATGATCCCTTTCGTGTACTTTTGAGAAATAAGCTTCAAGGGAAGGGGATTCTGGGGGGCAACAGGAGTTGGAGATAATTAACTCTTCATTTTATTCTTTTCTATAATATTTAAATTTTCTAACCCTATGCTCACATTATTTTTTTTAACGTAAACAAAGTTTAACTGGGTTGTGGAATCACAGGCCACTTTTTTCTTCTTTTATATGTCTCTACATTAAAAAAATAGTATTCCTTTTTGAAGACATCAAGCTTTCCCTTATGATCTGGCAGAAACAATAGTAGGCCTTTGTTATGTGTCACCACCACCTGACCACTGAACACATAAATGGGAAACACTTCCCTAACCAACCCAATTAAGAGGAGATAAATTCCAAGCTCATCCTCAGAGCGCTCCTGGGTAAACTGAGCGCCAGAGGGAAGCTGCTGATTCCAGAAGGTGGCGCTCTCTAGTGGGCAGAGCAGTGAGCGAACTGTGGGTCATCCTGGGTGAATGCTCTTTTCCCGGCTGAGAAATACTTTACTTCTTTAAAGTACTCTCTGTTTCTGAATGGATGTCAGAGTGAAACACTTAGCTCCATGCCTGGCCTTTCTGGGAAAGTTATCTACAACTGCCTGCTTCTGGAGAGCAAATAGCTGTTCTCCGTTTTTAGCTGAGTCAAAGGCTACATAGACGCCCATTTAACTTCCACCAGCCACTGGGACTTGAGATGTGTGAAAGCATTCCATCTCGATCCCCAATTTGAAATCTGTTTTCCTCTCAACTTATTTTACCAAGAGCACTCATTTCCTGACATTTTCATGTCAGGAAAAAAACAAAACAAACTCTCAAAAGACAGTGAATGTACCACAGCAAATCTAGTTGTAACAAGGAATAACTCCCAACTATTTTCAGGTTACTACATTTTTTTCCTTTTTTAGGATTTTATTTTAAGTAAATTTTACCCTCAACGTGGGGCTTGAACTCACAACCCCAAGATCAAGAGTCGCACGCTCCACTGACCGAGCCAGCCAGGTGTCCCTCAGTTTACTACATTTTCTGAAGGAGAACAGTGCATTTCAAAAGTGAAGTGTGGGACAAGACGGCACAAAAATTTAGAACAAATGAAAAACTAACAATTATAATAAGATCTATTTGTTTATAACAATGTCTTAATCATTCCTTATTAATTTATGCACATCAATGTCTACAAATCATTTCTGAGAAACCTTTTCATGTTTACACATGGTGAATTTCTTTAAAGACAGTGGGGGAAAATGTGTGAAATTATTTAAAATAAGGGAAAAGAAAAGATAAAGGCAGAAGACAGAAGATACTAGAGCTGGCAGTAAAGAAGAGAATTCAAGAAAACAAGAAAGGGGGGGTAGTATGAATGTGAGGAGAAATGGGTAATGGAGAAATTAAAGCAAGGACTGAGCATGTAATAAACTGATAAAAAAATACAGACGACTGAGGAATGTATTATTCCTAGGTGCTAGTCTTTGCACTCTAGAACAAGTGGAAGTAAAAGGAGAATCAACAAAACCTAAAATAAAGCAGAATCAACTGCCAGAGACATGAGACACGTGTGGAAAACACACCCTATTCCTATCAAACCACAGCTGCTCCCTTGTGCATCCAGGCCAAGAGGAGGCAAGGTGGCATGCTTCCTGTCCTCACGCTGCAGGTCCGAAGTCCAGAACCCAAGGGGTGGCCGTGGTGGTGCTGCCCCGCACGAGCCATACCTGATCGGCAAGCCATTCCCGCGTCAGACATGAAGTGCTTCCACTCCTTCCTGCCATACTCCTCCGCCAGTGCCTCGGGAGCCATCATCTTTGTGCCATGGCTTGCCCTGGTTTGGGGAGACAGGGTACAATGCTCATCAATGCCCCCTCTGAATACCCCTTCCTCTGGCCTTGCTATGCGTGGTCCCCCCTAAAATGAACCCAGTTTTCTTTTTTCCGTTTTCAACTGGATGATTTCCCCCTTTAGGGCTCTCTAAGGCATGTCTCTAAGTTCTTCGTCCGTTTCATCCACCAACCGACAAGTAAGTGATCAGGAGCAACTCACTCTGAGGTCCACCCCATGCTAGCTGCTCTGGACCTATAATATCTAAACTATTTCTCCGGAAGAAAATTCTTTCCTGAGAAGTTGTCGTTTGAAGATAAAGGTAATCTGACTGGAATGTGCACAGACTGGGTGGCAGCCACAGAGAGAACGGAGGGGAAAAGGAGGGGGGAAAGCAACGGGGCGAGAGCAAACGGAAAAATCAAAATGGGCTCCTTTCTATAAAGGGGACAATGCAAAGAAACATAGGCACAGGATCTGTCATCTGATTAATAAAAATAATAATTTTATTTAACCCAGACCTTAACAATCAAATGCTATATAAAGTGTCCCGGAAAAAAAGTTTTGACTTCACAACTAAATTTTATTACCTGAGCACAGTGCCATTATCTGCAAGTTTAATGAAGTTCCCATCTTCTAGATCCAATGCCAAGCCCTTGCAACTAAAATAGAAAAGTCTGATTACCAATCAATCCACAGATTCAGCTAACCTAAGAATAATAATCTATATTTTCAAAAAGTCACAATGCTAAAAAGGGATTCTCCCACCCACACGAACGATATGTTAGTCAAAAAAATAAGAATATCCAAGAATCCTAAAATTAAGTAGCATCCACAAGTACAAGTATGTAAGGAAAATCGTCACGTGGGAAACTGAAAGACAGCATATTTAGGTTGTAAAATCCTTATGCTTTTAAAAAAGAGGAATCTAAAACGTAAACAAAAAAAAAGGAACATCATTGTATGTCTCTGTTAAAATGTGCAAATGTTTTCCATTAAATAAAATACACACGCATGCCCACATTTATATTCCGCCAGATAAGCTTGTAGCCAGGTTCTCTCCTATACTCTTCAGACACTGCCTCCATTTAGGTCAGGTTATAAAAACTTGCCCTCTGGGCAGGGCATATTATTGAAAACCACTAAAAAAAAGTCAAATACTAAGTTTTAGGTTCCTCGCTGTAAAAGATGTGGGATTTGGGGAGAAAAGTGGGTACAGATTCATTATTATGAATAATAAAAGCAAGGAGGTATAATGGCCACCAAATACCAAGAGAATTAAACAAAAAATGACAGGGTACTTTAGAAGCACTATTGACTCTGGTTCACAGTAAAATTTCTAGAGTCAGCAGTTTTATATAGCAAAATATTTCTGTTTCTTCTTTTTACAAAAGGGATACATCAATAAGGACTAACCAAACATTGCAGAAATATATAACAGATGAACATCATTGCTCTAGAATTAATTCTGCATGTGTTTCTGTGTGTTGTAGGATTATTATTAATTTTCCACTGAGCAATGTTAAAGTACAAGATTTTAATTTTGTTGTTTAGATGAGGAAGAGGGACAAAATAAGCCTTGGGAAGTGGAAAAACCTAACCCAGGAAAGGAGTAAGCAGTAAGAGTCTTAGACATAGGAATGTCTATTCAAATTATAGAAAACCAAATGTCCCAGTTCAGACATTTATTCAAAACATGATGATTCTTCCGCTTCTACGGTCCTGTATTTGAAAGGCAATAAAATAATTTTTTTTTTTACAAAAGATGTAAATTTTAGAGACAGTTCTTAATAACCTCCGAAACCTACGACAAACTTCAGCCATACACAAATATCCAAATTAGTCAGTAAGTTTTAGCTTATTTATATATTTAAACAAGTCTAAATTTAAAGTAGAAAAGGCTTTAATTTATGAAACATAAAACTTTTAATATAGAAAACATTTTGTCCTTTGACTCAGTTTCACATTTCACTTTATGTCTCCACAGAAGAGGAAGCATTAAAATTTTATCAGCAACATTTAAGAATCAGAGGGAATGGGAAGACCTTAAAAAAAAAGAACTTACCAGAAATCCCAATCCTCTGGAGTCACAGTTAGCAATTCCTTGTCATACCCTTTCTCCTTGACCAGGAACTGAGCAAAGCTATTATAAATGAGCTATAAACAACAAGAAGGAATAAAGAAAGATTAAATATAAAATTCACTATTCATTCCTAATTTCAGACCTGAAAACCTACTGGAGTTACTCATGGGGCAGATGGGAGAGAAAGATCTCTAATTGTGAAGTTCTGCAGTTTAATCCTTTTTTTTTTTTAAGATTTTATTTATTTATTTGACAGAGAGAGAGACACAGTGAGAGAGGGAACACAAGCAGGGGGGAGTGGGAGAGGGAGAAGCAGGCTTCCCGCCGAGCATTCCCGCCGAGCATTCCCGCCGAGCATTCCCGCCGAGCAGGGAGCCTGATGCGCAGCTAGATCTCAGAACCCCGAGATCATGACCTGAGCCAAAGGCAGACGCTTAACGACTGAGCCACCCAGGCGCCCCAATCCCCCTTTAATGCAAGCGATTTATCCACCCCTGAGAGCCCCAGGTAGCTACTGTGTCTTTTTATACTGCAGAATTAGACCACCAGTATACAATTACATAACCAAGGATGACTATCAATCTTACTCCTGAATTCTAAGGGTTGGAGATCATTAAGACCTGACAAAGCTTTGTAAACTTACTTAACACATCACCACGATGATAAACATATCGACCACTCTATCATTACATCTATCCTCAGCCCATCCTTAGTGGACCATGCTTGTGAGGCACTGTTCCTCCCCAGTTCATAGATTATTTTCCCCTGAATAAAGGACATCAAATCTGTCACTAAGTTGTTTTAGTTTTGTCATTGACACAGGGTAGTCTCAAAGGGAAATACACATAGGGACCATGCAGATGACCTGAAGGAGGAATCAAGGAGCTTCTATTAGATACAGGAAATACCTTATTTCTCTGCCATAAGAAAAACTGAGGGAAAAGGACGAAGGAAGCTTCTGGAAATAAGTACAAAGATAAATGGATCTTCTGATTTCTCAATGACAAAATCCCAAGTGTTTGAGTGATGTGTCTGATTTTTTCTAAAGAGCTGGCTCAAATTTTTAGAGAACTGTGTATCCCAAGCAAAAAGGAGGCAAAAGGTGGATAAAGGTCCACACTCTCCCTACCCCATTCTCCTTCAAAGAGTGTTATTAAGCCAGCATCAGAGGCACTTGAATCTGAGGCAGAATGCTGCTCCGGGGTCAGACTGAGCAGTATCCAAGAAGATCCTTGAGCAACTTGACCCTTCTTCTCTATGTTTTTGTTTTTTTTTTAAAGATTTTATTTATTTATTTGAGAGAGAGAATGAGATAGAGAGAGAGAGAGCACGAGAGGGAAGAGGGTCAGAGGGAGAAGCAGACTCCCTGCTGAGCAGGAAGCCCGATGCGGGACTCGATCCTGGGACTCCAGGATCATGACCTGAGCCGAAGGCAGTCGCTTAACCAACTGAGCCACCCAGGCACCCCCTTCTTCTCTATGTTAACCCATAACCTCTTTGACAGCATGAGGTGGCACAAGGGAGAAGAAAGAGACATAGCGAAAGGGATGGAAGAAGGCCTCCCTGAGATGATGATGTTTATTTACACTGACCCCTGCAAACTGTAGCAGTTAGCTGGGTGAATCCAGAGGAAGGGGAGCACGCCAAGCCCAGAAACCCAGAGGCCCACAGATGCCTGGATTTGGGGGTTGGGTGTAAGCATCAGGAGATGAGTGCAGAGAAACCAAAAGCTCCCTGTCAAATAGAGCTGTTCTCTGTCCTAAAGCTAATTAAAATCACTATACATATACTCCCGTGAAATGCAGTGTGACGCTGAAACATGTCAATTGTTAATAGCTCACATTATGTCAACACTGTATGTCAACACTTCTCAACCCTGGCGGTGGTTCAGAAACATGGTGACGGCTCTTAAAACCACCTGAAAATTTCAGGCCTACAGGCTAGGGTAGGATCCAGGTGAGGCCATACAGGATTCCTGAAGCACAGAGATGACTGAAAATCATTGGCTTTCCATGTTCTACGGCTTTTCATTCAATCATAAAAAAAAAAAAATCAGTAAGAAATGTACTGAGTCACTCCAAGGTCTGGAATACTATGGGCAATAAAAAATACACATCACGATCCTGCCTTGCAAGGAACCAGTGCTGTAGGATTAACAGATATAAAGTGCTTTACAGCAGTGCCTGACATAGAAGTAAATTCAATTTAAGTATTTGCTGTTTATTATCAGTGTTATGCTGGTTAAAAAAAAAAAAAAAAAGGCCCTGATAAGTACCATGTGCCCATTTCCACGGTATAAATATTCCCACCATGGCCACTTTCAAGCTACCAATGGTCACTGCATACCATTAAACTCGCCTCTGGTCAAGGCACTTTATTCAGTCTTGGACTTTCTCACCCCTTAACAATCCTGATAAAGATATGGGCACGTGATTCCAATGAGGTTGGATACTTCCTAGTATATGCCAAGCACGCAGCTCAGCACACCTTTCTCTCCTGAGAGAAAGGAGCCCTTTACAGCAGGGCTGCCAACGGGGCGTCCACAGCTGTGTTCCTTACCTCATGGAGGAGAAGTTTCTGTAATAGGAGAAAATGAGGTCAGTGTGCCGGGAGAACCAGAGAATAGTGGTGCTGAGAAAAATAAGGGAGTCTGTGCCTTTGAAACCTGTTCTAGTCCCAAGGCCTTGGTTCTTGGATCTTTTTCTATTTTGTTGAGTCACCCCAGAAACCTGGATGGCGCAGGGCCTCCACGGACAGCCCCCTTCCTCTCCCAGCCTTTGGGGCCACTGACTTGCTCACAGTCTTACGTGACTAATAATGCACACTGCACATCAGCTGCACATTCATGTCCTGTAAGTTGTATGCAGACCACAAATGATGTTTGGTTCCCCCTACAGGTTGCCAGATAAAATACGAAATACCTAGCTAAATTCGATTTTCAGATAAACAATGAATTTTTTAGTATAAGCACATCCCCTGCAGAACACACATCTAATAAAAATGTTTTTGTTATTTGAAATTCAAATTGAACTGGGTGCTCTGTATTTTTCTGTGCTAAATCTGTCACCCTATAATCCTGCTGTTTGAAAATGGGAGCTAACATTTAAAAATTGAGAGACTTCTCATACAAGGTCAGGTATCTTTCTTTCTCTCTTTTTTTTTTTTTTACAAGTTCAGATCTCTAACTTATCTTAAAAGAATTAGATCTTTTAAGAGACTGAGCCCCTACTTCCTCATGTTAAAAGAATTAGATCTTTTAAGAGACTGAGCCCCTACTTCCTCATGTTAAAAGAATTAGATCTTTTAAGAGACTGAGCCCCTACTTCCTCATGGCAGATAGATGTTGGCAAGAGTTGAGTGTGGTTGCGTCCTCAGAAGGCAAACCCAATCTCTTGGCTGTCCCAGGCCCCACCCCAACTCCCACATCGGGGCTAACTGCCTGGCTCCATCCACTTCTGAGTCTGCAACCCCAGGAGGAGCACAGGGGTCATCATTTCCAGGATGGCTTTCCTGAGCCCCCAGGTGAGCTAACACATCCAGTCCCCTGTTTGCATAACACTCTGCATTTATTAAACACCTATGATACTGATGGGAGAGGCCCTCGCAGTGTTCCATGACGTAGTCACCACTGACTTCACCATCTTCTCCTGCAACTCCTTGCCTGCTGCTGGACATCCAGCACTTCCCAGAGTTCTCATGTCCAGGTCCTTGCCCTGGCTGTACTTCCTCTGTCCGAAGCGCTCCCTTCTGCCTCCTCACCTGCCCCCTTTAATTCCTGTGCTGGGACCCAGCTCAAGCCATCAGTCACTCCAGGCGGCTCCTCTAGGCCTTGGGGCACCCATACAGCATGGTGGTGGGAACAGAAGCCCGCTAGTGGGATGATCCTGGATAAGCTACTCATCCTTTTTGTGCCTTGTTATCCTCATCTCTAAATGACGCCTGTGACAAAGCAACTACCTCACACAGTTGTTGTAAAGATCTAACCAGTTCATTTAAACTGAATGCTTATTAGAATAGTGGCTGCGCCATATTCAGTTATTAAAATACCTATTTTTTATTGAATAATTCCACAATTACTGATCGAACCTAGTATATGCCAAGCACGCAGCTCAGCACACAGAACACACAAGAAACCATCAGAGATACTGATGTCGGGGAGTCACGGCTCTAGACTCAAGGGGTAGATTCCAACAGGTTAACAGGAAATTTTAAGCTGCGTGTAAGTGCTATGAGAAATTAAAGGTTTTATGGAAAACCGGAGGTGGGATGGGAATGAAAGGGTAAACTTTAGGGGGCAGGGGAAAGCTTTCCAAAAGGAATGCTATTTAAGATGAGATCTGACAGAGGAGTTGGTGTGGTGGAGGGAGGGCCTCCAGGAACAAGAAGACAGTCTACAGCAAGATCCAACACTGCCCTCACCACAGGGTGCTGAAACCAGCTCTTCGGCATCTTCACCCAATACATGGCCACTTGGAAAGCCTGTGTCTATCTCTGTACCCAACTCTATTATGGTGCTCAGCAAGCAAACTGCTGACATTTCATAAAAGATTTCTGAGCCAAACAGGATCCATAACACACTAGGTTACTTTCAATCTTTAAGCCTCCCTTATATTTGAGGTTTGTAGAAAAGAATCTTTGTCTTCGAGGATCTTGCATTCTGAGATGTGACGCGCACACATGCACAAAATGTGTTTTAACACGAGTGGTTTAATAATACTTCCTTCAGATGAAGGTGGCCACAAAGGAGATGCAAGAAAACTCACTTTCCAGAAGGGAATTTGAAAGGCACATGAGGAAAGAAAATATGGATCAAAGATCTAGAAGAAGTAGTAGCCAAAGGATCAAGAAGAAAAGCCTTCTCAACTTTCAGTATGACCAAGGAAACACCTGTATAGAAGGAAAGCAGAAAAGCGTAACAGCAGGAACGATACACCTTTTTTATTTTTTAGCATCTGTACATAAATATAGCACAAGAGCAATTCAGACACTGGGTTTTGACCTCTGACATGTACCTGAACTTCCGGTTGGGGCACTGACCTCACCGTGATGAGCAGCAGCACAGGCTAATGTCTGCACCAGAGGCCCAGAGCTCTAACCATAAATGGTGAGGTTTAAAAATGGTTTGGCCGGAAACCATAAAAGCACTTGTATGGGTCAGACACTGCTCAAAGCATTATACATCGACTACTCCTCACTTAATTCTTGCAACCTTTTGCGGTAAATCCAATTATTTGTGTCATTTTATAAATGGGGAAACTGAGGATTGAAAAAAAGTTAAGGAACTTGCCCAAGGTCACAGAGCTAGTAATGGACACGCTGGTGCCCTGAGCCGGGCAGTCTGGGCGTGGAGCCCTGCTCTGACCACTGTGCTCCTATCCTACTCAGCTCTTTTAAAAGGCTTTGGTGCTTAGATCATTGACTAAAACATTTCTGTGAATTTTTTTACATCAGTTTCCGTATGAAACCAAAGGAATGGGGGAGGAAGGACAATTCACCTGAGGGTGTGGAATCAGACATACTCCACTCCCCCTTCTTTCCAAAGTTCTGGGAAGACCCCAACTTAGTAGGCTGTTGTTAGGATTAGAACTTATTCAAAGGGGGGCATGGTGCACGTAGGAAGTGCGCAGTAAAGGTTCATTTTCGTCTCTTGGTAGAAGACAAAATTAGGGCTAAGATTCTCGTGGCTTTTCGGCTAGCGTTCCTTCCAATACACCACACAATCTCTCCCTGACTGCAGTGTTTAAAAAGTGACAGGTGGTCGCATGGACACGCAAAAGAAAAAATGCACCGGGAAAATACAAGCCCAGGTGACTGTATCGGAACGCTGCTGGAACCCAGAATGACTTGCAGGGAAGTTCCAAGGCCAGGGATCTGCAAAAGACACCCCCAGTTCCCCCAGCCCCGCCCCTGGAACCGTTTCCCCAGCCCGATTCTGCACAATTTGCCCCTTCTCTTCCCCACCGCTCTCTCAAAGTTGGCTAATAGCTGGGCGCAATGAGCCGGTGCGGAGCGCACGGGCAAGGCCCGGGGGCTGCACACTTCCGCCCGGCCTCGCGGTGGGAGGTCGAGTTCTGCGCAGAGGCGTGGCGGCTGCAGGCCCCCGGCAGAGCTCGCCGCCTGAGCCCGGAGGGAAGTCCAGCCCCGGCCGCCATCAAGGTGCACGCCGTGCGCCCCAGGCAGCCCGCGCCACTCACCACGGCGCTCTCGGGCAGGTTGTAGCGACACAGAGTGTGGTCCAGGTCGAAGCCGACCACGTCGCAGGCGGCCAGGGAGAAGTGCTGAGCCATGGCTGCGCTGGAAGCACTGGAGAGCTCCTCGAGCGCCAGGACGGTGCGAGGAGCCCGTGGACGGGACGCTGCGGGGCGCTGCGGGACGCTGCGGGACAGGACCCGACGGGACCGGGGCGGGGCGGGGCGGGGCGGGGCTGCGCCGCCCCCCCCGCCGCCGGGACGCAGCGCGTCGGCCTCCAGTGCTTCCCGCGCCCGCGAGCACCGCCCCCGGCCACGCTTCTCCCCGCCCCTCGCGCGGCCCGCCTCCCCGCGTCTACCCCGCGGCTTCGGCGCCCTAAGGCGCCCCGACCGCCGCCGCCGAACGGGTCCCGGCGCCCCACCGCCATCCCACCCCGCCCCGCGGTCCCGAAGGTGGGGGTGACCGGGAGGCGCGCCACCACTGCTGGACCTGGGGGTGCGGTTGAGTCCCCGTTGGCACATAACCTTTGTCACAAAATTAGCCGGGGCTCCCCTTCGTTTTCAAGGTGTCACAGAAACCAGGACACTGTAAAGTTAGACTCGACCCTTTGCTCTTGTGCGGAATAAGGTAAGATTATGGCGAAAATTCTATTCACTAATATCCTTTGACACAGCCTAGAATTTGGAAGATCTCTTGGCCCACGTGCTAAGGGTTGAATATTTCGTAGCTTCCTAAGTAGTTAAAAAACCTTTCACTATTTCCCTTTCTGGAGTGCATTAGAAAATAAATTTATTAGAAGGAGTTGAAGGACTATTTTTGCAAAATAACGCTGATTAAAAAAATCAACGTTGGCTATTTTGTTACTTGATTATCCTATTTTTTATTGGAATGAATTTTTCTATGAAGAACAGCAGAAAGTTGATAGAACATGCTACAGAATAGAAAACTTTCTGCAAACAGATGGTTTTAAGATTTATAGAGCACACAATCAGGTGACAATAATCTGAATTCTCTCAATTCTCTATTATTTTAGATGTTTAGGAGAAAAGTTACGTAAAATGGATGCTTAAGGTATTTAATTTTGAGAACCCATATGAAAAGCTAGGACTTTGAGATCTTTAAAATTATTTAAAAGAGAAAATACAATATCATTTAAAAAAAGAAAGTGTAATTCTATTATCTTTGTACTCCTTGTGTTAAATTTAAAGGAACATTGTCCAATGGAAAAAAAAATCAATAGTTATGACATAATGAAAATATAATTCATTGAGAATTACATTTAACCCTTACAAATACTAACCCTTATGAGGCCAATAGACCAATCAAGGGATTAATTTAGTGCAATAAATAGTTCAATTAGGTAGGACATTTATTGTACCTAGTGGGCCCATTTGAATAAATTGAATACTTGTTCCATTATAACTCTTAAAAGCCCCAAACAATGAATCATGGAACACTACATCAAAAACTAATGATGTAATGTATGGTGATTAACATAACATAATAAAATAAAATTAAAAAAAAAAAAAGAAAAAAGGCCCAAACAAATCTCTCGGGAATAGGAGGAGGAAAGAATCTTCAAGAAGATTGAGCTATTCACTGACTGATAATCCAACAACCATGTTTTTAATGTCCGTGAATCAAAAAAGAAGAACCTGGGTTGATTCACAGTTTGTAGCTATTTTCCTTTTATGACTCTGTTGCCCATGGGACATTGACTTTAACATTCCTCTTTGCCCCCTGCAGTAGACCTGCCAAGATCAAACTGCCAGGTAGACTACACATTGAAGGCCACGAGTTTCCTTGAAGGGTATCTTGTACCCACTTCAGGGACTTCCCTTAGTAATGTAAATGTACAAGTGCATTCACTGCCAGAGGGAAGAGTACAAAAGGATTGTTTTTTCTGATATAAGTATCCCTGGGACTGGAGTTGGTCCTTAGACTTGGACAGGCTCATCAACAGACATTTCTGCTTGCTGAGTGACAGCTGTACATTTCTTACATTCCCCAAGTCCAAAGAGCTCTCTCTGCTAGAGTCTAGACATTTACATTTTGTGGGAGAATTTAGCAAACAATGCACTCCAGGCATCCTGAGAGCTCTTACCCCTCCCTGAGCTATATTCACCTTTCCTGGCCCATACCTCACACCTCATTCTAACTCCTTTAAGAACATGTGGGATGGTTTCCTCTCCCACCCCTACTCCTTACCTAACCATGAACTTAAATACATTTACTTTGCTTCATAGGGCTTATTTTCAAATAAAAATATTTCCTTTTTTTCCTGTACATTAAACTTTTATCACATGTACTGATAAAATACCACAGCTGTTCTATTATCAACCAAGAAAGAGTTCAATGTACTTAGACCAATTAATTTGTTTCTTTGAGGGATAATATTAAATATGTCACTGTTGTGGCCTGAATTGTCGTCCCCCGCCCAACACTCCCCAAATTCATATGTTGAAGCCCTAAGCCCCACTGTTGACTATTTTTGGAGGTAGGGACTTTGAGTATGGTTAAATGAAGTCACAAGAGGAGGGCCCTAATTTAATATGATGGTGTCATAAAAAGAAGTAGTGATACCAGATTGAAGCATTCGTAGAAGAAAGGCCATGTGAGAACACAAGATTTAGTCTGCAAGCAAAAAAGGAGGGTTTCACCAGAAACCTACCCAACTGGCACCTTGATCTTGGACTTCCAGCTTCTAGAGCTGTGAGAAAATAATTTTCTGTTGTTTAAGCCACTAAGTCTGTAGTATTCTGTTAAGGCAGTCTCAGCAAACTAAGACATTCAGTAAGGAGATTTGACTCGAACCAATGTTGTTGGGTCAAATTTAGTAAATAGTATTTGCATTTGAAAGATCCCTAAATGACATGAACTTCTGCTTAAGTTTTTTTGCTTAAGTTATTTGTTGGTTTTAAGGACTTTGGTATTTTTGAGTATAATGTTAATACTATGCTGTGAAATTTTAGGATTTTTTTAGTATTCCATGTACTGAGTTTTCCTTTTAACTCGAAAGTTATGAAATAATTTAGAAATGCTCAGAAATAAGTTATATTTTTGCTGATTTTCTAGAATTGAATTTCATCATTACTACTGAGCTATATTTTAATGCAGTTAATACTATAACTTAGCAACTTTAACCTCAGGTATGCCTTTTACTTGTTATTTACCTAAATAATTTGTGATCAGCTAGCTTGTTTTAGACTCTATAGCTCACTAAGTGATCTTTTGTGAATTTAAAATACTGCAATTTGGTATCTACGTTGTAAATGTTATTTACCAAACTATTATTTGGGGGCGGGGAGAGGTCTGTTTGTTTGTTCTTTTGTTAGTTTAAAACATATTTTTCTGGGGTGCCTGGGTGGCTCAGTTGGTTAAACATACAACACTTGATTTCCACTCAGGTCATGATCTCAGGGTTGTGAGATTGAGGCCCACATTGGGCTTGGCACTGGGCGTGGAGCCTGCTTAAGGTTCTTTTTCTTCCTGCTCCCCCTGCAAAAAAACCATAAAAAGAAGTGTTTTTCTAAATACCCCAAGGTAAACATTGTAATGTTAACTTTTTATACAATCTAATCTCCACATCTTCCCTGGATCATATAATTTGCTTAAAGGGAAACGATAAAGTTTATTTAGTAATTTGAAAAAAAAAATAAAATATATAAATGCCTAAAAATTAATCTCTATAGCGCTTAAGTCATTTAGCTAAATAGAACCAAAAGCTGATTTGTAATACTGGGCAGTGGCCTTAAGATGGCAGTAGTTCTGCATTAGGAATATTTTTCATTTCATTTCTTTAGTAATTTTAAAATCCTTAAGTTTCTTAATAAAAAAAGTGATTTTCGGGGTGCCTGGGTGGCTCAGTCGTTAAGTGTCTGCCTTCGGTTCAGGTCATGATCCCAGGGTCCTGGGATCGAGCCCCACATTGGGCTCCCTGATCAGCGGGGAGCCTGCTTCTCCCTCTCCGACTGCCCCTGCTTGTGTTCCCTGTCGCACTCTCTCTCTGTCAAATAAATAAATAAAATCTTAAAAAAAGAAAAAAAGAAAACAACCATTTAAAAAAAAAGTGATTTTCTACTCTCCCTTTCTGCTCTTGCCACAAGAAGAGACGCCTACTTAGAAATTTTACTGTGGTTTTTGTGTGTGTGTATGTTTATTTTATTTTTGTGTGTGGCTGGATTTATTTTTGACAGAAGGAGAGAATGTGGTGAGATGAAGTCTTTTGGTAGGAAACTTCTCATTAAGGTTGTATCTCAATAAATAACTAAACGTTTAAAATATACAAGGAGTCCTTCTTGCAGAGAGAGCTAAAATTCTAAATGGCAGAATTGTGATTCAGCAGGATCTCTAAGGAGGTAGCAATGGATTGGAATTTAATTAATTAGGACACATGTTGAGATTTGGGGTCAGGTGCAAACAGGTAAATCAAGGGGAATCTTGATTTACCAGCAGTTAAGTTGGAAATACAATGTGGATAAACTCAAGGTGAACTCAACTAGTTCCAGGTTAAAGTGAGTTTCTCTTTGTTTGACTGTCAGTCTTCCCTTTTTCTTCGCTGTCTTTCTGGGAGGCATGGGGGTTCCAAATTGCAGCAGGGCTAACATATTGCCAGGGAGTCTGGGAATAGACTTCTGGTCCTTGGCTAATGGCATCCATACATCTGCTTCCCCATTCCTGTCAGTATTTGGTTACCTCTGGCCACGGTATCCTCACTGTTAGCAACCATGACTGCTGCAACCATGACTCTGCAACACCTCTAGTTACAGCGTCATCAGAAAAATTTTTAGTTTTGATCCAAGCATGAGACCATGTTAGGCTGCCGTTCCACACTCAGCCAACCTCTGCTCCTCTCTTGGGAGTCCCAGGAAAGCTTCACAGAAAACTTTTGGCTTTGAAGCCACAGAAAAGGAGGGTCTGTGTTTCGGCATGGAAAGGTGGGGTGGCTGCCTCAGACCCCTCTATCCAGATGTGACCCACTGTTTCTATTCTAGTGATTGTTCTCTATTATCACAGGACACTCTGCAAAGCTGTCTTCTCTCAGAATTCCAAATGAGAATCAAGACCCAATTCTCTCTGCTTTGGGATCCCCAAGCTCATGTGGCGGTTTCCGTAGTTTCTCATGCAAGGGATTTAACCTCACAATGGGATAGGGTGTAGGGTCTCTTTCTCAGGGACCCATACAAATGACACACTCTAATGCTGCCCATCCTGTTCCGTGGGACTAACATTGTCAGATAAAATACTGAATGCCTAATTAAATTTGTTCCAAATACCCCATGAGACCTAATATTGAAGAAACTATTTGTTGTTTCTCTGAAATTCAAATATAAATTGATGTACTTTACTTTTATTTGCTAAATTTTGGCAACTCTATCTGAGACATATACTTTGTATCTGTTCTGAAACCAACTTTAAAAAAAATTTTTTATGATTAATTTTTTTCTTGCAGAAAGCCCAGAACTTGAAAAACAGATGTGTCCTGGCATTTGTTATGGGCTGAGTTGTGCTTTCCTCAAATTACTGTTGAAGTTCTAAACTCCAGTACCTGTAGCGGCTGTATTTGGACATAGGGCCTTTAAAGAAGTGATTAAATTAAAATGAAGCTCTAGGGTGGACCTGATCCAATTTGACTGATGTCCTTTTAGAAGAGAAAATTTGGATACACCAAGAGATACCAGGGGTGTCATGCACAGAGGAAGAACAACCATGTGAGGACACAGCAAGAAGGCAGTGGTCTACAAGCCAAGGAGAGAGACCTTGGAAGAAACCAAACCTGTTGACATGTTAATCTTGGACTTCTAAGCTCCGGAACTGTGAGAGATAAATTTCCGTTTAAGCCACTCAGTCTGCAGTATTTTGTTATGTCAGCCCTAGAAAACTAATGCAGCATTTGAGATGATCTTTCTACTTTAGAGTCTAGCGTCCATGCTGGAATACAAAACCAAGAAACTGCTACAGAAAATCTTCCTGTGAGGACTGGACCTAGAGAAAACTTTTAATACTCTCTAAATGGTGGGGAAAATTTGAAACAAAGAAATCTGTCAATATTTTAATATTATACTAGTATGAGCAAAATATCTAAACAAAGGATAACGGATGCATTTAAGTCAAGCCTTCTTACCTAGGATTTGGTATTCCTAAGGGATTATGGGAAACTTAGGAGGTATTTTTGGAGGCTGGTTAGCATTTTGGTGGTAATAGTAGCAAAAAATATGTGAGCACAATGAAATGGTTGTTACATCCATCCATAGCCCTTCTTTCCTCTTTTTCCATTTATGTTTTGATTCCAAATTTTAAAATATTTAAGTGTGTTAGTATTTTGAGTCCTCAAGGGCATCCAAATATGCACATATTTTAGGAATGCCTTATAAACTGTGATCCAGTCAGTGTGGAGTTCCCCATGGCTCAGGTAAGAATCCATAAGTTCTTTGTCTCCAGGGCTCTTGAGTAGCATGTTTACTTTTATGACTTAAATGACTGGATGCATCTCACCTTGTATTTTCGTCTTTGATCTTTCTCCAGTTATGTATTTCTTATGATGTACAAGAGTATCATTAAATGAATAAGTACCTCTTCTAAGTTGATATTTTTTTATTCTTTAATTACTTTGTCTCTGTTTTCTTATCTGTAAAATTAGGTATTTGAAAGTGTTCTTAAAAGTAATGATATTTATTTAATATTTGAAAAAAAAGGCATGAAAAACTGAGTATCTCATGCCCATCCACCCTTCTCCACTATTGTGTTTTTTTTTTTTAACTCCTCTTAACAAAAATATTCCACACCAGCCCTTTTGAAAAGCAATGTATAAATGAGTATCAGTAGTCTTAGAAATGATTTATTGGGTACCTGGGTGGCTCAGTCGGTTAAACATCTGCCTTTGGCTCAGGTCATGATCCCAGGGTCCTGGATTGAGTCCCGCATCGGGCTCCCTGTTCAGCAGGGAGTCTGCTTCTCCCTCTGCCTCTCCCCACCCCACTCGTGCTCCCTCACAAAAATAAATAAATAAATAAAATCTTTAAAAAAAAAAGATTTATTGTTGACATATTTAATCCAATTCTGGGCATCTAGGATTTCTGTCCCAGAAAAATCTCAGGTAACAGGGTAACTTCTGGACATTGTGTAACAGTTTTTCTTTTCTTGGCAAAGTGAAAGGATTAATAGATTATTGCTATACCTAACAGACAGAGCATACTTACTGTAGGACTCTAAACATTCTCTCTCAAAAGAAAATATAGAACAATGGAACGTATTATGATCCTGTGGGAAATCTCTTTGTGTATTCAGAAGTGGTACTAACTTACTTTTCCATAGTTTGCCCTACTTCTGTTTTCCGCTAAACATTCAACCATCATTTCCTCTACAATGGATTTTTGAAAAACATCCAATTAATACAAAAGAAGGCAGGAAAAAAACAAAAGGAATGCTGAATAGGTGAGAGCAATAGGAAGTAAATAATATGATAGATTTAAATACATACTGATAATTACACTAAGTATAAATGATCTAAAGAGAGATGAAAAGAGATGTCAGACTTGACCAAAACAAGATTTAAGTATATGCCCTTTAAAGAAACCTACTTTACACATGAAGAAATGAAGAAATAAATACTGTTTGAAAAAAAAATTTAGATGTGGTATAAGGTATTTGCCATCAAAAACTTTAATATAGTGATCTACTTTATTAATTTTCTTTAAGATGACTTATATTTAAATCTACTTGTTAAAAACACATAAAGATGTTAACAAAGGTCTATTGTTTAGGTTTCTAAATTTGTGTAGTGTTGGATCTTTCCATCTAACAAAATCAGTGTAGTGACCAAAAGACTTGTTAGGAAGCAAAAAGAAAATCATGTATTCTCTCCCCTATCTTCGGTTGAAAGTTGCTTTTAAACCTCCTTCCTCCTTTATTCCTCATACCTCCCTACCCACTCAAACTGATTGGGATTTGTGGAAAGCAGCAACTACAAAAATATTCTGGTTGGCCAACGTGGGTTTCCACAGGATAGGTGGTCCCAACCCAGGCCACATCTGCTCTCTACTTCCTCCCACAGTTCCCACTCACAGGTGGCTCATGGTCCTTCAAAAACATGGCTGGGTTTGTCAGGAGCAGGGATGGGCAGCACAAGGAACAATTGTCTGGTCATTCTGCAGTTGCTGCTTCTTAACCCTTTCACCATTTTCAGTGAGATGAAGGAAAGTTCTGTTGATTTTTGCCCACATTAGCTAGTTATACCTCAGGAGCACTAGTTAGATATGGAGTTGGATAATAAGAAATTGCACTTGTGTAAGGTACACATCTCCTGGCACTGTTTATTCTAGCATTACATGTATGGTTTAAGAACCAAGGTAATGAGGGGCGCCTGGGTGGCTCAGTTGTTAAGCATCTGCCTTCGGCTCAGGTCATGGTCCCAGGGTCCTGGGATCGAGCCCTGCATCGAGCCCCGCATCGGGCTCCCTGCTCCACAGGAAGCCTGCTTCTCCCTCTTCCGCTCCTCCTGCTTTGTGTTCCCTCTCTCACTGTGTCTCTCTCTGTTAAATAAATAAATAAAATCTTAAAAAAAAAAGATTTCCCGCATCAAAATATTAAAAAAAAAAAAAAAAACCAAGGTAATGAGTTTGCACTCAAGGAGAGATACCCTTATTAAAGAACCAATCAGTCATTGATTTGTAAATTCTTACTCAGTTTGTCAGATGTCCCTGGCTTTGCTTGCTCTGTGCACCAGAATCCCATCAATATTATCTAGATTTGAGAAATTGAACTATGACAATATCTAAGAGGAAATCTTGAACTAGAGACTTTAGGAAGCTACTAAACATTTTAGCTGAAAATGACTTCACTCATATTGCATACTCTGTGGTACACAATTATACACATGAATATAAGCAACAGGAATATTATATAGTGATTTGTGACATTATTTCCAACTTCCTTGTCCTTAAGTTACCAGAAATTTTTGTTATGGTAAGATAACAAAAGGTCAAGCTTTCTCTTCTTCCAGGTATAGTTCATTTTATGGTTCTTATTTCACACCAGTGTGCACTGAAATGTCGAGTTCTCATGTCTGTCCCTTATTACTGTTTGCAGAAAATTCATAATTACTCAAAGGCTAGTATAAGTACTGCATCTTTCTCAATGGATGGGTTGTCTTGAAAGCAGAGCCTGAGACAAAAACTTGGCTGCAGGTGGTTTATTAAGAGGCAGTCCCAGAAATCAGCAGTGAAATAGTAGAATGAGAGCCAATAACAATACGAAAGGGTAACATCAGGGTCACTGTTGTAGGCAACAGTGCTTTAATTCCACTGGGATGTTGCATGAAACACAGAGGATCCTTCCCAGAATTGTACACCAGAAGGAAAGTCTGACTATTTATCTGTTGGCTCCTGTTCTCTTATACTTGAGGGTTATCTGCCACCTGACTTTCAGGCTGTGTGTGAGTTGGAGCCCCTTTAACCTTAGAGAAGATCCTCAGGCACAAAGGAGAAAGACCTTGCATGGTTCCTTTGAGGTGGGACACTATTAGTCTGTCTCCAATCCGCTGTTCATTCTGTATTCTCTTTCTGTACCGTCTGTAATCTACTCTGTGTATTCTCTGCCCTAATTCAAAGTAGCAAAACTCTATGGAAACTCCCACAAATATTTTAGTCCAGTGTTTTCCTAACTTGTTCACGTCATGGCTCACATAGAAAATAGTAATGTTTATTTAACATGTTGGAGCAAACAGAAGAATCTGGCCCTGATAGGTGGGGCAGCCTGGGCTCTTAAAGTTCTGAGCCTCCTCCGAGGTTGATAGGGTGGACCTGATCAATATCTTAGCATAAATAGTGGGTTCTGGGCACTTTTTTGGTCGAAATCCTGTATTGAATCAGGATTTTGGTTTTTTTAAGTAGTAGTAAACTCTTGGCTTCTTAGTTTAGCAAATGTTTATTGAGAATCTACCATGTGCCAGGCACTATGATAGATACCAGAATACAAAAGTAGACAATGGTACCTTCCCTAGAGGGGCCTTCAATTTAGAGAGGGAGATTACATATCTAATAATTATAATACTGTACATAAAATAGAGGTAGAAGCCAGTCTGGCATGGCTTCTTCACCGCATGCTGCCTACTCTGCCCAAAATATTCTTTCTTCCTTTATTAAAGTTCCCCAGGACACAGAACCAATAGGGTGTGTGTGTGTGTGTGTGTGTGTGTGTGTGTAGAGAGAGAGAGAGAGAGATTTATTATAGGAGTTGGCTCATGCAATTATGGAGGCTGAAATCTGCTATCTGCAAGGTAGAAAAGTAGGGAAACCAGTGGGATAATTCAGTTCAAGTCCAAAGGCCCAAGAACCAGGAACCCTGATGTGTAGGGTCTGGAGAAGATTTCCCAGCTCAAGCAGCGAGAACAAATTTGTCCTTTCTCCACCTCCCCGCTGCCACGTTTTGTTTTTCTTTCCTGTTCAGGTCCTTATCAGATTGGATGATGTCCAACCTCATGATGAGTGCAAATTTCTTTACTCAGTCTACTGATTCATATGTCTTCCAGAGACAGCCTCATAGACTCATGCAGAAATGTTTTACCAGCTCTCTGGGCATTCCTTAGCCCAGTCAAGTTGGCTCAATAAATTAACCATTACACCCTCTTTTATTTGCTGATTTCCAATCCCATGCAAGCTACCTCCCACATCACCCTTGGAAATAACATTATTTTGTTTAGCTGTAGGAACCTAGAGATATCTTCTTGATTGTTTTATTAGTATCTGTTTTTGTGTTAGGCTTTTCTTGTAGCTGTAACTTATTCCAGACTAGGGACTGTGTTTTGTATCTCAATTCTTAGCACACAACCTGGTACATAATATCCATTGAACGAATGAATGAATTTCCATTTCCTAATTTCTATATCTTCATCCATTGTGAAATTTTGATTGAGTGCCAGGAAGCACTTACTGGGATGCAGGAGACACTGTTTGACTCTGAATCCCATGTTCTCAGTGATCAATAAATCAGGATTTACATTTCACAGGTTTATAATAAAGATTTTAATTGTGTGGAGCTACAATTTTCAGGCAGTGTTCTGACAACCATTAATTTTTAGTCCTGTTAAATACTAGTGTAAGTATCAGGCACTAATTTTCCATTTGACCTTTGGTAGACTATTCACTTTCTACACCAAGAGCTCACATGCAGGCTACATAATCACAGGGTAAAAATGGCCTAAGCCAACATTTTGGGAACCGAAGAATTAACTTACCCAGCAATGATTAGTTTTTAATAGTACATCATTTAGAAAAATACTGATTTTAAACACTTTGTTGTTTTATCATGAGGGTCACAGAATTCTCCTAGTTTCTATTAATAGATTCTGTCTATATTGAGACAACCCTGACTACTAAACTCTCTTCATTATGACAGTTGACCCTTGGAAAGTATTCGCTGTGATTTATTCGTGTTCTTAAAGCTCTCTTTTAAAAATGTCATTTGGATGTGCGAAGAGTTCTTAATGAGAATGTTTGAATAAATGCTCCTGAGAGTGAAGTTGTCAGTATATGCATAATTTATTATTAGTCTCTTCTGGAAATTAGCCAGGTAAGCAATATAAAGAACATGTCCATTTTCTCCTTTTATCTTTCTCCTTTTTCGCTTCCCAAAATGAAAGTACTCCAAGGAGAGTACACACGTGCTACAGAATCTCTGGGTCCACATGTGTCCTTCTCCATCTCTCTCTCTCTCTCTCTCTCTGGTGTGCATACCTGCACATGTGCACACAGTGCATTTGCATGTGGGTGGGGGGACTTGTCAGTGAGTGGAAAAGTAGCAAAGGGCATTAAATAATTATCTCAATCATCAAAACACAGAAGTAGGTAAGAATATACTCATTTTAGAGATGAAATTCAAATCCTGATTTTTGTAACAGGAAGCCAGCCACTTCTGCTTTTTTAAAAGCTCTATTTCACTTTTCCATTTGAATTTTTTCTTTAGACTAAAGTTATTTCTGCATAATACATATGTTTGGTGAAACAACAAAAAAAGAAGCAAATAGAATGAAAGTGAAAATTTCCTTTCACCATTATTCAATACATTATCATTTCTTTTCCCAGAAGTAACTACTGTAAGTTGAACATATGTTTTTACAGACCTATCCCAATATACAAAATGTATATACATAATTTCAAAAAATATTTTCGGGGCACCTGGGTGGCTCAGTTGGCAAGGCGTCTGACTCTTGATTTCAGCTCAGGTCATGATCTCAGAGTCGTGAGATTGAGCCTCCCGTGGAGCTCCATGCTGAGCGTGGAGCCTGCTTAAGATTCTCTCTCTCTCCCTCTCTGCCCTTGCCCCCTGCTTGTGCGTGCGTATTTCCTCCCTCTCTAAGAGATATATATATGTATATATATGTATATATTTGTATTTACATACTTATATACTTATCAACCTACCGCAGCTCCCCCTTAACATTTCCCATGCCTTGATTTTAGCTCCTAGATGTAATTTTTCCATCTCCACTTCTTATTTTTTAATGATTATAATACTCTAGCCTCTCAATTCCTTTAACTTCCCCTCTGTGATGATCTTATCACTCATACTATTACTACCCTCTTCTGTTCTTCCAGCTCATGTCCTTTCCAATTCCAACCCTTTGAGTGTGCTGGTATCTACAACCCAATGATTGCCACCTCCTTTTCACTGTCTTTCACTGCTATTATGTTCTCATTTTTTTTCCCAGCCGAATATTCATGGAGAATCATTATAATCACTTAATTGATACATCCTTAGAGAATCATTATAATCATTTAATTGATACATCCTTAATTCCTGTATTCCTTTCTCACCTCTTCAAACTAGTGAAAAATCACATTCTGGTGGTAGATATTAAAAAACAACATAATTCTTCCTTCTCTGTATCTGTCTATGCCCTTTGCAGTATCACCCTGCAACCCCTCATGTAAGGAATAGAATCTGTTTCTCCTTGAATTTGGTCTAGCTTTGTGAGTTGCTTTGGTGAACAGCATGCAGTGGAGGACATTTTTTTCAGTTTTGAGCTTGAGTCACAAGAAGTGTTGAGGGATTCCACACTCATTGTGGCAATCCTGCTACTGCTATGTGAAAAAGGTTGGGTTACCCTAAGGGATGATGAATCATTCAGTCCACTCTAGTCATCCCACCCTATAGTCAGGAGAATACCAGACATGTGAACAAGGCCATCCAAAATCAGTCAGTCCCCAGTGACTTATGAGCTGACCTTAGATCATGTGTGAGCCCAGTCACAATCAACCAAGCCTGGTTCATACCAACGAGACTACCCAGCTGACTGTAGATTCCTGAACAATAATAAATATTGTTTTAAGCAACTGAGTTTTGAGGTTACTTGTTATGCAGCAGTAGGTAACAGACACACAGGTTGAATTCAACTCTTTTTGTTCTTTGTATTTACACCTGAGCAGCTGATCCTGGCTGAAGAAAATATACACAACCACTGCACATCTATTTCAATGAGTACTTAATGCTACTGTGCAGTAATACTTCACTGCCCTGATGCATTCACTCTACTGCTGTCCTAAATGATTACTTTATGGTTTTCCTCTTGTCACATTGCTACCATGTCCCCTCATCTTCACTTTCAAGTGTTGATCAAGTTTCTATTTTTCTGGAAAATACCCAGTACCAACTAGCACATATATTTAGGTACTCTACCTTGCCTCCTGTTACTGGAGAGCAGTGGTTCTTATGTTGTGGTCCCCAGGTCAGCAGCAGCCCATGGGAACTTGCTAGAAACAGAAATTCTTGGATCCCACTGGAGAATGACTGAATCAGAAATCTGGCGGTAAGGCTCAGCAATCTGTATTTTAACAAAACCTCCACATGTGAAGTTTGAGAAGCACTGCTATAAACTATCTACACATACATGTAAGGCCAACCCTCTACTTGAGCACCATAGCTCATCCTCTCAAAAACAGTGCCTTCTCCCCTTTCCTATAACATTTTTCCTTTCTACTAAATCCTTTCACCATCATACAAGCATGCTGTTACTTTTCTCATCTTAAAACAAATTATTCCATTTTTCTGCACCCTTTAATGAAAACTGATTGAAATAGTTGTCTGTCTCACTGTCTATGATCCCTCCTCTCATGCTCTCTTAAGCACCCAAACTTTTTCCTCCAACATTTCACCAACTCTAAGTTCGCCAGTGATATCCATTTGCTAAACCCAATGGTCAATCTTCAGTCCTCATTTTATTTTACCCATAAGTGTTACTTGTCATTTTTTTACTTGGCTTATAGTAATGCTTATTTCTTCTTCATTAGGCAAAATACTCGAGTAGACACTTCAGAAAAGAGGGCATACAAATGGAATATAAATGGGCGCCTGGGTGGCTCAGATGGTTAAGCATCTGCCTTCGGCTCAGGTCATGATCCCAGGGTCCTGGGATCGAGTCCCGCGTCGGGCTACCTGCTCCTTGGGAGCCTGCTTCTCCCTCTGCCTCTCTCTCTCTCTCTCTCTCTCTGTCTTTCATGAATAAATAAATAAAATCTTAAAAAAAAAACAAATGGAATATAAATAAAGATGTTCAGTATCATTATAAACCAGGAGAATGAGAGGTACCTGGGTGGCTCAGTTGGTTAAGTGTCTGCCTTCAGCTCAGGTCATGATCTCCTGGTCCTAGAATGGAGCCTCACGTCGGGCTCCCAGCTTGACGGGGCATCTGCTTCTCCCTCTCCCTCTGCCTCTCCCCCTGCTTGTGCTCTTTCTGTCTCTCTCTCTCAAATTAACAAATAAAAAATCTTTTTAAATTTATTTTTATTTTTAAATTATTTTAATTTGGTTAATTAATATATAATGTATTATTGGTTTCAGAGGTACAGGTCTGATTCATCAGTCTTATATAATACTCAGTGCTTATTATCTCACATGCCCTCCTTAATGTCCATCCCCCAGTTACCCTATCCATCCACCCCCTTCCCCTCCAGCAACCCTCAGTTTGTTTCCTATGATTAGCAGTCTCTTATAGTTTGTGTCCCTCTCTGGTTTTGTCTTGTTTTATTTTTTCCTCTCTTCCCCGATGATCCTCTGTTTTGTTTCTTAAATTACACATATTGGTGAGATCACATGATAATTGCCTTTCTCTGATTGACTTACTTCACTTAGCATACTACCTTCTAGTTCTATCCACGTTGTTGCAAATGGCAAGATTTCATTTTTTTGATGGCTGCGTAATAATATACACCACATCTTCTTTATCCATTTATCTGTCGATGAACATCTGGGCTCTTTCCATAGTTTGGCTAATATGGACCTTGCTGCTATAAACATTGGGGTGCAGATGCCCCTTCGGATCACACTACATTTGTATTTTTGGGGTAAATACCCAGTAGTGCAATTGCCGGGTTGTAGGGTAGCTCTATTTTCAACTTTTTGAGGAACCTCCATACTGTTTTCCAGAGTGGCTGCACCAGCTTGCATTCCCACCAACAGTGTAGGAGGGTTCCCCTTTCTCTGCATCCTCGCCAACATCTTTATTTCCTGACTTGTTCATTTCAGCCATTCTGACTGGTGTAAGGTGGTATCTCATTACGATTTTGATTTGTATTTCCCTGATGCCGAGTGATGTTGAGCATTTTTTCATGTGCCTGTTGGCCATTTGGATGTCTTTTTTGGAGAAATGTCTGTTCATGTCTTCTGCCCATTTCTTGATTGGATTATTTGTTCTTTGGTGTTGAGTTTAATAAGTTCTTTGTAGATTTTGGATACTAGCCCTTTATCTGATGTGTCATTTGCAAATGTATTCTCCCATTCTGTTGGTTGTCTTTTAGTTTTATCAACTGTTTCCTTTGCTGTACAAAAGCTTTTTATCCAGAAAAATGAAGACTAAAACCTCAGTGAGATACTATATTTCCTTAGACTGGCAAAAGTTAAAGTCTAATAATACAAGTCAGATGAGGATGTGGAACAGTGGGGACTCGAACTGCTGGTAGAAATACAGATCAGCACAGACTGTTTGGGAGTATCTAGTGAAGGTGAGGATCCCCATAACCCACAACCCAGGAATGTCACTACTAGAGAGAAAAATGTGTACACTTATACCAGGGGCCTATGCATATAAGTTCATTGTATTGTTCAAAATGGCCCCAAACTGGAAACAATCCAAAAGTTGCATCCCAGAAGAATACACAATTGTGGTGTTTTTAACCATATTTATACCATGCAGCAATAAAAGTGAATGGACTTCTGATGTATGTTATAAAATGGATGACTCTTAAGGACATAATGTTAAGCAAAAGAGGCCAGGCAGAATAGAATAGTTACTGTATGACCCCCCCAAATAGGCAAAAATCAAATGACAGTTTTAGAGATGGTAAATTAGACTGTGAAACCATAAGGAAATGGAAGGAAGTTGAATTCCCTAGAAGTCAGGGAAGTGTTTGGCTGTGGGCGGTAGATGGGGCTATGATGTGGAAAGGTCCCACAGAGTTACCATCAGTGTGCCCATAATATTCCGTTTCTTTATTTGAGTAGGTGTTACCTGAGTGTTCATTTTGCAACAGTTTGTTAAGCTGTAAATTTAAGTTTTATGTACTTTTTTCTGTGTTTTCTCTATTTCACAATTTTGCAAGTTTAACAAATAAGGTATTCACTTCATTTATGGGGTGTTGTGAGTATTAAAATCCTAACAGAAAGCCTGGCACCACAACTCACCCCCTTCCCACAACCAACTTTTTTTATTAGGAATCTATCCTAAACTCTTTAGGATCTTCTTGTATCCAATAACTGGACTCCAGGCTGGTTAGAATCTTTTTTTTTTTTTTTCAATTTGTTAAGGGGCTTTAGAAATAGAACAAGACTGTCCTTATGGGAGTGTTCTATTGTCCTTGACCTTGGGAATAAACGACGTTACCTAACAAGTTAAATACCTCTCTGTCCAACAAATCCTGGGATGCCATGTTCATAACAGCTGAAAGATTGATGGGATCCAGAAGATGTGACACTCTCCTCCTGGGTCAGAAAGCCATTTTCCTGCAATTTTCGTTGTCTGATATCCACTATCTTGTAAGGCACACCAGCGTCCAGCTTTGTGTAACTGCTTTAAGAGTGTGAGTTGATCTGATGGGCAGAACAAATGAAGGCATCTGGTCGTGGGCAGTGTTGGTCTGGAGATCTGTGGCCACGCAAAGGTGATTCCCAATCTTCTGTGAAAGAAGCACAGGCTTTCTCTGGGGCCCCGCATAGTCCCTGGCATGTCGGAAGTAGTCAGGAAATGTTGTTCAATGAGTAAGGGAATGTGTAAATGAATACAATAATCAGGAAAGAAGTCCGGGGGTAATTACAGTTTCATTCAGAGGAAAGAGAGGCCATAAGTTAGAGAAAGATCAAATTGAATCTGCACTGTGATGCTACCCACAAGACCAAATTACAAATTTGCATGGGGTAGTGGGGAAGCCCTGGGATTTAAAGACCACTTTGCCTGCAGATCAGGTTGAAGTCAATAGGAATCTTTGTAAAAGGAAAGGCCAGGCAGCCCTGGGCTCCAAGGTTGGGGTGGGGGCTGGAGTTTTAGGGCTGCATTTTTACTGTCAGTGAGTTTTATGGGAAATGATCCTTCCACTGCCTGGAAAAGAACCAGGAGTTCAGTGTCAGATGCCTTGGCAACAATTTTGGGCTTAATCCATACTTTAAGTTACTTAACTTCTCTGAGCCTCAGCTTTCTATTTTGTAATAAAGGTAAAAAACAGAACCTACATCTCAGGTAAAAGCACATAAAATAGAATGTGTAATATGCCTCTTTTTGTTTGAATTATTTTGTTAATCTAATGTGATAAGCATGAAAACTTTTTAGGTTTCTTATATTTTTTTGCAGAGTCAATCTGATATATGAATAATGTAGAATTCTTGGGTAGCTGAAAATATGTTTACTAATTGGGAGATGAATTTTTCAAGAGAATGTAGATGCATGTAATCAAAATAATTTATAATATTGTCTTCCTACTTTTTTTACTCTGATCAACACCTTTCTTTGACAAGTTCAGATTCAAATTGGCAGGCAAGTGAAAGACATTTTATCATGTTGTTGCTATTGTTATTGTTTTAACTTAGAGAATCAGTGCACAGGGCACTCATATAACAATATATGTGTAATTAGTGACTGGGTCTGCAAGGCCATTCAGTGCAGCCAGATCACTATACCACTTAAGTCTGAGAAAAATACACATGAAAGTTCATCTGAAATGTGTGACCTTTGAGCAGTTAAGTTCACTTACTGGTTTCCATCCTCAAAGTAAATGCAATGAAGGCTTTAGACCAATCAGGGACAATTCAGCATGGTTATTCTGGACTATCTCATACCTTTGGCTTCTTTATCATTGTAGCTGTACAAAAACTGAAATAGATAAAAAAAAGTCACACATTCTCATTTGTTAAAAAAAAAAATAACCCCAGTGCGCCTGGGTGGCTCAGTTGGTTAAGCATCTGCCTTCAGCTCAGGTCATGATCCCTAGTGCCCTGTCAGGCTCCCTGCTCAGCTCCCTGCTCAGCGGAGAGCCTGCTTCTCCCTCTCCCTCTACTCATCCCCCCACCCCTCACTTGTGTTCTCTCTCTCTGTCTGTCAAATAAACAAATAAAATCTTTAAAAAAAATAGCCTAAAAATCTAATAGTGGAATCATTTTTAAAATCTAGAAAAAGACACCACAGTTGAAAGTAAAATATGTGAAGTGTGGAATGAAAGGTGATACAGAATGCTTTGGAATAGAACAGGCTACTTCAGAATAATTTAAAGATAAGTAATTTTGACCTTTGCTGTTTAATATTTATAAATTTGCATATATAAGTAGGACACATAAATCTGCATATCTTCATAACATACTGTAAGGAAAAAATGAATAATTTCAAAAAAATCTTGCATTATTTGACACTGATGATAAACTTTTGATGAGAGTACTTGTAATAGAAACATACTTAGGAGATGGGACTGTATGAGTGAAGTGACTCAGCTTAACTTAAAACACTAAAAAATGAAGAGCACTAAGAAAAACGATAATGAAGGTAAGAAACTCCACGTTTGCAGGAAGGAATCAATGTTAAGTGAAGAGTTGTGTGCCAAAATTTTATCTTCATTATCTCATTACCTTTTCACATTCTAGAGTCTACAGGACCCTGCACATCTGGCCCCTCTATCTTTTCATTCTCACCTCTTCCCACTTTCCTCGCTTTGTTCATTCCAGCCACAGTGGCCCTCTTTAAGCATCTGGACAGTCTGAGATTCCTTACTATGTCATAACTTTGCATTATTTTATTATGACAAATTTAACATTTTTTTAAAGATTTTATTTATTTATTTGACAGAGAGAGAGATAGCTAGAGCAGGAACACAAGCAGAGGGAGTGGGAGAGGGAGAAGCAGGCTTCCCGCTGAGCAGGGAGCCCGATGAGGGGCTCGATCCCAGGACCCTGGGATCATGACCTGAGCCAAAGGCAGATGCTTAACGACTGAGCCACCCAGGCACCCCACAAATTTAGCATTTTTTACTGAAATGGATCTTTGCCCCATGTGTATGTGATTACCTACAGAAATAAAACAACTGGTTAAGTTCACATTGTCCTTCTTCTGCCCTCTACTGCAGCTCATCTCCCTCCCCATTTCTAGTCTCAGCTTACATGTCCCTGCTTCAGGAAGACAACCTGATGAGGTCGAGGTTCCCTTTATCACTTTCATCACAATGGAACTTACTATATTTGCTGTAGTTATTGGTTTAGTCTCTTTCGCGCTAGGCTATCAACTCAGTGAGGTCAGGGACTGTGTCCGGTTCAACTTTTCATCTCCAGGACCAGGCAAGGTTTCCGGAATATAGCACTCAGTAATTTAGATTGATTTCCTCAATCACTAAATTATTATTCTCCCTATTTCATAGATGAGGAAACCGGAGGCTCAGAATTTAAGCCACTTGCCAAGGTCACATAGCTGGCAAAGGGCAATAATATCACCTAGGAGTTTTCCTTCTCTTTACTCCTTAATTTCATGCTGAGGGATACTCCTTTCATAGTTAGAAGCAGAGCAAAAGACTGAGATCTAGGTACCTGGGAGAGAAGGAAACAAAAGATCCCTAAATGAAGAGTTAATTTCTCACCTGAGTTTCAAAGTAGACTTTTAAGTGTTTACCAGAAACAAGAGTAGTCAAAGAAAGGCTTTCTGTTGTAAGAACCGGCTTCTGAGAGGAAAAAAAAAAAAGTTATTATTACTGTTTTTATAATACAAAGCTTGGATTTAAATAATCACAACAAAATTGAAAATATTATTAACTTATTGAAGGCTTACTGTGTGTCAAAGTTTTTATAAGCATTTCACATTTATTAATTTATTTAATCTTCACAACAACCCACATGCTGTAAATACTATAATAATCCCCATTTTTACAGATGAGGAAACAAAGGTTAAGAAAAACTAGTTTGAAAAAACAAGTTTAAAACAAACAAACAAACTTGCTCATAGTCACACAGATAGTAAGTAGCTGTAGAAGAGCCCAAACCTGGGGGACCTAGCAGTGTATTCCATCCACAGCGGAGAAGTGAATAGTTGATGACCTAACAGCTCGTTTCTCTCCCCACAGGAGAGAAGAGTTTAACAAGCAGGTGGGAAGAGGAGAATCAGAGGGGCCCAGGTGAGAACTGAGACCTTGGGTGATTGAAATGAGCCTGATCTCTACTTCTGTCCTCCTGGCTGAGCGCTCACAAAAGAGGGGTTAATGGGGAGGCCCCAGAGCAGGGAATGTCTCTGGCTTCCCAGGTTGTAACCAGCCAGATTGTAATCTCAAAGAGAGGCTCTCATCTAGCTTGGCTCAACAGGGTGGACGAGCCATGGCAGATAAAACAGGGCAGCCATTCAGATTCTTGTGTATCCTGGAGAACCTTAGGTTTCTCATGGCCCTGACTCTTTAGGACTCTTTAGGGCTCTAAAATAGGGTCGCTAAGAGCCACAGATGAGAAGAGTCCTTGAGGTGGGACAAGGGGAACTAGATCTCTCTAACCTAATTCTGAGAGATCTCAGTCTGATTCCTATGCAAGGAAAGAATCTTTTTTTTTTTTTAAGAGTTTATTTATTTATTTGACAGACAGAGAGATAGCGAGAGAGGAAACACAAGCAGAGGGACTGGTAGAGGGAGAAGCAGGCTTCCCATGGAGCAGGGAGTCCGATGTGGGGCTTGATCCCAGGACCCTGGGATCATGACCTGAGCCGAAGGCAGACACTTAACGACTGAGCCACCCAGGCGCCCCTGCAGGGAAAGAATCTTAACACAAGTTTCCAGTATGGGTTTTTCTGTACACCGATGGTCCTAACCCATGGCAATTTGACTACTGTATATGAAATTTTACTCTCTTTGAAAATTTGGCCATAACGCACTAAGAGGTATATTTTAAAAAAACTTTGAAAATTTTTGCTCAAGTTTAATTTTACCCAACGTATATCTCCTAATTACCTGCAGAAATAAGACAGCTGGTTATGTTCATTTCACCAGTCACATAAAATAAAGAAGCATCAGCATATTTCATTACCTAGAGATAAGATAACCAACATTTGGGTTTCCCTGGTACTTCCTTAGTTTTAACACAGAGAGTCCTCTGTACCAAGAGACCTTCAGGTCCCGGGTCACTGGGATGGTTAGTCACCAGCATGCCACATACATACTGCAAGCTTCCTAACATTAAAAGCATGCAGACAAAGATGTTTGTCACTAAGAATTCAGATAAGTCAGTCCCAGTTTCCCGGTTCTAACTTTGCAGAATGCAGTGAGTGATATTCCTTCTTGGCTCTAAGTAGATTCTGTCATTCGGGCTTACAGAAGACTTCTTGAAGCAGGTCTCTGAATTAGGGATTTGAAAATGTTCTTAATGTCCTCTAAGGAGAAGGGAGACACCTACCTCCGAAACACTAAGAGCTAGGCTAGAAGAATCTGTGATAGCTTCGCTGACCTTGCAGGGGTAATGTGGGAGAAGGTGCTTGTGACTCCTGGTGTCACTGTGGAGCCCAGGAGTTAGGACAGGACAAGAAAGCTCTGTGACAGTCTCCTTCACCCTGGCATCCAGAGCCAGGACTTTTGACTCTGTTGTCAGCTCTCTTATTAATTCCCTCAGCAGTCCTTGGCATCATAGCCAAATATCACTTTAAGCTCTCAGTCTGTCAACTCTGGATAATTCTTAGCTTTCTCACAGTGTTGTTGTGGGAATTGATTAATATTTATGAACACATTTATATGGAAAAGTGCAGTATAAATATTATTGCATGAATTGAAAAATTGTTTCCCACATAATATTATGCACAAAGGAAAATAAGCCATAGACTGTAGGGTCTTCTTGGAATAGTTTTAAAATAATGATCAGTTAACTGCCACTTAACTCTTTCATCTTTAATAAGTTTAGTCCTTTTGTTATTTAATGTTTTTAACAATCATTTGGGTTAAATTTTTTTTTATTATTTTTATTGTACTGATGCATTTTGTTTCATGTTAAGTTCAATACATTTCTTTGTTTCCAGTTAAGATTTTCTAAATCATTGACTATGATTTTCCTTCATTGAATTTTGTCCTATAGTAAGTACATACAGCATTACTTGAGGAAAATTATTGAAACCCATTGCTTAAGAGAATAGATATTTCTGTAGTCAAGTTCATTGCATATCAAATTTCTGTCATGAATTCTTGCCCCACTCTTACATTCCTACGTATAAAGTTAAAAATATATTTAACTGGGGGCGCCTGCGTGGCTCTGTCAGTTAAGTGTCTGCCTTCGGCTCAGGTCATGATCTTGGAGTCCCAGGATCGAGGCCCGCATTGGGCTCCCTGCTCAGTGGGGAGTCTGCTCTTCCCTCCCCCTCTTCTCCTGCCCTGGCTCATGCTTTCTCTCCCTCTCTCTCTCTCAAATAAATAAAATCTTAAAAAAATATATATATATATGTATATATATACTTAACTGGAAGAAAATGGGATTTTGAGGATAATTATACTTAAGTATTTGGTTAAACTTATGAATCATATAAGGTAGAGAAATAATGCCTTTCTCATAAAACACATTAACAGTAACAATTCTTGAAATATTCATAATGGTAATATTTTACAAATGTCAAAAAATGGTAGTATTTTACAAATGTCAAAAAATAAATACCTTAAATGTTACAAGATAGTCTAGTTTGGAAAGATTGTTTTTTTAAAAATTCAGCAGTCTTTTCAACAACTTAACATTTAGTAGTTTAACTTCTGCATCATGTCTACCTTTAAGCTCAAGATTATTATTGTAAGTGCTTCTTATTTCTCATAACTTCAACCTGTGTAACTCTTTCCAGTCATGGCTGCTATTTTAGTTAAGACAATGACAGTGTTGTCTTCCGGCACCAAATGTTGTGTCACATAAGGCTGATAGCCATTTCAGACTGAGTGTTTTGGGGCATCGGTACATTAATAGAATCAACACTGGTGTAGGGCCTGGTTCTCAATAATGCATATTTAGAAACTTTAAAAATCAAATTATCCCTAAGTAGTCAAGTTTATAAAATATATACTAGTTATATTCACAGGAGAATGATTTATCAAATATATGTCAAATTATTAATTCCTAGAAACAGGTATGTTTGGCAGGGCTAATAAGATATATTCGGGAATCCAAAACAGAGAAAGTTGTTCAGTGAATACAGAACCTGGACAAGGAAATTGAGTGTTACCAAGCAGATGATAACTTCATCTAATATGTTCTAGAGTGGGAAACTTTTACATGCTTACCCCAAATTCTGTAATAACAAGTGGTAGTTAAAATCAGAGTACAGTTGAGGGACACATTCTTTTTGTCTTCTCTTTTAATACTTAGCAGTCACATACACACAAATCCTATATTACATAATAAACTTTCTCATGACAAACAGATTTTCTAGGATCCGTTTGAAAGGGATACTTCCTTTTCCAAGGAGCACCGTAAGTCTTTTGCTGAGGTTTGGGAAGCTCTCTAATCTTATCAGCAGTTTGTTTTATATTCTTGTAGATGGGTCTCCTCCCTACCCACCTTCCCCCATTACACTTTCCATAGATGTCTAACTTCATCTAGGTTATCAGTCAGGGTTAAGTTAAATGCTACAATCCTTAACAATCTTTAAAATCTCTGAGGCCTGTAACAACCAAGGTTATTTGTCAGTTAGCTTATATGTATCTGCCTGGTTGGTGAGGCTCTGCGCCATGTTTTGCTCAGCCAGAGAAGTAGGCTAATAGATCATCCCTCATCTGGAACATTGTTGTTATGGTAAGGGAAGGAAATGCATTTAATTGCATACTTCCTCTTAAAGGCTTTTCCTTGAAAGTGATACACATCAATTATAATAACATTTCCTTGGTTAAAGCAAGTCATAAGGCCATGCTTATCCTCAAAATGATAGGAAAGTACAATTCTACCGCGTGCTTGGAAGAGGAGAACTGGAAATACTTTTGAATAGCAATAATAACCACATCTAGACATTTTTATTAATATTTTCACTTTTCAAGGGTGATATTTTCTGACCTAGTTCTCAAATTCAGGGCTCAATTGCTCAACAAATAGTCGTTTAAGTGTCAGTTTTTTCAGTGTCCTTTTCCAAGCTCTGTGGATGATACAAAGATGAAACAAGTATAGATCTAAAGACTGTTGTCTAGAATAGAGTACTATAGCCCTCTTATAGAACTTGTATTTCTGTTCCTTAGCTCTTAGCAAATAACCATTATTTATTAATTATTTCTGTATTTGTCTAATACTGTCTCTTCTACTAGTTTATAAATTCTATATAGGATAGAGGCTGTGTCTGTTTTCATGTCAACGTTCTCAAGAGCAACCGCTATGCCTGATGCGTTGGAGGCAATGTTCAATGATTATATGTTGAATAAATTATAGAAGAAGAAAACTATAGTGGAAGTCAAAGATGGGGACATTCTTTCCAAACAAATTTATATCTTACTTAGATCTGTATCTCCCTCTACATCGACAGTATTTTTATGGTCACAGTTTTTGTTTGTAATAATGTCCTTACACAGGAGAGACTATGCTTGCTTTATTTAATTTTATATCCCCAAGCACTAACCCAGTGCCTGACACATGGTAGGAACTCAGTAAATACTTGTTG
This sequence comes from Eumetopias jubatus, assembly GCF_037043125.1. NCBI lineage: Eukaryota > Metazoa > Chordata > Mammalia > Carnivora > Otariidae > Eumetopias > Eumetopias jubatus. The sequence continues at coordinate 46,247,117 of NW_028274812.1, forward strand.
ACTTAGTGAAGCAAAAGAGATAAGCTCCGAAGACTACTGAAATAAGTAACTGCTTATAGGCCACTGTTTTATAAGTTACTAAAGTGTCCTTCCTTCAACTGCTCCATTAATAACGTGTGGTTTAATCTTCTAAAGCATGAGTGTTACACACAGTTGCTTTTGATAGATTAGTGGATGAGTGTCTTTGTAGTTCGACCAAATTCTGATTGCATCTGACATGAACTGATTAATAGAGATTCAACACATGACCTCCAGTGGCTAGAGACAGATCCTCTGCTGGAATCCCAAGTAGCGAATGATAAGAGGGAAGTTTGTCTCACATTCTATACATTTGGGGCTACACTTGTAGAATGGAATGGCAACTCATTTCATATATACTGTTTTAGGTCAATATTCTGAAATTCCCATTAACTGAGGAGATGTAAAAATATGTACAGTTAACCAAACTGTAATGAATGCTTCTTTCTAAAGATGCGTATAGCACACAGTTTATAGGCTTTTGGTGTTAAAGTGAACCAGATACACATATATCATTCTGTACACAAGAGACAAGGTGTGACTCGTAGTTTAACTTCCACTGAGGAAAAGAAAACCACCTTCTAATAGGCTTTTATTGTATATTAAATATATTTACTTTGATGGTTCTCCAAGTAACAGCAAGATGCTGAGGGTGCCTGGGTGGCTCAGTTGGTTAAGCGACTGCCTTCGGCTCAGGTCATGATCCTGGAGTCCTGGGATCGAGTCCCACATCTGGCTCCCTGCCCAGCAGGGAGTCTGCTTCTCCCTCTGACCCTCTTCCCTCTCATGCTCTCTATCTCCCATTCTCTCTCTCTCAAATAAATAAATAAAATCTTAAAAAAAAAACCAGTAAGATGCTGAGACTTGCCTAAATTTCCAAAATTATTTTTCAAGACCCAAGACACCAGTTACACCAATCACAAGTCTGTAAATTGCTATGCCACGTACAACTATGCATATAAATGATTTAACAGGAGATTTTCAATATAAACACCATGAAAACATAATTATGAGCTTAGTTGTTAAAATGTAAAGCACTTGAAAAAAAATCTAACCTTTCTAGAGTCTCATTATTTTTGAAAAATTATTAGGGGTTTTCGTCTGAAGTTAACTAAAATATTTCTTTAACCTTGACTTTAAATAGTAGGAATTTATGAGGGTAGTAGTTTTTTTTTAAATTAAGAAACAAATGAAAAGAAATGCTTAAAAACATGAGGACAATTAAACAATAACCATTAATATGAATAGTAGAAACCTGAATATTACTTAGAGATAGTCCAGTAATAATAATAAAAAAAGAATGCCAAGTATACTACTTATTTATCAAGAGGGAAAAAAAAGGGCCTAGATCAATAGGAAATTCTTGAAATTCTGCCCAATTACTTGGCATGAATATTCTAAATCTGCAAAGTTTATTATAAGAATTTTTTTGTTTCTATATAAAATCATGTATATATAAGTCAGAGCCAGTACAATTGTTATTGGTAATGACTAAAAATTTTACAACCTTGGGTAACAGAAATAAACCTATTGCATATATCTTTTAATTGGAAAATGCTGATTGGACATATGGCAATATTCTCCCCCCTACCCTGGGTTAGGATTTTATTAATGCTATTAGAATTTTGCAAATACAGGCATACCTCATTTTATTGGGCTTCACTTTATTGTGCTTTGCAGATATAACTTTTTTTTTTTAACGGAAGGTTTGTGACACCTCTGCATCAAGTCTGTCAGCACCATTTTTCCAACAGCATCTGCCCATTTTGTGCCTCTGTATCACATTTTGGTAATTTACACAATATTTCAGACTTTTTCATTATTATTATATTTGTTATGGTAATCTGTGATCAGGGATCATGACTTGCTGACAACTCAGATGATTGTTAGCATTTTTTTTTAAAGATTTTATTTATTTGAGAGAGAGAGAGTGAGAGAGAGAGAGCACATGAGAGGGGAGAGGGTCAGAGGGAGAAGCAGACTCCCTGCTGAGCAGGGAGCCCGATGCGGGACTCGATCCCGGGACTCCAGGATCATGACCTGAGCCGAAGGCAGTCGCTTAACCAACTGAGCCACCCAGGCGCCCGATTGTTAGCATTTTTTAACAAGGGTTTTTAAATTAAGGTTTTATCTTTTGTTTTTTAGAGATAATGCTCTTGCAAACTTAATAGAGTGCAGTATAGTGTAAACATAACACATATGCACTGGGAAATCAAAAAAAAATTTGACTTGCTTTATTGCAATATTTGCATCATTGTAGTGGTCTGGAGCTGAACCTGCAATATCTTCAAGCTGTTCCTGTGCTGAAATAATTTTGCTGCTGGGTAGATGAGAACCTTGATTAATGAAGTATCTGTTCAACAGGCAAGGACAAGCCACCCGGATGAACCAGGGATACCTATTTCCATTTTAGAAAAGGCATATCAGCTGCTTCTAGGAGATTGTATATACAAGAATACTCCGTTCTTCTGGAAAGCAAGTTCTTTATCTAATCCCCTTTGTGGATCTCTTTAGAATATTTTTCAGTATCTTGCTGAAATCTAGATATATTACACCCATTTCGTGTCTTTTATAGTGCCAAAGAATGAAAGGAAGAGCTTTAAAGAGTTTTTTTTTCTTTTCCAAAGCTGAATTAATTTTCTTGCAAGCAAGGGAACTCATATCAGTAAAGAAATTCACTGAGTAGTTCACTGAAGGGAATAGTCATGGTTTCTGAACAGTGAGAAATGGGGTTTCCTGGTTATGCTCTTTAATATTGAAAACATGCCCTCTAGATAGGGACAGAATGAGGCCAGTGCTCAGTGTTGGCTGACGTTTGCCATAGTCCATCGTCATTGATCAGGAGAGATGCTTCAGTTATGGACAGTAAGCCTCTGCCAAGCCGGGCTTCTCACAGTTCATGTCCTTCATGCTGTGAAGATTTCAGCTGGTAGCAACGAGTTGCAGTAAAACAAAACCTCAGCATTTGCTCTGATAGCTCCTAAGTGCTGCTGCAAGTGAAAAATTTTCCCTTTGTATAGCCATTCTATATGAAGAAAGAAATTGAGGTTAATTCGGCATCCTTTTTTTTTTTTGAGTCCATTTTGGCTTCTAATAATCACAACTTTCTCTTAAATTTCAAGTCTCAGGCAAATACATCTGGTCCTCTTTCTCTAGTCTGAAATGAACATTGTACTCTTTGGCTGAGAAACCTGGGACAAACTTAGAATTAAGTTGTTACCTTGTGCTTTAGATATTAATGCTATCCCTTCCTCCTCCTCCTCCTCCTCATTTTCTTCATATACAACTTGAGCTCTCCATGACATATTTCATACTCTTTAGTTCGTTCTAATAGATTCTTGTCATTTTGCCCTGTGTCAGGCTAGTGTCTCATCCCACTGAAGCTGGCTAAATGAGAGACTGATGAAGGCTAAGATGAAACACGTCAAAGATCCCAGGGTGCCAGGCTGTATATGAGCCAGCAGAAGAAACTGAATTTTGCCAAGAAGAGCCTATTTCCAAATAAGGTCATATTCTGACTTACTGGGAGGTAGGACTTCAACTTATCTTTTTGGAGGGACACAATTCAACCAATAGCACACTCTAAGAGAGAAGCCAGGTTCAGAGGTTAGGGTAACCTCTTTGAGGAGCTAGGCTGAAAACTAAAGGATACATCTGCGTGAAGCGTCTGAAAAGAGTCTTCTTGGCTTTGAGAATGGTGAGTAAAAAATTGCTGGTCAGAAAAAGGCCTTGGCTGTTGCCTCAGTGAACAGAAATATGGCCACTTTGGCTAGACCACAGAAAGCCAAGGAAGGAGAAAGGGGAGATGATGTGGGGGGGCAGGCTGGAGATAGGCCAGCAGGGCGTTGTACCTAAAGATACAAAGTTTGGAATTTATGTCCAGTGATGGGAAACTATTGAAAAACATAAATCTGACTTATATTTTTATTTTATTATTTATTTATTATTTATTTAAAGATTTTATTTATTATTTATTTGACAGACAGAGACACAGCAAGAGAGGGAACACAAGCAGGGGGAGTGGGAGAGGGAGAAGCAGGCTTCCCTCTGAGCAGGGAACTCGATGCGGGACTCGAACCCAGGACCCTGGGATCATGACCTGAGCAGACGCTTAACGACTGAGCCACCCAGGTGCCCCTGTATTTTTATTTTTTTAAGTTTATTTTTTTATTTATTTAAGTAATCTCTATACCCAACGTGGGGCTCAAACTCATGACCCTGAGATGAAGAGTTGTATTCTCTTCTGACGGGGCCATCCAGGTGCCCCTGAGTTATACTTTTATTTATTTTTAAATTTTTTTTTATTTGTAAAGATTTTGTTTATTTGAGAAACACAGAGAGAGAGCACAAGGAAGGGGAGGGGCAGAGGAAGAGGGAGAAGCAGGCTCTCCTATGAGCAGGGAGCCTGACGCGGGGCTCGATCCCAGGACCCCGAGATCATGAACTGAGTTGAAGGCAGACGTTTAACAGAATGAGCCACCGAGGCACTCCAATACTTTTAAAGATTATTTTGGGGACACCTGGGTGGCTCAGTCGATTAAGCGTCTTGATTTCGGCTCAGATCATGATCTCAGGGCCATGAGATCAAGTCCTGTGTTGGGCTCCATGCTGAGCGTGGAGCCTGCTTGGGATTCTCTGTCTCCCTCTGCCCCCCCCCTCAAAAAATAAAATAAAATAAAAATTTATAAAGCTAATTTGGACTGCCATTTGGAGAGTAGACTTGTGGCCGAGCAAGAGGGGAAGCAGGGAGGTCCCCTGTGCATAGGATGGCATTCTAGATTCTCCGTGAGATGCAAAGAAATGAGAGATACACACTTAACTTCAAGGACAGAGCAATGTGCTTGGGGAAAACAATGCAGTTACACATAAACAGATATTAAATGACTTAAGGTATTACAATCTGTGTTTTAGATGAATGATGTTCACTCTCAGCATGCATTATTGAGTACCTATTTGGTGTTAGGCATTATGTTGATATGGGAAGCAAAAGAAGGCTACATACAATAAGTGTATAAAGAGGTTAGAATTGATTGGGTGAGAGAGATATGAGCTAAATGATAGAAATGGTTATAGGATCTGGTGGGGGACACGACTGAGGAAGTAGTCAATTCTGTTTAATAATGGTCAAGAAAGGATTAAGGAGGGAGACACTTTCTCCGACTCTTACACAAGCACCCATATTTATCTGGCAAATAAGTTGGAGGACACTTGGGTTCAAAAAGGGAGAGGAACTGGGGGAAACCACATACTAGGCAAAAGGAGAGGAGTGGACAAAGGTTAACATGTATAGAGAAGCAAGGCACGTTTGGGGACTTTAAAATTTATATGAGCCCACAGCTAGAGTTTGGAAGAAAACTAGATGGGGTTAAGATTTTTAGTTTTATTTTGTATCACTTTCTAGGATGTCTTTTTTTCTGGGACATCCTAGTGGGAAAAGTTCTACTGTACGAGTTGGGGAGGCAAAGTCTCATCTTCCATTGTGAAAGTTCTCTCTGAACCCTGACAGCTGGAGTTGGGGTGAGATGCTTTGGGGGGACAGTGTCATCTAGTGTCCAGTGGTGGTGGAGCTGTGATAGAGCTAGTGGTGGAACCAGTGGCAGTGCCCAATGTCCTTGATGGTTGTAGTCTCTCACTGACTTGTCCTTGTGGGAAGACTCTGGACATGGCCACACAGCTTTATTTCTGCTGGCTTTCACAAGCCTTGTTCTTCAACTTTACTGTTGACTCTGAAAACCACTTGAATTATTTCAGTATCTTCTTTTTCAGCATAATTTAGCCAGAGCTGGTTTCTTAGTTTGCCTAAGAACTCTGAGTGATATAGAGTGGAATAGAATGAGTTAGGCAGGAGTGAGGCGATGAGGAGCCTTGCACGCCTTCTAAAATATAGCCTTTATCCTAAATGCAGTTGGTAGCCATTGAAGAGCCACTGAAGGACAGCTGGGTTGTTTCCAGTTTGGGGCTGTTATGAATAAAGCCGCTAAAAACATTTGTGTTCAAGTTTTTTTATGAACATGAGTTTTCATTTCTCAGGGATAAATGTCTAACAGTATAATAGTTGCTTCAAACAGTAGTTACCTGTTTAGTTTTTTTAAAATTTTTTATTGTTATGTTAATCACCATATATTACATCATTAGTTTTTGATGTAGTGTTCCATGATTCATTGTTTGTTCATAACACCCAGTGCTCCATGCTTCATTCTTCCTCTCCTGTTATCTTCTTCTTTTTCTTTTTTCTTAAAATATGTTGCGTTATTTGTTTCAGAAGTACAGATCTGTGATTCAACAGTCTTGCACAATTCACAGTGCTCACCGTAGCACTACCTGTTTAGTTTTATGAGAAACTGCCAAACTATTACCCAGAGGGACTGTACCATTTTACATTTCCAGCAGCAATGTATGAGTGATCTAGCTTCTCCATATCCCTACCTTCCTCATTGGGTGTTGTCTTATTTTTTATTTTAGCCATTCTGACAGGTGTGTAGTGATATCTCATTATGGTTTTAATTTGCCTTTTCTGATGGCTAATGATGTTGAACATCTTTTTATGTGTTTATTTTCTATCTGTATTATGTTTTCTTTGGTTAAATGTCTTGTACACATTTTCAAATTGGATTGTTTGTTTTATTATTGTTAAATTTGTAGTGTTCTTTGTATATTCTAGATATTAGTCCTCTGTCAGAGTTGGGATCTGCAAATACTTTATGTATTTTCTCTCAGTCTGTAGCTTATATTTTCCTTCTCTTAACAGGGTCCTTTGAGAACAAAAATTTTACTTTTGGTAGAGTCCAGTTTACGAATTTCCTCTTATGGATAGTACTTTGGGTGTTAAGTCTACGAACTTCTTGGTTAAGCCTAGATCCTAAAGATTTTCTCTTATTTTTTTTCTGAAAGTTTTATAGTTGTACATTTTACATTCAAGTTCATGATCCTTTGAGTTAATTTTTGTGTAAGATATAAGCCTAAGGTCAAAGTTCATTTTTTTGTTTTTGGTCTTTGCATGTCCAATTGGTCCAAACCATTTGTTGAAAAAGCTATCTTTCCTCAATTGAATTACTTTTCCATCTTTGGCCAAAATCAGTTGTGCATATTTGCGTGGGTCTCTTTCTGGGTTCTCTATTCTGTTTCACTGATCTGTGTATCTCTTCTTCTAATGATTCCACATAGTCTTACTGTAGCTATGTAATATGTTGAATATCAGGTAGACTGATTTACTCCTTCTTTATTTTTCTTTTCATCAAACCATTTTTAAAAGGATGCAATATGGGGCGCCTGGGTGGCTCAGTCAGTTAAACGGCTGCCTTCGGCTCAGGTCATGATCCTAGGGTCCTGGGATTGAGCCCCGCGTCTGGCTCCCTGCTCAGCGGGAAGCCTGCTTCTCCCTCTTCCTCTGCCTGACACTCTCCCTACTTGTGATCTCTCTCTATCTCTCTGTCAAATGAATAAAATCTAAAAATAAATACATAAATAAATAAATAAAAGGATGCAATATGAGCAGTTTTATACTCTAGTAAGATCACTCTTACTAGAGGATGGATGGGGAGCATGGGATTGGAAAGAGGAAGATTATTAGAGAGTCAGAAAGAGCCAAAGATGTCTTGAGTCAAGGCAGTATCAGTGGGGTGGAGAGGAAGTCAATAATGAAAGCAGATGTTAAACAGTTTGAATTCCCAGGATTTGTTCATTGATCAGCTAGGGGGAGTAAGGAAAAAAGAGGAGTTTAGGGTGCTTCTTAAGGTGCCAATTTGACATGATTTTGACTGAGGCAGAGAATACATAAAAATGAAAGGTTTTGAGGGAATCATAATGAATGTTATTTTGGATCTGTTGAATTTGAAGTTGAGGTGCCTTTGGGACATTCTATATAGACCATGACTATATAGTTAGATATCTCAACAGATAAGGTTGGGATGGAGGTGGAAGTTTGAGAGTTTGAGAGTTATCAGTAATTGAAGCCATAGATGCAAAGGGCAGGGCCACCCAATAGTATGTATACCCAGCGAAGGGTTCTAGCCAACAAACCGGTTGATATTCACTCTGAGGGATAGGTGGAGGAAGACCAATCAGCAAATTACTGAGAAGAATTATCAAATAAAGGAGAAAATCAAGAAGATAACATTGTAAGAGGCTTAAAAACAATCTTTGTCAGTGAAGAGTGGTCAAATGGAATGAGGATGGGAAAGGAGTGATTTGATTTGACAAATGGCAAGATTTTGGTGACATCCAGTGGACCAAGTTCACTGATGTGGCATGAGGTGAAGCCAGATTTCAGTCTATGAGTGGGGAAGGAAGAGAAAAATGGGAAAGAGGAAATATTCACTCTTTCTCTGAGAAATGTGGCTGAAGAAAGAAGAGAGGCAGCATGGTACCTACAGTGGGATAAAGGATTTAGCAATTGTTTTCTATTTTTCTCCTTTTTTCCCTTTCTTTTTTTTTTCTTTTGTTCTTTTCTTTTTAATGCTTTAGAGACTTAAGTTTGATTATAGGCTTTGAGGAAGGTACCTACCAAGAAAGGCAAGAGGAGAGCTAATTGATTGAATCAGATACTACAAAGGAATAATATCAGGAGCACAAGACATGAGATTTAACCACCTTTTTTTTTTTTTGAATAAGATTAATTTTATTTTATACTTCAAAATAGTTCAGGAGAGAATTTATAAGCCCTAACATTCTTTTTTAAAAATTTTTTTATTGTTATGTTAATCACCATACATTACATCATTAGTATTTGATGTAGTGTTCCATGATTCATTGTTTGTGCATAACACCCAGTGCTCCACGCAGAACGTGCCCTCTTTAATACCCATCACCAGGCTAACCCATCCCCCTACCCCCCTCCCCTCTAGAACCCTCAGTTTGTTTTTCAGAGTCCATCATCTCTCATGGTTCGTCTCCCCCTCCGATTTCCCCCCCTTCATTCTTCCCCTCCTGCTATCTTCTTCTTCTTCTTCTTTTTTCTTAACATATATTGCATTATTTGTTTCAGAGGTACAGATCTGTGATTCAGCAGTCTTACACAATTCACAGCGCTCACCATAGCACATACCCTCCCCAATGTCTATCACCCAGCCACCCCATCCCTCCCACCCCACCCCTACTCCAGCAACCCTCAGTTTGTTTCCTGAGATTAAGAATTCCTCATATCAGTGAGGTCATATGATACATGTCTTTCTCTGATTGACTTATTTCACTCAGCATAACACCCTCCAGTTCCATCCACGTCGTTGCAGATTTAACCACCTTTTCTGTCACTGAAAGCCTATCAGTTAGAATTAGTCTTAGGTACACATAATAAAAAGTCAAAATAATTATACCTTACATAGATAGCAGATAATTTGTCTCCCGTACTGCAAACAAGTCTGAAGATAGGTACTCTTGAGACCCAAGTTCCTTTTTACCTTTTGCTCTTTACGTTTTTAAGGTCACCTCATGGTCCAAGATGTCTGCTGGAAGTCTAGCCATCTCAACTGAGTTCCAGGGAAGCAGAAAGAGAAAAGAGGAAAGGAAAAAAGAATTGACCTCCCAGCTGAGTCCAGCTCCTTTAAGGCACTGTCCTGAAACCCCACCTAAGGATTTCTGTTTACTTTTTTACTGGCCACTTCTAGGTGTAAGGAGGGCTGAGAAATGTATCCCTAGATTTTGCTTCTATAAAAATAAGGTTCTGGGGCACCTGGGTGGCTCAGTTGGTTAAGCGACTGCCTTCAGCTCAGGTCATGATCCTGGAGTCCCAGAATCGAGTCCCACATCGGGCTCCCTGCTCAGCGAGGAGCCTGCTTCTCCCTCTGACCCGACCCCCCATCATGTACTCTCTCTCTCTCATTCTCGCTCTCTCAAATAAATAAATCTTAAAAAAAAAAAGTAAGGTTCTGTTAGTAAGGAAGAAGAAACTGGATATTGGGTAGAGAAGTAGACGTTTCTGTCCCAAAAGGAAAGGACATACAAGGATTTACAGATTAAGATATGGTTTTTTTTTTTTTTTTTTGATGCAAGAAAAGGAAATTGAATTGGTTAATGTTGAATAGACTTGTAATTTCTGTGAATGTCTGCAGCAAGGTCATCACTGGAGAAAGAGGATATCCACAGAGACGCTGAGAATGGTGGACACATTTGCAACAGTGTTATGAGAAAATGAAGGGAACGGCAGCTGACCAGACTAGCATATAAAAGAACGTTGAGCAGTGCTAAGGGCTTAGCAGGAGTTGGAGATCATTAATTGGTCTTGGTATAAAACCGAATAACTGTGGGATTTTCTGTTGCAGTGTTCAGCAAGTAGGATACAGGCGCATGGTTAAATTCATTTCACATTGTGTGCGTGCTGGGTGTGGGGGTTGCATAAGCCAGAAAGACTCAAGGGAGGGAAAGATTATTTTGGCAGAAGTGGACAAAGAAGGCCTAGAGAAGGTGTGGGATTTTTATTCAGACCTCAAAATGCAGGCAGAAGTCTGTCGGGAGGTGAAAGAATATTAAGCAGAGGAATGAGACAGGAGGTGGGATCAGAGGTGGGAATGGAGAAAGCATGTTAGAAGACACAGTAAAGCAATCTGGCTGAGTGGGAGGGCTACAGAAAGGCCCACATGGAAGGAGGGTGTGGAAAGGGCACATCTGACAAGGGTCAGGTGAAGTACAAACTCTCTAGCCTCAAAGTCCAAGTTATATTTTCCAGGCAGTGGGGATCTGATGAAGGTTATTGTGCAGGAGAGTGATTTAAGAAGATGAAAGTGGTGGCAGTCTGCTCCATCCAAGGATGGGAGGGAGATTGGCTGCAGGCAGGAGAACTGGTCTAGGAGGCTGGCAAAGGAATCTGACATTCAGGAAACAGAGGAAAGAGGGTTAGAGGCAAGGGACAGAAAGTCACCCCGACTGTGCTCCCAGTACTTCTCACACTGCAGAATTCTTGTTCTCAAATGTGAGTGACTTGCACAGTGTTTCTGTCACCCCATGAGGCCTCTCTCCTTCCTTCCTTCCTTCCTTCCTTCCTTCCTTCCTTCCTTCCTTCCTTCCTTCCTTCCTTCCCTCCCTCCCTCCTTTCACTTCTTTCTTTCTTTCCTCCCCTCCCCTCCCCTCTCCTCCTTCCCTTTCTCCCTTCTGTGTTCTTTCTTTCTTTTGGGGGGGGGGGGGCGCAAGGTGGGGGAGGGGCAGAGGGAGAAGGAGAGAGACTTTTTTTTTTTTAAATAATTTTATTGGTTTATTTGACAGAGAGAGAGACAGCGAGAGAGGGAATACAAGTGGGGGAGAGGGAGAGGGAGAAGCACGCTTCCCGCTGAGCAGGGAGCCCGATGCGGGGCTTGATCCCAGGACCCTGAGATCATGACCTGAGTTGAAGGCAGATGCTTAACGACTGAGCTACCCAGGTGCCCCAGGAGAGAGACTCTTAAGCAGGCCCCAGGATCAATGAGGAGCCTGACCTGGGGCTTGATCTCACAATCCTGAGATCATGACATGAACTGAAATCAAGAGTCAGACACTTAACCAACTGAGCCCAGGAGCCCCTCTTCCTCCCTCCCTCCCTCCCTCCCTTCCTTCCTTCCTTCCTTCCTTCCTTCCTTCCTTCCCTCCTTCCTCCCTCCCTCCCTCCCTCCTTCCCTCCCTCCCCTCCTTCCTTCCTTCCTCAATACTTATGGAGTATTTACTGCTTACATACTGGATGTTGTACAAGGCACTGAAGATTCAGAGAAGGAAATCTAATTCTTGTGGGGAAAGCAAACAAGTAAGAGAACCAAGTGGCATTCAGCAGGTGACCAAGTAGAAGTGTGTGTCAGGTTTTAGGGGTACACAGAGTAGGGGCCTCTACTCTGTTATGGCAGAGAAAGTATCAATTGAACTCAGCCTGGAAAAATCACAAGGAAGTCAGGCGGTAGGGTGGAGGGGGGGAGGGCTTCAGGAGCCCTAGTTGCCTGGGGGACCTGCATCTCAGGGTGTGTGTGCTGCAGGGAAGGGCCATGAGGTTAGAGAGGTTAGCAGGGCCTTATGTGTCCTGATAAAGAATTTAGGTTTTATTCCAAACACACTGGATGATCCTGAAGGACTTTACACAGAAGAATGACATTAGCTTCTTCTTAGAGTCATCAAAACTCAGGCTTTGGAGACAGATTGAGACCAGGGTGTTACTCATGGTTCAGCCAGTTGGTGGCTGTGTAAGCTTGGACAATTTACTTAATCTCCTGAAGCCTTGGTTTCTTCTTCTTTTTTAAAGATTTTATTTATTTATTTGACAGAGAGAGACAGCAAGAGCAGGAACACAAGCAGGGGGAGTGGGAGGGGGAGAAGCAGGCTTCCTGCGGAGCAGGGAGCCTGATGCGGGGCTCGAAACCAGAACCTTAGGATCATGACCTGAGCCAAAGGCAGATGCTTAAGGACTGAGCCATCCAGGTGCTCAGTTTCTTCTTCTTCTTTTTTTTTTTAAATTTTTATTGTTATGTTAATCACCATACATTACATCATTAGTTTTGGATGTAGTGTTCCATGATTCATTGTTTGTGCATAACACCCAGTGCTCTGCGCAGAACGTGCCCTCTTTGGTTTCTTCTTTAAATTGAAAACAAACATAAAACCCTACCTTCCTCATAGGTATTATTGTTTTTATTTTCTGAGAATTAAATGAATACCATTTGTAACATTCTTAGCACAGGGCCTGGTACATAGAAAGCCCTCCAATCCCGATGGCTACTCTTTACCAGCACTCATATCATTATTACTATCGTAAATATTGCTCTGGGAGTGGTATGCAAGGTGAGTCAGGTAGAGGATAAGCTGGAGGAAGGGAGACTGCTTAGAACGCCTCTGGAATAATCTAGGGAAGAATATTCTATTTTTATTTATTTATTTATTTTTGTCCAGTACCCAGCTGTCATTCAGAAGGAATAAAAAAAGTTTGTGGAATAAATGAAAAGGAAGACTGAGCAGAATGTAATGATTGATTAGCTCAGAGAAACCAGGGGGAGAGTAAAAGATGACTTTAAGTCTTCAAGCTTGGGTGACTGCAGAGTTCTGGTACTGTTGACACAAAGAAACCTTTTCTCTTCCCATTCCATGGCTCAGCTTTCTCAGACCATTGCTCGCCTGACACCTTCGGATGGTCACCAGCTTTTTTCAGTTTCATTTATTAGCTCAGTGACTGTGCTGTGCACATCTGCCAATTTGTCTTTTTCTAGAATGCCTTGTCATGACCATAATGGAGGTATATCTGAATTTAAAAACTTCGAATTTTTGAAGTCTCAAACTCCACTTACAAATCGGGTTTGAATACCCTTCTCTAGCTGCTTCCAAATCTCATTTCATTTTTAGATCCTACAGATGTCTCTGGAAAGACTAGCATTCTATGCCTCTATATGGGGGCATTAATAGAATCCCACACTTTTACAATTAATATTGTGTCTGAAACAAAATATACTTATGGCTTCTCAATATTATATAATTGCCATTTTCTCTTATATGTAGAATTATATTTTTGGTCCCATGTCACAAACAAACAGACAACCCAAAACTGGCTCAGCTTTTGGCTTTTCTTTTACTGCTAAATTGGTGTTTCTAGTCTAACTCTGAAGACAACCGGAAAAACCTGGGAATTTGACAGGAGGTCTTGTTCTAGCCAGGTCATCTGTCCACATGAATGATTTTAGTACCAGGTAAGAGCAGATGGGGCTGAAGCCATGGGCATGGTTCCCTGGGTTCCCCCTCTGCCCTGCCCCACCGTTTTCCTTGAGTTTGATTATTCTGATTACTAAAAATGCCTTTCTGTTTGTCAAAGAACAGGAATTTTGAGGTTGTGCTGAGGCTTGGTTAGCTAGGTCAAGCCTCCAGTAACATATATAGAGATTGTTTTTTTTGGAGTGCAGAATTTTAATAAATGTCTTATGTGAAAACAAGTGACACATCATAAACGAGTTGAGAGTGGTCTCTACTAGTGAAAATGGCGGTGTGTTGATCTGTCCACATTCTCTGCCTGATTGTTCTTGTGATCCAGAGCACACATTTGTGAGTCGGCTGTCGCAAACAAGAGGAAGTAAAGCAAACGCCACTGCCCATCAGGATGGCTGTCTGATCTCAGCGTCATTAGCTCCTGAGGTACTACCAATGAAGTTAGTCAGAATTCCTGTAGACCCACAGCTGCTCACATGCAGCCTTTCTACTCCTTCTCTCTACTGGTCCCCTAATCTCTCTCTGTGTGTATGTATTTCAGAAATAGCACGTGAGAGATGGGAAATTAAATGTCTCTGTGGGAAAGAGCAGTGTTTCAGGTTCTCAGCATTTTAGTCAGCTGCGGTCGTATTTTTCCAGACTGTAAATATATTTTGAAGCTATTAAAAATTGATTCAGTGATGAAAAAAGGTAGGAACTCAATAGTTCTTTCCCAGCTGCCATTTGTCCAGTAACAAATATCTAGACACTTTAATTATCCTTTTAATTTCCCCTAGTGTGGCAGAATAATCCTACTCATCTTCATGAACAGGGAAAAAAAATCTGTGTTGGGAACATAGCAAGACAAAAAGCTCCCTGGGCTAGCCTGTTTATCTGGTAGTATGGACTTTGGCAGCGCTTTAAGAGTTTGGCTTCCTGGTGAGGGCGCTGGTCTCTCTTGGGTGTGGGAAGGGAGAGGTAGAGAGGACAGGAATCTCTTTTAAATCACAGAGAAAAGGAAACCAGGAAGTAAGGAGAAATTATTAGTCTGCTCATAGCTCAGGATGTTAAAGGCAATAGGCTCAGCTGGTTGGTTAATCATTAGCAAAAAGGAAAGAGCAGTGGGGGTCAGGACCGGCCAGACCACAGAGACGGACCTGAAGCAGGGAGGGAGCTTCCGGCAGAGGCAAGATGTAATCTTACCTGCAGTTCACCTCTTTCTCTTATTAACTTTACCTCCGCACATAAAGCAAGATGAGTCTTCTGTTCGCAGACGTTTGTCTAAATAAAGCCCTCTTAACTTTATTTTTGCTGTGGGATTCCTAAGCAGACAAGAAGAAAAGGCATCTTCCCCCGAGCAGCCTCCCAGCTCCCACTCAGTTTGGCATTGGGGCAGCAGCTCGGGCCACAGAAAGCAAGCAGGTGAGTGTCCCCAAGCGGGGATCACCGCAGGCAGGTCTGCCGCTTGTTGTGAAACGGGGCTTTGCACCCTCTCGGAAGCCGGGGGAGTTGGTGCTGACTTCCAAGCTGCCTGGTGGAAGAAGAGAAAGTGGATCTGCAGAGACTGAGGGGAGAGGGAGAAGCCCCTCTCCCCTCTTCCCTACCACAGCACCATGGGCAACATTTGTCTGAGGTTCTGGGCGAACTTGGGGCCCTGCCTCCCGTGCTTGTTCCAGGAGGCCGACAAGCCGGCGGTGGTGATTGAGAACCCAGGAGCCCGCTGCTCCCCCGATCCTCCCCAGTCGCAGAGTCAGGAGCCCAGGAGAAGCCACGGCCACTACTTTGTGGCTCTGTTTGATTACCAGGCGCGGACCGCAGAGGACCTGAGCTTCCGCGCGGGCGACAAGCTCCAAGTCCTGGACACTTCCCTCGAGGGCTGGTGGTTGGCCAGGCACTTGGAGAGAAGGGAAGATGCCTCTGGCCAACCGCTACAGGGCTATATTCCTTCAAACTATGTGGCTGAGGACAGGAGCCTGCAGGCAGAGCCGTGAGTAATACAAACCCACACTTTCTCAACTCTCTGAGGGCAGGTAATGAGTTTTCCTTCTTACCTATCCGCAGCCCCCGCATTTCCAAAGAACTGCCCAGAAAGTAGGAGGAAGCCTTGGTAAGAACCTCCTAATTGAAACACACCTCTCCTGCTAAGGGAGAGTGAGACTGGCATGTAATTGTTGTGGAAAGGACTTCTATTACCGTGGGCCCTGGGTGAATCTTCATCCATGTAAACAAATGGTGCATTTAATGCCCTACCTTTTCTTTGGCTGTAAAATAAGTCATGCCTCACTTTAATAATATAATAATGTAAATATATATTAATAAATATATTATTATAATATATATTATATATAATATATATTAAATAAATATAATAATAATAATAGAACTGCATTTCATTTGCAGGTATCTCATAGATCTTCCTTAAATCTTTCAAATCTGAAGTCCAGCTCTCTCTCTTTTAAAACTTTGGAGCATCAACCCCCAACCCTAACTCTAATTTTAATCCTTTTTCATTCTGTTAGGCGCACACAGGGCCAACTAACATACAGGGTAACATTTAGAAGATGCTGATTTTTCACTCCTTTTTCCCAGTAAAATCATGACTAGACTTTTTTCTTTGATTACCAGATAAGGACTTAGGCTACCCAAATTGTGATAGTTTGGAGCTTTTATTATGATTAGAAACTGGCCAGCTACAGATATTTTGTAAGTTTTAACAAGGAAAATATAATGGCAGTATTTCCCCAGAGGAGGTGATAAAGACTACTCCGATATTTGAAAAAAATCCTATGAATTATGATGGACCCACAGAGGAAAATTTTATATACTTATCCACTCATCCATCCATCCATCCATCCGTGCATCCAAGCATCCATCCATCCATCCATGCATCCATCCATCCATCCATGCATCCATCCATCCATCCATCCATGTAAGTGCCAGGCACAGCAGGGGCGTGGTGAGTGGGGGAGGAGGGAGGTTATGCTAGTGGTGGTTGACTATAAAGTAGGTAAAGCACAGTCTTTTCAATGGATACTTGAGGTTTGCTGGGTTGAGAAGCAGGTGGGGACTGTTACTCCCTAACTTTCTTCCTGCCTGGTTCCAGTGAAACCCAAGACTGGGAAAGTCTCTCAGGACTCATTTTATAGAATGGATCCTTAGTAGAGGAACGAGCCACTGGGGATTCACTCATTTTCTCATATGGTTCTCCTTTTTATGAGAGCTGCAGCATCCTTTACTAGCCCAGGGAATAAAATGGCAAGGAATGCCATTGGGGCAGTACTGCTGCTTTCTAAACTCAAATACAAATACAGAAGGAGGTTTTATAATTTTTGAGATTCTTTCCAACACCAGGAACCTATACATGTTAAGAAGGGTCTTATTTTATGCCCAAATAGAAATGAATTGAAATCTAGACTTTTGAGGAATGGAATTGCTCTCAAATGAGAAAATCATCTGTGTAAACATTTGTTTTCTGTGTTAATCTATAGGAAATATCTTATTCATTGAATGCTTACTTATGTGCATTTGTTTTTACTACTGTACGATTTACAGATATGGTATGGTAAGGTATGGTATTATGTATGTTTTATATTCAGCATAACATATGCATACTATACGAATGAATACTAGAATATTTATACTAGAGTCTTGAACTCATAATCTACTAATATTTTTATCATTCTATTTTTTATTCATCATGATAAGTGTACTCTTTAATCTCCACCCCATATTTCCCCTATTCCCCCATCCACATCCCCTCTGGTACTCATCAGTTTGTTCTCTCTAGTTAAGAATCTGTTTGTTGATTTCTCTTTCTCTCTCTCTTTCCCTTTGCTCATGTTTCTTAAATTTCACATATGAGTGAGATCATATGGTATTTGTCTTTCTCTGACTTACTGATTTCCCTTAGTTTTATATTCTCTTGCTCTATCCATGTTGCAAATGGAAAGATCTCATTCTTTTTTACAGGTGTATAATATTCCACTCTCTATCTATCTATCTATCACATCTTTATCCATTCATCTATAAGTGGACACTTGGGCTGCTTTCATAGTTTAGCTATTGTAAATAATGCTGCAATAAATATAGGGATACCTGTATCCCTTTGAATTAGTGTTTTTATATATTTTTTTGTAAATATGCAATAATATGATCACTGATTATAGGATAGTTTTACTTTTAATTGTTTGAGGAAGCTCCATACTGTTTTCCACAGTGGCTTCACCAGTTTGCATTCCCACCAACAGTGCAAGAGGGTTCCTTTTTCTCCACATTCTCACCAACACTTGTTGTTTCCTGTGTTTTTGGTTTTAGCCATTCTGACAGGTGTGAAGTGATATCTCATTGTAGTTTTGATTTGCATTTCCCTGATGATGAGTGATGTTTAGCATCTTTTCATGTGTCTGTTGGCCGTCTCTATGTCTTCTTTGTAGAAATGTCTGTTCATATCTTCTGCCCATTTTTTAATTGGATTATTTGGTTTTTGGGTATTGAGTTGTATCAGTTCTTTTTTGATCCTAACCCTTTATCAGATATGTCATTTTCAAATATCTTCTCCCATTCAGCAGGTTGCCTTTTAGCTGTATTGATTATTTCCTTCACTGTGCAGAAACTTGTTATTTTGATGTAGTCCCAATAGGTTAGTTTTGCTTTTATTTCCCTTGCTTCGGGAGACATAGCTAGAAAAATGTTGCTAGGGCCAATGTCAGAGAGATTACTGCCTGTACTCTCTTGTAGGATTTTTATGGTTTCAGGTCTCATGTTTAGGTCTCTAATCCATTTTGAGTTTATTTTTGTGTATGGTGAAAGAAAGTGGTCCAGTTTCATTCTTTTGCATGTAGCTGTCCAGTTTTCCCAACACCGTTTGTTGAAGAGACTGTCTTTTTCCCATTGTATATTCATTCCTCCTTTGTTGAAGATTAACTGACCATATAAATGTGGATTTATTTTGGCTTTTCTGTTCTATTCCATTGATTTGTGTGTCTGTTTTTTATAATCAATACCATACTGTTTTAATTACTACCGCTTCGTAATAGAGTTTGAAATCTGGAATTGGGATACCTCTAGTTTTGTTTTTCTTTTTAAAGATTCCTTTGGCTATTTGAGGTCTTTTTTGGTTCCATACAAATTTTAGGATTCCTTGTTCTAGCTCTGTGAAAAATGCTGTTGGTATTTTGATACAGATTGCATTGAATTTATAGATTGCTCTGGGTAGTATAGACATTTTAACAATATTTGTTCTTCTAACTCATGAGCATGGAATGTCTTTCCATTTCTTTATGTCATCTTGAATTTCTTACATCAGTGTTTTATAGTTTTATATTTGCAGATGACATAATACTATATATAGAAAGCCCTAAAGACTCTACCAAAAAAACAAAAACAAAAACAAAAAAAGTACTAGAACTGATAATTCAGCAAGTCTCAGGATATAAAATTAATGTACAGAAATCTGTTGAATTCCTATATGCTGGTAATGAAGCAGCAGAAAGTGAAATTAAGAAAACAATCCCATTTACAATTGTACCAAAAACAATAAAATATCTAGGAATAAACTTAACCAAAGAGGTGAAAGATCTGTACTCTAAAAACCTTTTAATCTACTAATTTTAAATGTATTTAATGTATATAATTGCTTAGGACCTCTGTTTGCTCATCTATAGGGTCCCTGGGGTCACGTAGATCTCTGGGTTCCCTGATGGTCTGGGAACATGAGCTCTTAATGTTTCATATGTAGTGGTTTAGCTACATTCATACTTGACAAAACAGCAAATGCTGAAGAAAACAAGTAAACTGAAATAAGACCATTCAAAAGTGATAATAGTCTGGGTAACAGGTGCAAGCACAGTGTCCTTTGCTTATTTAGATTATATTTGCCTACCAAACACAAAATAAGATGACTAAAATATTGTGGCTATTTTTTTATTCTCATGGGCTATCTGTAACCAAGAATACTTTTTCTTTTCTGCACGTAACTCCTGACATTTTTCCTCCTGGAAATGGTTCTCAGCAGTATTCCGGTGTGTCACTACTGACCTATAGTGG
Source organism: Eumetopias jubatus (assembly GCF_037043125.1). Taxonomy (NCBI): domain Eukaryota; kingdom Metazoa; phylum Chordata; class Mammalia; order Carnivora; family Otariidae; genus Eumetopias; species Eumetopias jubatus. The sequence goes on from NW_028274812.1 coordinate 46,266,794, forward strand.
GCTCCCCTTGGGATCTTCACATCCACTGGAATAAAAACTTGATGCCCAGAAGATGTTGCCACTGTGTCTCTTGGTCAACGTGGACCATTTCTTTTCATTTAAGTGTACACCATGGCCTTCATCTATGAACAGAGGTTATTAATGAGAGTTCGTGCCACCAAATAGCTAAATTCCTTCAATACTTTCAGTGCAGGTAGCTGCAGCTTCTAGAATTCCAGTCCATTTCAAGTGGTAGTGATTTAACTTAACAGTTAAGCAGTTAACAGTCTTCTGAGTGAGGGTGTCCAAGTGGCCCACACAGTGCCTTACTACCCGCAGAATTACACAAAGATGTTTTTTAATATCTTTCTTCATTGAGTGTTTGAAAATTACACTTAATTTTTTTCCTTTCAAATACTGTGGAAGTTAATGTAGTTTATTTTACAATGAGCTCAGTATATAGCATTAAGTAAAGATTATTGTTTATATTTGCCTGTGTGAGATGGGAGGCAATGGGAAACCAATGAAAACTGAGTTACCAAAATCCTAAGTAGACTAGTTTATTGCATGCATATTAGTATTTGTCTGTTTGTGTCTTTATTCTTGTCTTGCTGAAATAAGAAAACAATGCAAATACTTACGGAGTTACCAGTGTCAGGGCAAATCAGTTGAAGGTTTTAGCTTTTTTTTGTTTTTTTAATACTAAGAAATGGAGATGTTAAAAAAAGAACTATGCTATTGTTAAAAGATAAACCAATTTAATACTTGATTGTTATTCCACTTTGAAATACCTTTTCTGAATATCTCGCATTAAGCGATATAATAAAGCCATTCTTAATGACTTATTTTGTCTCTAGGAAAAATTATTATATTTACCTTAACTTCAATTTGAACTCCTAGGTCCTTTCATAGATGAGTGCTATTCTTCAACATCTTCAACATGGAATTTCTCAAAAGCCTTGCTCTTAGAGTCTGATTACTCAGAACTCTGCATTTTTTTCTTTTTTTAAAATTTATTTATTTTTATTTAAATTCAATTAACATATAATGTATTATTGGTTTCAGAGGTAGAAGTCAGTGATTCATCAGTCTCATATAATACCCAGTGCTTATTACATCACGTGCCCTCCTTCATGTCCATCACCTAGTTACCCCATCCTCCCAACCCTCTCCCTTCCAGCAACGCTCAGTTTGTTTCCTATAATTAAGAGTCTCTTATGGTTTGTCTCCCTCTCTGATTTTGTCTTGTTTTATATTTTCCCTCTCTTCCCCTATGATCCTGTTTGTTTCTTAAATTCCACATATCAGGGAGATCATATGATAATTGTCTTTCTCTGATTGACTTATTTCGTTTAGCATAACACCCTCTAGTTCCATCCACATTGTTGCAAATGGCAGGATTTCATTTTTTGATGGCTGAGTAGTATTCCATCCATTTACATTTTTTTATTCACAGTGTTTTTAGAAATAAAGTTCACCCAGAAAATAATGGTATGGAAATTACATATAAATCTTGGAGCCAAGAACAATGGCTTTAAATTCCATGTTTTTACTGTAAAAAAAAATTTAATGCAATATAGTGATGGAAAGCAAAATGGTCAGCAATTGTACAATTTACACATAGCAAATCATTTATCCACAAAAGGTTTAAAAACTTCTTTGCCTAATTGTCTAAGTGTGCTTTAGGTGGTGCTCACACACTTTATACCAAATTAAACTATGAAAGCATTCAGTGGAAAGCTTTTTCTCCTCCTTTCAATTGCCACATAAAGGCAGATTATTTCCAGTTCCTCTCCTATTCACCATTTTATGAGCTGCTTTGAAAAAAAATATTTGTACCTTGTAATTTTGTTGGTAGTTTATGCTATGAAATAAAAGTGTTAGAATTTTATGAAGTATAAAGGTAATGGAATTTCTCCCTATCTGTTTAGGGCATATTTTCCTAATTGTGCTCCTCTTTACTGTGTCAAACTAGAGTTCTGTCAAAATTTTATCTAATTTAAGATCATTGCCATTGTCTGGCTTGAAGAAAGTAGCACTGAAAAATAAAGGGGTCTATTCTCAGGAAGAGAATTCTTTTACCCCACCATTTTAAAATACAGTTGGAGCTTCACTATTTGGTGATTTGAATACTGCTGAATTTGATAACTGTCCAATACAAGTTGTGCGTAGTGTTCCTAGTTATTTTCAAACTAGATGTCAGTAGACTTCTTTCTCAGCTGGGTAATGAAGCCACCTTTTGAATCTTATTAGTGAACGATGTAGTTTAAAAATTAAAATTATCATTAAGACATAAATAAATGAAGGTATCAGTATATATATATAATTATTTGAGTCTAATTGACATACAATGTAGCATTAGTTGCAGGTGTACAACATAGTAATTTGACAAGTTTATACATTATGCTCTGTTGACCACAAGTCAATACCATTGACTATATTTCTTATGCCTTGCCCTTTATTCCTATATAATAGTCATTCCGTAACTGGAAGCCTGTTTCTTCCACTCCCCTGCACCCATTTTGCCCAACCCCCATCCTCCTCCCCTCTGGCAACCATGTTTGTTCTCTGTATTTTTAGGTCTGATTCTGCTTTTTGTTTGTTCATTTGTTTTTCGTGTTTTTTTTTTTTAATGAGTGAAATCATATGGTATTTGTCTTTCTTAGCCTGACTTATTTCACTTAGCATAATACCCTCAAGGTCCATCCATGTTGTCTCAAATGGCATGATCTCTCATCTTTTTTATGATTTCATAATGTTTCAAATACCCCACATCTTCCTTATCTGTTCATCTATTGATGGACACTTAGTTTGCTTCCATATTTTGGTTATTGTAAATAGTGCTGTAATAAACATAGGAGTGCATATGTCTTTTCAAATTAAAGTTTTCATTTTATTTGGGTAAGTACCCATTAGTAGAATTTTTTGATCATACGATATTTTTGTTTTTAATTTTTTGAGGAACTTCCATACTATTTTCCATATTTCTTTCCCTTTGTGATAGTTTTCAAGGAAGACTAAGTGCATATATGTGGAAAATGAAAATAATGCATTTTCAGTTTTTCTCCCCCAAACAAAGTATAAATACCATTGTTTTAGAAACTAAGTAAAATAGAGATTTCCATATATAAGTAAAATATATTGTAAGAATAATATACCTGTTATCAAAATAAATGTTCCAGATAAATCCAACATAAGAATTTTAGGACAAATAATTTAAATTAGTTAGAAAAATGTATTATTTTTTTTAAAGATTTTATTTATTTGAGAGAGAGAGAGAATGAGAGATAGAAAGCACGAGAGGGAAGAGGGTCAGAGGGAGAAGCAGACTCCCTGCTGAGCAGGGAGCCCGATGCGGGACTCGATCCCGGGACTCCAGGATCATGACCTGAGCCGAAGGCAGTCGCTTAACCAACTGAGCCACCCAGAAAAATGTATTATTAAGTGACTTTATTACCTATAGAATTATGATGTATTCTCTCCTAATCCCTTGATGTAAAATAATAAATATGGTGCTAAAATACTTAATTTATAAAACATTACATCACAGATATAATATTATATGGTTGGTTGTTCATATTAATATAACTATTATGCTTATGTTAACATAACTGTGTTTCTCTTAATTTGTTACATAATGAATTTTATGTAAATTGTCACCATTTTCAAGAAAAATGATAATTAACTGCTAAATTAAAATAAATTTTAGGATGCCTGGGTGGCTCAGTTGGTTAAGCAGCTGCCTTCAGCTCAGGTCATGATCCCAGGCTCCTGGGATCGTTCCCCGCATCAGGCTCCCTGCTCGGCTGGGAGCCTGCTTCTCCCTGGGCTCCCCGCTCATGCTCTCTCTCGCTATCTCTGTCTCTCTGTCTCAAATAAATAAATAAAATCTTTGAAATAAAATAAAATAAATTTTGTAAGCATAATGGCAAAGTCGTAGAAGAGAGGAAAAGAGGAACCAACTAAACTGCACTAAAATCAGCGTTAAGGGGCATCTGGGTGGCTCTGTTGGTTAAGCATCAGACTCGTGATTTTGGCTCAGGTCATAATTTGAGATCGAGTCCCTTGTTGGGCTCTTGCTGGGTGTGGAGTCTGCTTAAGATTGTTTTTCTCCCACTCCCTCTGCCCCTCCCCTTCCCTCCTCCTCTCTAAAAAAAAAAAAAAATCACAGTTAAAGTGTAAGTGTAATTAATAGCAGTTTAAAGTAGTTGCTGAATAGTAAAATTTGATTACATGTATCTCAAGATATCTTTGAGAAGCAGTGAAATGACACCCCAAGAGAGTTGTTTGAATGGCATATTGCAATTGAAACTTTCAAAGTATTGGGGCACCTGGGTGGCTCAGTCGTTAAGAATCCACCTTCAGCTCAGGTCATGATACCAGAGTCCTGGGATTGAGCCCCGCATCAAGTCCCACATCAGGCTCCCTGCTCAGCGGGGAGCCTCTTTCTTCCTCTCTTGCTCCCCCTGCTTGTGTTCTCTCTGTCAAATAAATAAATAAAATCTTAAAAAAAAAAAAGTAAATGAACAACCACCAAAAAAACCAACTCTTTCTCTAGTAAGAGTATTGATTTTTTTTTTCAGGTTTTCAACAAATTACTAATGATGAAAAACATTTTATATAAAAAAATAAAATGATGAATACTATAAAAATTTTTCATATGAGTGAATTACATTATAAGCTACTGTGCTTCAATCTTAAAGATTAGAGCCTAAATTCCAACTTAATCAGATTCATTTTTTGAAAGAAAAAATATTCTATTGGTTTTTTTCTAATTTGTTTTTGTTCAGATGAATTTATTTGAATGTTTAGTTTGCCTCTGTAGCTACATCCTGGTGTTATTTTTGATGAATAAAGGTCAAACATCTCACCAAACTGACATTTCCAAAGTAAACACAACCTTCTGTACAATAAAGTAGAACTAACTTTTGTTAGGCAACTATTATGTCCTGTCTACTAGGTCTTGAGGTTCCCAAGAGAAAAACCAGGTTTTGCCTTAGTTAACTGCCTGATTATCAACTCAGAAAATTCCCTTTGGACTTCCCAACTCTCAGTCCTGTAGTGATACCACCATATCATGAATAAAAATCAGAGCAACATTTGGGTTCTTGCTGGATATTTTAACTAGGTCAAAATGTTAGTGGCGTAGAATTTTAATGGAGATATAATGCTAATTGCTTTTTTAAATGTGTTTAAGAACACAGGCTGGGTGACCAGATGATCTAAATTTGAGTTTGGCTCTGTCATGGCTTAGCTGTGTGAACTTGAGCAAATTATTTGACCCCTCTGCCTCAGTTTCTCATATGTAAAATAGGAATAAAAATGACACCTATCTCGTAGGGTCATTATGTGACATAAATGAGATTATTTGTGTGAAAAGCACACATCACAGGGCTTCATAAATGTTACCTATTACTGAGTTGCATGGCTCCCCATTTACTTATACCTAAATGAATCACACTTTGTGCATCTCCGCTCTAACCTCAGCTCACAGTATTTTTTCCCTTAAATGGGTTTCACATGCTGAGTATCTTTTAGTCTTTTTTCCATACTCTCCCTCACTGCGGTCTTGGGCTTCACATGGGCAGGCTGTCTTGCCTACAAACCTCTCCCTCCTCTTTTCCTGACCACCGCTCACTCATATTCAGTATCACCCTGTTCGTTCCTCTCTCCCTGAAGGCTTCCTTGACTTTCTGGACTACGTGAGGTGTACCTGTTTAGAGCCTTTAACGTCATTCATCATCATTGCCTATCTATTATCAGAGACTATAAACTCTGGGTGTGGGAGGTGGAGAGAGGAGCCATTGCCTTGGGCCCCAGAGCTTGGTGTGGTGCCTAAATAGTGTGGTGCTTAAATAATTCATTTACCCAAATACTGTTTGCGTAAATGAATAATTAAACAAATGTTTACTTATCTACAAATCTCAGATCTTTTGAAGAGCAGCTGACAAAACTACCTTTTTTTTTTTAACAGTTCTCTGAGTTGCTTTTTTACCTACCAGAAATATCTAATGAGTTTCTAAAGGCATAGGACATTTTGCATTCTTTTCTCAATGAATTGTTCATCTTAATTTTTGGTTAGACTCATAGTCATAAATATAATTTCTAAGGTTCCAGAAATTTGTGGCTCTAATCCACTCCTGGGGAAAAAATACTTAGGGGTCACCGATTGATTTGAATATTATCCATAATGTAGAATGAATATTGAGCCAGAAACAGATTGTGAATCTTATTGAAATGGTATTTAAAAATCGCATACATACGTATTAAACTATATTGTGGTTATATTTAGAGTAAAGGAATTATTGGCCTGAGCTTTTAAATGGACAGAAAACCAAAACCCAATTTATAAAATTAATGTCATGGGGCCAGACTTGTAATTTCAGTTTTTATGCTTAACAGACATGATTTCAAATTGTTATGGATATGAAATATTTTTCAGATTGTGCATGCTGAAAGTTTGATGCTTTTACTGAATATTAATAGATTTTCACTGTCACATTCTAAAACATTACCAAACAATAATTATATGTTTTTTTTACTAGTTTTCTTACTAATTAGCTGCTAATTTCTCTGCAGCATTTTCTGACTCCTATTTTTAATTTAACACTTATTAGCACTGGAAAGATTGGAACAGTTTTTCTGGGGGAAGGTAGTTATGCAGATTGATTGTATTTTAGACCACCTTATGGCTGTTTTCCTGAAGCCTGCAACTTTAGTATTGGTTTATGTGGATTTTTTTGAAGATTAACGTAACAAGAATTTTGCTAAACTGTATAGGTACAAATGTAGATCATGTGATCTGTATTATATACCTTCATGCTTATTTAACTAATTTCAGATGCCATATAGACTGTCCTTGTGTATGATCGTTTTGTCATGAGGTCATTTTTTTTCTACAAAGTTTTTCAATTAGGTTTTTTCCTATTTAAAAATTGAATTAATTTTAGTGTTAGATTCTTAAATGTTTTTGTCTTCTTTTTTCTTCATATGCATATTTTGTAGTGCCTTTAAATTCAGACTAAATTTCTCAATTAGAGATTTTTTTCATGAATTTTATGCCTTTTGAAGGGTAAAATGGAAATGCAATTCAAGAAGCGCTGTAACTAAGAACTTTTGTAATTCAAGAAATACTATTACTGAGAACTTTTAAAATTTATATTAGCTATCTATTTTGAAAGGCATTTGGAATCTTATATCAAAATAAATATTTCCATTAACACAAATGTTGCATACCACACTGGCAGCATGATTCAGAAGAATCCCATATAGTTCTGTGACAGGCCAGTATCGTTGGTAGATTTAAAGTCACTCTGATGCTATTCCAATCTCACATATATCTTTTCTTCTATATCTGAATATTAATCAATTATGTCATACCAAGTTTCTCATTACAGGAGGGGCATCATCCTGTAAACCCCAGAATTGTGCTGACGGCGAAGTCCCTTCTAAGAAGTCCTCTCTGGAAGGTGCTTGTGTTATGTCTATGAAGTAGGATTCAGGACACTTTCTCCAAAATCTCCTCAGCATTTCTAGTCATTGAGAAAGATAGAGTCTGTGGGGTTCATGTATCCATTCAGTAAGCATTTTGTGTATATTTACTTTATTAAAGGCACTGTTTTTGGATAGTGGGAGATACCAAAATGAACAAGACAGTGCTTCTTCTTCTCAGAGAATTCTAACAATCTCTGGAGGTAAGACAAATAAACCAAGACTGTATGTCAGTGCTTGTCAGCCAAAGACCACCAGGAATATACCTGTGCTGGTTTATTACTCAGTGTGGGGAAGGAGAACACAGCATGGACAACAGTGGACTATCTCAGTAAGAGCATGTTAGAAAGAATGCATAATAGAATTTGGGGGTATAATTTTGGGGAGGGATGAAAGAAGCAAGGCTTCACTCTAGATTGACTACTGTCAGGAAGTGGGGATAACTGTATGATTGGGTATTTTAATAAATTTTGTTGAGAAGGAGGGAAGACTAGTTCAAGATTAAGGCTATAATTGGTAAAGAAACAACAGTCACTCATGTTAGCCAAGATAAGGGGATGGTTGGTCATTTTTGTGGTTAGACAATGTCCATGTCTTTGTGGGTATTCAGGTGTGATTCAGAGTGATCTGATCTTGTGTTGGACTTGGCTTCATCTGATGTTAATGTTCTCTGAGGTTGTTTATATTCAACAGGAGAACACCAAGACCTACTCACAGCACAAGGCTAGCCCTTGGATGTCAGGGGCTGTTTTTCTCAGCTAGCATAAGACAGATGTTGATAAATGCCATAAGAGTAGCACAAACTGTCATGTCATGCACTTTAAAAAATTATTATTTAGTGAGTGAATGAAGAAATGAATACATGGATCAGTCCTGGTTTGGGAAAAATCATACCTTTCTTTCAGGGTTCAACTCATAAGACCCTTTTCTAAGAAGGTTTTTCTCACCTTCATTGGAAAAATTCATAATTTGTTCTTCCTATGACTTTGTATTTCTTGTTAATAGAGTGATGGATATAAAGATGGGATTTTGAGTTTTGAAGGCATTCACACAGAGGTGTTATAGATGTCACAAGAATAAGAATTGCAGACTATTGTAGACCCCACAAGGATTATAAGAACCATACAGTGTGAGTCTAAGAAATAGGAGAAGGGGCCAAAGATCACCTCTTTAGAAATGCCCATATTTTAGGTGAGTAAGTGCAGTGTGTAGATCATAGTAATGGCCCCATTGGTTCACATCTCCTTGAATCCACACACTTCAGAAGTCTCCTCTCACACAAACTCTCAGTTTGGCCAACTGACTTGTTTTGGCCAATGGAACAATAGTACATGTGACAAATACAGAGATTGAAAAGTGCTTGCATCTTGGGACTTGCTTTCTTATTGTTCTTGGACTTTTGCAAGTACCATGAGAAAAACCCAAGCAAACCCCCTGGAGGATGATACTGTGTGAAGAGAGGTCTTATTTGTCCCAGCTGACTTTCCAGCTGACCGGAGACTCACGGTCAAGCCCAGCTAAGATCAACAGAGCCCATCCCAAATCACTCACCTCTAGATTTGTGAGTTAACTAAATAGTTAGTTTGAAGCAAAACCTAACTAATACAAGGAAGAAGAAGAGCCACTGAAAGAAACAGTGAAGAATTCATGAAAGTAGAACAAAAACAAACAGCATATTTTTCAAAATAAGAAGATAGGATGTGAAGAAGGAGATTTTTGGGTCAAATGCTAAAGAAAGATTGGAGGAATGAGAAAGATAAAAACTCCTCGAATTTCTTGGAGATTACTGATAGCACTAAAAAGCAGTTTCATAAAATAATTATGGGTGATTTCATGAGCTGAAGAGAGTTCAATGAGGAACATTATGCTTCATCTAGAACTCTGCACTGGGAAGGTTAGGCTGGACTGAGCCATAGGAAAAATATTGTATGATAGGGCTCTGCACATGGGACTTGGATTTGTCCTGATACTCAGCTAAGGGAAAGCAAAATCAAAAGAGGCAGTTGGAACCCAGCTGAACAGAGCATGCACGGTCCTAAGGACTATGTCTGTTTGGTTTCAGTTCTCACCCTCTGTAGGGCATCAAAGTTGGTAGCTTTTCAACATCCTCTGGTGGGTTGGGATATTTAGCATTTGGTGGTTGGGGTAGAGCGAGAGTAGGTTGAGGGTTCATTTTTAGCATGGTCAGTTTGGTCTTCCCAAAATTGTTCAAAAAATTAACGAGTTTTCTCTTTGGTGCTATACTTCCAAGTTTTGGGGTCATGTGGGAAGATTGAACTCAGTCATTTAACAGCTCCTTAAGAATACTTCAGTACTTAATTATATACCTCGCATCTACATTTTTATTTTTATTTATTTTATTAAAAAAATTTTTTTTGCATCTACACATTTAGTAATTATTTTCTGTGGTATTGTAGTAGTACTATTATACAAAATAAAAAGAATGCACTCAGATCCCATCTCTTCCACTAATGTTGTATATACAAAACACAATATATGGTCCTCTTTGTATTTTCCTAGAAGACAGATGAGGAGTGGGTTAGGTAAGCCTTGACTATCTTCTATTGTATACTACAGTTATAGAATGTTCCTCTGTTTAGCTTTAGGCTGTTATAATACAGTGAGTACAGTGATATTTCTGATAAAAGCAATACAAAAGTGACTCAATATCTTGTATATGTATTATGCAATAGTTTATAGGAAAACAGGCAGATACTGATTTTGCTGCTGAATCACTTTGAACTCTGTGCTCTTATCAAAAGCCTAACTTAAGGAAGCAGTAGTTTAACAAAATGGAAAGTCATGCTATTGATTTAGTACTTCCTTCCTGGTAAAGTGGTAGAAAGCAAAATAGTTTCATGATTAGTGAAGATCAAAAAATCCCAACAGATGATTTTTCACTTATGATAATTTTGGTGCTTAATGAAACTCCTGATAGGTTTTACTTATTTTTATTATTTTTTAAAGATTTTATTTATTTATTTGACAGAGAGAGAGAGTGAGAGCAGGAGCACAGAGGGAGTGGGAGGAGAAGCAGGCTTCTGGCCGAGCAGGGAGCACGATGCGGGGCCTGGGATCATGACCTGAGCTGAAGGCAGATGCTTAGCTGACTGAACCACCCAGGCTCCCCAAAGTTTGTTTCTCTTGAAAAATTATTTACTTCCTTATAGCAGATAATAAGAATTTTATTACACATTGCTTTTTTTTTAATTCTTAGGTACTAGGAAGCTCAGAGACCAGTTGAATGCTTGTTCACGATAACCATTTTTTTTGAACTTAAGTCTGGCTTATTTTCTTCCTTCTCTCTTCTTTTTGTTCTTATTTTATAGAACAAATACTGAGTTTTATAGGGGTCTGTTATATAACCTACTTTAATACATAAATAATATCATTCTAGACATGTTTTACATTTTATTTTTTATTTTTTTATTTTTTTTAAAGATTTTACTTATCTATTTGAGAGAGAGAATGAGATAGAGAGAGAGAGCATGAGAGGGGGGAGGGTCCAAGGGAGAAGCAGACACCCTGCTGAGCAGGGAGCCCAATGTGGGACTCGATCCCAGGACTCCAGGATCATGACCTGAGCCAAAGGCAGTTGCTTAACCAACTGAGCCACCCAGGCGCCCTAGACATGTTTTACATTTTAAAACCTTAAATTAGAAAGAAAAAGGTAATTTTGTATCTTAATCTATATCCTAATTAAAGAATACATTTTTAAATTGTCTTTCTAAGCTTGATTGAGAGACTAATTCTAAGGCAAACATGACAAGTTGTTGCATTGAATACAATTAATGATTGTTGGCCAAAACCCAACCTCACCACTCCCTTACATTTCTCCCAATTTTTTTCCGAGGTTCCAACACTGGTTGGTGCTGTCTCCCCTGCCTCTTGCCTTCTGTTTCAATCAGGCATACATCTTTGTTTGCTGGAGAATTTGACACAACCTCCCCAGCCTTCTTCCTTGTTCCCGGGATTGCAGGCAGTGTGTGTTTGTACACGGGTGGGATTCATTCTGCAGAGTGAGGCCGGAAAGTGCTGTCAGTGGGGGATTCAACCCTGTGTGAAACCCACATGCATTTGAAGAGAAACGCACGAGGAACAAAGAGAAGGATTGGAACAAAGGGAAGGAGGGGAGTCCGTGGTTTAAAATGTGGGTAAAAGGCCAGATGAATTTTTAAATAAACATCAGAAAAGAAGATATAAGGAACAAACAGAAGTTACCATAAGCAAAAATAAAAGAATATAATGCTGGTGTTTAACTAAATGAAAGGAAGTGAAACTGTATGAGAAGGTGGGATAAGAGATTGATGAGCAGGTAGATAATTAGCCGGGCGTGGTTTGCGGTTGAGGGAAGACTAGATAGAAGGATGCCTTGCTAAGAAGGGAAATAAGTCGGACAGATATGGGCGTGTAGGGAAATTCGTGATTCTAGGCTTAGGTTATTTTAACCGGGTTTAAAAATTTATCCCTGGGCTTTTACATTTCTTTAATAAACATTTATACTAAGGAGACTATAACAAGATACAGTTTTTCATCTCAGGCTTTACTTTTGGGGCCACTGAAAAAAAGAAAATGCTGATTATTGTCGACGAAAGTGAGTTAAATCCTTTTCTTCTTTCTACCTTCTTTTTACCATCCAGTGATATATTACACTTTAGTGTAGATTATCTTTCACAGAGTAAAAAGAAAACAACCCACAAAACTACACACATCGAAAGTGAAACCAAATAAGTGACTTCTGGGACCCGAAAATGAATTGACCTCCTACACTGTGTGCAAATTGGGTTAAAGCAACTTAATAGTGATGTAAGAAGTCTTTCACATTAGCTAATGGAAAATGATCTGTATAGGCAAAAGGTGCTAAAACAAAAGACTTTTGTAGGGAATTAGAGGAAGTTAATAGCCTTGCTTAGCTCCCAGTGATTAAGAAAGGCTCACAAAGAAGTACTGACACATTTGGGTGTGTTACATTCTCCCTTAGGGAAACCTGAAGGCTTTGTTATTTGTTGATTTAATAGTTTAAAGAAATGTTGTGTTAGTAATAATAATAACTTTTTTTCTGATGACATGTTCACATGCAGAATATGAAATTGCTTTTTGAGGAGTTAGAAGAATAAATAGGTGAATGTATACTGAGGAAGGCTTCATAAGCTTCTGCATGGTTCCAATGATGACTTTTCCTAGGACAGAGCACACTTACTTTGGTCACCTTATTTATACATTTGCACTTACAGTTAAGTAGACTGATAGTTATCTTGGAAGGCTGTTTCATTTATTAAATGGACAAAATACAATTAAAAAATCTTTTTCAAAGGAGTATTTTCAGTTTATTTGAATTTTGACAGTAATTTAACAAAAACTAATCTTCAAATGCAAAGAAGAAATACCTCCCAGGCATCTTTGCTCAGTGGTTCTGGGAATATAAAATATGTCAATAAGCATTTTGATTTAACATTCTAACTGCATTGTCATACCTGACGGAGATCACTGTGCATACCGAGTGATTTAGTTTAGTACAATGGGTATTATGAGAAAAATGATCCCAACTTGTTTTTCAAACCTATGTTTTTATGCATTTGAACATATTTTAGCAACTTTTGGTTGCTATAATTTTGTGCCATTGTAAAGAAGTAAGAGTATGAGTAATGAATGGTTTAGTTTGATCCAGCAGAAAGTAAGTTTATTTGCTGCGGGCAACCCAAGGAATTGGCAAAGTTCACTGCATTCCTGGAGATTACCTTATCTAATGGGATCTCAGCCACTGCTGAAAGAGGGGGGAAACTATCCCTATTACTCGAGGATTTGTCATGGAAAGAGGCTTTGTCCAAGCACAGAAGGAAACTGTTATTTCTTCTTAAATTGCAGATCTATTTTCAGAAACGAAGTATTTGTTCAGACAAACTCATTTAAAAAGAGCAGCTAGGGTGCCTGGGCGGCTCAGTCGGTTAAGCGTCTGCCTTCGGCTCGGGTCATGATCCCAGGGTCCTGGGATCGAATCCCACATCGGGCTCCCTGCTCCGTGGGGAGCCTGCTTCTCCCTCTGCCTCTCTCTCTCATTAAAAAAAAAAAAAAAAAGAGCAGATAAATCTACTGCCTGTTCCTTTTCTATCCACTTTTTCAAGAATGGAAAACTGAAATGGAATCATATTTAATGAAACTTAGAGGTAATGATCCTTGAGAAAGAGAGCCAGAAAAAAGGAAAGAAAATAGTTGAAATGAGGACAAGATGAAGGAGACTAAGGATAGGAATGAGGGAAGAGAAAACAATACTTAAATTTCTATTACAAAGGACAGTAACAAATGCCAAAGATCACTGTGAATGTTCTTGTCTACTGTAAATAGAAACCATAGAAACAGACATTCACCTGCTCACTATTTATTCATGAATAGTTGTTGCAACACAAAAACTCAGTACTTGTTAGCTTAGTCACCAATATTGGAAACAATAATAGGTAGAGTGGAGAATTAAGGAAGACATTTAATAGTAATTCTACTAAAAGGTCAATGAGTCGGAAAGTTTGATTTTAAGGAGTAGCTACATGAATTATATGATAATTTTCCTTGTTTCTTCCTTTCTTTGATTCAGGCATTTGTTACATTTAATCCAAATTTATTAGCTATCATGCACGGTAGTTTGCTAATCAAACATGTTACTAGATTATAACTCTGAAACAGGCTTTTCAATCAATAGTAGGTAGAAGGTTTCTGAAAGTATGGTTTTGATGGATGTGTAGGAATGAGTAATGACTGTGGTCATATTGGAAAAGAATAAAAACTTTAGCAAGTTTAGAATGGGCCTGATTCTTAAGCTTGCTGGGGGTTCAACTGAAATTGAATAATGGGTCTCTTATAAAAATTATTGACCTCTCTTACATTCACCACTACAATTTAAATTCTAGTTGGTAAAGAATTAAATGATTTTTCAGAACTAATTTCATCTTGGAAAGCTATGTAGCAGCAAACAAGATCAACATTCTTAACTCTTAAATTCCTCTGAATTCCTCTTCCCCTCTGGCTACTGCACATTAATCTCTTCTCCTGTACAGCATACCTTTGAAAAAGTTGCCTATACTTGGGTCTCTTTTTTTCTTTCCTCTCTCTCTCTTATTTTTAATTTTTTTATAGACTTACAGAAAACAGTATCCGCTCCCCCCCATGTCTCCTCACTCAGCTTTAACAATTACCAACACATGGCAATTTTATCTGATCCTCATACTCCTTCTTCCTACCCTTACTCCCACCCCACCACTGGGTTGTTTTGAAGCAAATCCTAGACATCCTATAATTGTTTCTGTAAATTCTTTTTGTAGGCATCTGTAAACAACATGAAATACTCTTAAACATAATTATAATGATCACTCCTAAGAAATTTTAAAAAATTCCTAATATCATCAAATATTCAGTCACAGAAACTTCCCCAAGTCTTATAAACCTTTTTTGATACTTTGAATGTAAATTTTTGTGGATTTATTTTATGGTTTGTGAATCCAAATAACATCCATATGTTACAGTTGGATAATTTGTCTCATTTAAATCTCTTTTAACATGGATCCCTCCACTCTGTTTATTTCCTTGAAATTTATTTCCTTTGTCTGTAGAGTTCCCAACAATCTCAATTTTGCCCACTGTTTATCTCTTGAGCTGACTGCAATTAGACTTTTACTCTTACCACTCTGGGAAACTGCCCATTCGACCTTGGTGATCAAAGGTCACCAAGAAAACTCCACATTGTAAAATCCATTGGTCAGTTCTTAGTCTTCTTTTTAATTATTTTATTAACACTATTTAACACATGTGATAACTACACTAGCCTTAATAAACTTCCTTTAATTGACTTCCTTTAATTGATCTCTCATCTGGTTTCCTTCTGTACCTCCAACTGAGACATTTTTGCTTGGTTCCTCCCTTCTCCCTGACCACTAAATGTCACAGTACCCAATCCTTTAACTTTTCTCCTCTTTCCCATCTGCCCTGACTTTCTTGGTCATGTCCTTCAATTTGAGACACATGTGTTCAGTGATCTACTTGAAATCTCTGTATTTACATGGAACGCTCCAAATTCCAGCTAGTTCTAACTCTTCCAAGACTGAGCTCCTCAACCTACCCCATAAAGCCTTCCCCTTCTCTGTCAATAGCAACTAGGCCTCCACTTGCTTAAGCCAAATATCTTGGACTCACCGTGACTCCCATTTTTTCTTAATACCTCACTTCCGGTCAATCAGCACATCATTTTGCCTCTACTTAGGACATATATCCACAAGTCAACCATCTCTGACAGGTCTTGCTACCATCTAGTCCAACCCACCTTAATCTTTCAATCTGGCTTTGTGTGATACTCTCCTCACTGGCCTTTCTGATTTGACTATTGCCCTAAAAGACTATATACTTTCAGGGATCATTTCTATAGTCTGTGACTGTTGCCCTAAATATACTCTATGCTCAACCCAACAGGCAGGGTGACTCTGTTTAAATGACAAAATATTAAAATTACTTCTCTGTTCAAAATTCTCCAGCAGCTTCCTGTATCATGGAGAGGGATCCCCTATTTCCGCCATTACCTTTCTTTCTGACTCCATTCCTCATCTGTCTCTCCTTGGCTTCTTCTACTTCCCCCACAGGACTTTTTTAGTATTTTCACTCAGACCTTGGAATTGAAAAGTAGCCTTTTAATTAACTAGTGCTGATATTTCATCTGTGTTTGGCATTTCAAACTCATTCTCATTAGTACATGGTAGCCTGTGTGCCTTTGCATGGTCTTGAGAACACAGTCTTTCTGGCTCAAGGATGTTAAGTTTAAGAAGAGAAAATCTGGGACTTGAACAAAATAGTCTCTTGTACCTCTAATAACATCAACAAAAGTCTGTGTTATTAATAGATATCTAGATTTCAGTTCTAGGCATTTCAAAATCCTTGACATTGAATTTATTTTTCTCTTATTTATATCTTTAATGAAGAATTTTTCTTAATGAATTCAGTGCAATATATGCACATCTAAAAATAGTTCTAAACACAGAAAAATTATGAATCAATTCTGTGTTGGAAATTACCCTCTGCAGCTCAAATATGTTTCCCCCTCCCCTAAGAAATTAAACACAGACATGAAATATAAATGAATATATGTTTGCTGTAATGCTACTTGACATTTAAGTGGTAATCGACAGGATTTCTAATATTAACCAACGTTAATTAACAATGTAACGTGCTTAAACATGGAATGTAGTAACAATGCCAAGTAGATTAGGTATATTCATCAATATACCTCATGCCTATTAATGATTTCTTTTTGAATGCCACATTATTAAACAAGTTTATTATGCCTGCCATCATGAATTTTGAGTTTTCTCTTTTATTCGTTCTGTAGATATTACTTCTTCTTTAAGATATGGTGGGTGTTAGGGATAAGCTCCATGGACTGAGTCAGCAGGTTTGAGGCAGGAACAGCCTTAGGGGGAGAAGCTGATTGGAGGTATGGTTCTGGGAGAAAAAGAGCTGCCATCTGGCTTTGATTTGGTTATGTTAGGTTTGTTTTGTTGGTTTTTTTTCCAAAATGGACATAAGTTCACTTTTTTCTGATTGTGGGCACAAATAAAGGCTTACTATAAAATGTTTCAGACAACACTGAAAAATGTGAAGAAAAATTTCCTCTCATCTGAACATCCAGAGATAGTAACTGTCCACATTTTTGATGCATATCATCTTTCAGAAATTCTTCCTTTGTTCCATATCAGTCTTTTAGGAATTCTCTCTCCTTTCCTTTCTCCATATCTATATATATGTATCTGTATATCTCTAAATAAACCCACTTGCTACATTACATCTCCCCTTAACCACTACAGCTAAATGCGATTTTCCTCTTCTCAGAAATTCTCTTAAGTATTTTTGGCACTTAATCATATGTTGTCTGACGCTGCTAATCTTGAATATTGTTAAAAACATTTGCCAAGCGATATACATATATAACAAATATAAAAATATAAAAATATTTTCTAAGTTTTCTTATGCATATGTCCTCTGTATAAAAGTAATCAGTGTATATATTCTGCTTTTTCACTTCTGTGCATTTTAAGGTACTATAGAGTCTCCTTATTAGTTTTTCAAATTTCTGTAATATTCTTGTCAGTGAATGCACCATAACTTATTTAACCTTTCTCTTAATAGTTAGCACTTAGGTTTTCTTCCATTTTTAATTTAAAAAAATTTTTTTAAAGGTTTTATTTATTTATTTGACAGAGAGAGACATAAGGAGAGAGGGAACACAAGCAGGGGGTGTGGGAGAGGGAGAAGCAGGGTTGAAGGCAGACGCTTAACCGACTGAGCCACCGAGGCGCCCCCATTTTTAATTTTTTTAAAAGATTTTATTTATCTATTTGAGAGAGAGAGCACAAACGGGGGGGGGGGCAGTGGGAGGGTGGGAAGGGCAGACGGAGAGGGAGAAACAGGTTCTCTGCTCAGCAGGGAGCCTGACGCCCGGGGTTCGACCCAAGATGATGACCTGAGCGGAAGGCAGACACTTAACTGACTGAGCCACCCAGGCGCCCCCCATTTTTAAGTTTTATAGTGTTTTGAATAACATAGCAACGAATATCTTTCTACGTAAAGATTTTGCCATGTTTTGTATCATTTCTTTAGGATAGATTCCCAGAATCTAAATTACGGAGCCAAAGGTAATGAACAGTTCTAAGGCTCTTAATGCTTACTGCCAAATTTCTTTCAAACGGATTCGAAAGGATTCCACTGACACAATATGGAATGCTTACATTCTCATAAAACCATAGTCAGTACACAGTATCATCACTATTTTTTCTAGTGACTGGAAATCCAATTTTTAAAAAAATTTTTTCTACACTAACAAATTTGAACTTTTTCCATATGTTCTTTTATTAATTATATTTTCCTCATGGATAAAAATTGGATCTCTTTTGCTTTCCCTTACCATTATGTATGGGCTCTGTCAGAAGAAAACATTGGTTCAGTCTGTTCCTTTGCTAGGGCTCTGCGACAAAGTGCCTCCAAGTGGGTGGCTTAAACCACAGAAATGTATTATCTCACAGTTCTCCAGGCTGTAAGTCTGAGATCAAGGTGTTGGCAGGTTGGTTCCTTCTGAGAGTTATGAGGGAGAATATGTTTTATGCCCCTCTCCTAGCTTCTGGTGGCTTGCTGGCAGTCTTTGATTTGACTTGTAGAAACTTCACCCCCATCTCTACCTTCATATTCGCATGGTATGTGTGTGTATCTGAGTCTCCAAATTTTCACTTCTTATAAAAACAATAGTCATATTGGACTAGGGGCCCATTCTGCTCCATATGACGTCGTCTTAACTAACTACATCTGAAATGACCCTATTTGCAAGTAAGGTGATATTCTGAGGTACGGGCACTTAGGACTTCAACATATGAAATTGAAGGGGACATGATTCAACTCATAACATGCAGTAATTCATTTATCAATATATTTATTGATAGTATTTATTGGTAATTTAGGCAAGAACATTTATGTAGTGATTCCTGCAATGTTAAGCCTCATGCTAATCATTGGAAATAGAGAAGAAAGATACATATCTTGTCCTCATGGAGCTGGAAGTTTCAATGTGGACCCTACAGTTCTGTTTGACTGCCTCTGCCCCAGCTACACTGATCTCCTCCATGATTCAGGACACATTGGGCACGTGCCTTCCTCTGGGACTTTGCACTTTCTTTCTCCTCTGCCTGAAATATTCGTCCCCTGGATGTCCATGGGGCCTGCTCTTTCCCCTCCTTTAATTCTCTGCTCAAATGTCACCAGCTCTATGGGGCCTTCTCTGACTGTCCTGTTTGAAGTGGTGACACCACACATCTTGCACAACCTATTTCTCTTTCCTGCATTTACCTTCTCAAAATTTCTTATCACTTTCTAAGATTATAGTCTACAATTTACTTATTTATTTAGTTTATTGTTTGCCTTTTTAGTGGGATACAAATGGCTTAAAGACAGGGATTTTTGTCTGTTTTATTCACTACTGTATTCAAAGGGCCATGTTCAGTCAATATGCAATGAATGAATGAAGAGAGAACTATGATCCAATGGATTAGGAGATACTATAGTGTTAAGCTTTTACTATTTAATTGCATTTTTATTATTATTAAGACTTCATTTTTTAGAGCAGTTTTAGATTCATAGCAAAATTAAGGGGTAGGTATAGGGATTCACATATATTCCCTGTCCCCACACATGCATAGCCTCCTCTGTTATCAACATTCCCCACCAGAGTGCTACATTTGTTACAATTGGTGAACCTATATCGACACATCATAATCACCCAAAGTCCATAGTTCACATTAATGTTTACTTCTCGTGTTGCACACTTTATGGGTATGGATAAATGTATAATGTCACATACTCATTATTATGATATGCAGAGTATTTTCATTGCCTAATACTTCTCTGTTCTCCACCTATTTATCCCTCTCCCCACCTCTCCACCCCATCAACCACTGATCTTTTTATTGTCTCTGTATTTTTGCCTTTTCCAGAATGTCATAGAATTGGAATCATATGGTATCAAGCCTTTTCAGATTGGCTTGTTTCACTAAGCAATAGGCATTTAAGTTTCCTGCATGTTTTTTATAGCTTAATAGCACCTTCTTTCCTTCCTTCCTTCCTTCCTTCCTTCCTTCCTTCCTTCCTTCCTTCCTTCCTTCCTTCCCCTTCCTTTCCCTTCGTTTTCTTTCTTCTTTCTTTCTTTCTTTCTTTCTTTCTTTCTTTCTTTCTTTCTTTCTTTCTTTCAGCACTGAATAATATTCCATTGTCTGGATATACCACTGTTTATCCAACTACCGAAGGATATCTTGGTTGCTTACAACTTTTGACAGTTACTATAAACGTTCATGTGCAGGTTTTTGTGTAGACATAAATTTTCAACCCCAAATAGTGTGATTACTGGATTGTATGATAAGAGTATGTTTAGTTTTGTAAGATACCGCCAAGCTGTCTCCCAAAATGGCTGTACCATTGTGCATTCCCACTCTCAGTGAATGAGAGTCCCTGCTGCTTCAGATCCTTGTCGGCATTTTACTGTTTCCAGTGTTCCAGGTTTTGGCCATTCTAATAGGTGTGTAAGTGGTATCTCATTACTTAAATTGCACTTCCCTGATGACATTTGATGTGAAGAATTCTTTTCATATGCTTATTTACCATCTGTACATAATCTTTGGTGAGGTATCTGTTAAGATCTTGGCACCGCTTTTTAATTGTTTTCTTATTTTTGAGTTTCAAGAGTTTTTTTTGTAAATACATTTTAGGTAGCAGTCCTTTAGCAGATGTATCTTGTGCAAATTTTTTCTCCCAGTGGGTGCTTTATCTTCTCATTCTCTTCACATTGTCTTTCATAGGGAAATTTTTAATTTTAATGAATTTCAGCTTATCAATTGTTTTTTTTTCATGGATCATGTATTTGGTATTACATCTTAAAAGTCATCACCATTCAAAGTCATATAGGTTTTTTTCCCCTATGTTATCTTTTTTTTTTTTAAAGGTTTTATTTATTTATTTGACAGAGAGAGACACAGCGAGAGAGGGAACAGAAGCAGAGGGAGTGGAAGAAGGAGAAGCAGGCTTCCCGCTGAGCAGGGAGCCCGTTGTGGGCCTCAATCCCAGGACCCTGGGATCATGACCTGAGCTGAAGGCAGACGCTTAATGACTGAGCCACCCAGGCGCCCCTACCCTATGTTATCTTCTAGGTGTTTTACAGTTTTGTGTTTTACATTTAAGTCTGATCAGTTTTGAGTTGATTTTTGTGAAGGGTACAAGATCTGTGTGTATATTCATTTTTATGAATGTGTATATGTCAAATTGTTCCAGAACCATCTGTTGAAAAAACTACCTTTGCTCCATTGTATTGTTTTCGCTCCTTTGCCAAAGATCACTTGACTGTATTTGTGAGGGTTTATTTCTGGGTCTCTATTCTGTTCCATTGATCTATTTGTTTGTTCTTTGTCCAATACTACACTGTAGCTTTATAGTAAGCCTTGAAGTTGGATAGTGTCAATCCCCCAACTTTGTTCTTCTTCAGAATTGTATCAGCTCCCTGAGTCTTTTGCCTCTCTACATAAACTTTAGAATGCAGTTGTTGCTATGCAAAAAATAACTTTCTGTTATTTGATTGGGATTGCATTGCATCTATGGGTTAAGTTGGGAAGAACTGACCTCTTGACAACATTAGGTCTTTCCATGAACATGGAATATTTCTCCATTTATTTAGTTCTTCTTTGATTTCATTCATCAGAGTTTTGTAGTTTTCTTCATGTAGATCTTGTACATATTTTGTTAGATTTATACCTAGGTACTTCATTTTTTGGAGCACTAATGAAAGTAATAGTATCATAGTTAAGGTTTTAAGTTCACTATTTCTTTATTTTATAATTATTTATTGAGCACCTATTTAGATAGTACATGTGTAGTCATGACCAATACCTAATTCAATTGTTTTTTTTTTATTCTTTCTTTCCCTTAAGAATAATTCTCCTAAGTCATGAATTTACCTCTGAGTATTGCTTTTAGGGATCTGGGAAAGTACCCAATGTTCTATTGCATTAGGGAAGTACCATGCACTGCATGAGTTATTTACATTAATTATTCATCAATTCTGCAGAACAGCTATATAAGGGAGGCACTCTTATCTTCAATTGTAGACAAGAAAGCTGAGAAGTAGCAAGTCTAAGGGCTGGAAAGCAAATCCAGATATCTTAGTCATACCTTTCACTCTCTGTGGATTCTTCTGTTTGGCATGATTCTCCTAGAAATAAAAATACTCTGCTATTATATTCTTAGTGTCCTCTTTAACCTGACTTTTCTTAGGAAAACTTTAGTTTCCAGTTATTTTTAATTTTTTTTGTTTGTTTTAGCTTAACTCAATAATTCCAGGTCTTAATTTCTGACCATCTCAAAAAGTAGTATGTAAATTCCTACTTTTACATTTATTGGATTTCTTAGTGGCCTACCATGATCTGTTTTTATTTGTGAGCCACACATCTTCCTTAAGAAGATATCATCCAGATGTGTGTGGTATAGGGTTGGTTCTCCCTGCCTCATCGTAGTTCAGAGTATGAGATGATAATGAGCCAGCCACTCCACAGTACAGACCCTCTCAAAGAATTTCTCTTAAGTGCTAAGGTGGGACAGATGGAAGAGAGAATGATCCCTCAGGTGTCCCACAAAATGCTGTTCTTTTGGTGTGGTAAGCCCAGCCACTCTGGGACTGCTGACTTTCTCAGGTGGTGCTATCTGTGGATTCTCTTCATTCAGAATACCCGTGTCATCCATTTTTGTTCAAGCGATCTGTGGCTGGAATGGCTCTGTGCCTTAGCTGACCATCTTCTTGTGACATAATGTTGCACCATTCTTGCCTTCAACACTTCTTATGAATATCATAATGATTTTCAGTGTTCCTTCTCTGGGCTGGCTGGCTCCTACCTTGAGCCCTGATCTTCTGTCTCAACAGCCCTTTTGGCCAGTGTTTGTGTAACAATCCTGCCCCTCTACTCCTGTACATTTGCATTTAAAAAACCTTCAAAGTTCTAGTTCCATCCTCAAGTTCTCTCCTAATATCTTTAACCTTAATCTTTTTAATCATATTATTCTTTTTCTTCTTTAAGCCATTGAAAATTTTTATAACTGAATCGATTGTAGACCTGTAATACTGGATTAAAAACCTCCCATTTTCCCTTCTAATTTTAAATAGCTCTTTCTTTATGTTATTTGATTTATCCTATTTTTGTATATTAACATATCTTAAAGTTTAATTATGACTTCTCAATTATAATGACCTTTGTCTTTTCCAAGTTAATATTTTTTCTAGATTAAAACAAATTAAATTGATAAGTTTTTATCTGACATTTTACTGTTTTCATTTCTGTGTCTTTCTACCTTTGGTGCCTCAAGTAATAAACAGACAGTTAGATTTGTTCTTTTAAACCAGTCTTAAATTCTCTGACTTGATGGGCCATTTTGGCTGCTTATAGTCATTATATAATATTCATTTGCTTATATAATATTTATTATTTAAGCATTATCTATCATCCTATTTGACATGTTAAAAATTATACCTCCTTGTCTCTTTTCTTTTGAGGGTCTTTATTTGGGACTGTTTTTGTTTTTCATTTTGCTAGTATGATGGAAGGATATTCTTTCATCTTAAAGTGTAAGCATGTTTGAACACTGCCAGATGATTTAAATATGTTCTTTCTTTGGTCGCAATCACCATGTGAAGTAGTTAGTAATTACCTTCAACACGTTTAACAGTTTGGATGGTCCATGGTTAACTCTTCAAGGTCTGATTCTATCCCTGTGGGAGCACATGATTCTGCATAATGCAGACATCATGGCCAGTGTTCAAAACTTTCTGCCATTTCTTATGAACTCCTTACCATCTCTTTCCTACTCCATACCCTGTTTCTTGCCACATTTTGACACATTTTTCTCTGGTTTCTCCAGGTCCCAAGTTATGGCATCATCATTCACTTTTATGCTGCATTTCCTTCCTTCTGGCAAATCATTTGTGACAGTTACCTCGCTAATAACTCATCTTTTGGCTTCTCAAAACCTTTTCTTTCCTGATTACTCTTATGGGAAGAACAGCCAGTTCTCTCTAACTTGAATCCCAAAGAACTTAGCTTCTTGAAGGACACCTTATTCACATTCCTGACACTTTTTCCTCAATAAAGACAAATCTAATAGTCAGTCTGTCTGTCATCTATCTTTCATATTCTTGTAGTACCTGTTGTTTGATCTACTTTGGCCCTTCTAATTGTTCCTATTATGCTTTGGTCATGGATGTAGGGACTATTTAAAAACAACAATAACAACAGCAACAAATTTCTGGGCAGTTAACTCTGGAATTACTCCAGGCTTATTTCTTCTTCGGTCACTTAGAATTTCCTTATAATCAGTATGTCTTGTTTATCATCTCATTGAATTTAAACCCTTTACCAGAAAACTGGGGCACAGGGATTGGTGCCCTGTGACATTTTCTCTACCACTTCTCTTTCTAGAAGTGGATATTTATCTCCTCTCTGTTCCTTTTCTTTTTTTACTTTGCCAATATGTTATTTTTGCTTGCTATTCAAATTCTGTTCCTTGAGGTTAGCAGGAACTCAGTTACAACTAATAATTTGATTACTTTTAAATATGACACAATTGACATTTTGGAATCTGGTGCCGTGGTAATTTGTAATTGCTACAACCATTAACGCCTGCAGCATAGATAAAATAAACCTAATTTCTTCTTTCTAGCTCTTTTATTTCTCAAATAAGAAAGCACACTGAAGCATAATCAAGTGAGATAACTGAGTCGGCTCTGAGTTTTAGAAGAGTGAGCGATTTGTAGACATTAGTGCCTTTTTAAAAATTAAACTTTTAATTATGAGATAATGGTAGATTCATGTGCATTTTGATAGAAATAATACAGAAAGATTTGGTATGCCCTTTACCGTCTTTTGTCTAATGATAACATCTTTTAAAACTATAGTGCAATATCGAACCAGGATATTGGTAGTCAAGATACAGGTAGTTCTATTACCATGAGGGTCTCCCTTTTTCCTTTTTTTTTTTCTTTTTACTCTTTTATAGTCAACCGCCACTCTGCTTCCCACCACCCCCCCACCCCACCACCCCGACCCTCCCTCCAGTCCTGGTCCTGACCCCTGACAACTACTGATCTCCATTTCTTTAATTATTTTTCAAGAATGTTATATAAGTGGAATCAGACATTTTGAGATTGGCTTTTTTCCCCACTCAGTATAATTCCCTGGCAGTTCGTTCAAGTTGTGTGTGTGTCAGTGTGTTCCTTTTTATTGCTACTGCTATGTTTTTATTGCATGGGCATAGTATTCCACAGTATGGAGTACACAATTTGTTTAACCATTTACCCATTGAAGGGCATCTGAGTGATTTCCATATTTTTGGCTATTACAAATAAAGCTTCTGTGAACTTTCTTATATAGGTTTTTGTGCCAATGCAAGTTTTCATTTCTCTGGGATGAATTTCCAAGAGTGCAATGGATTTGTTTTTCTCCTGTTGAGTCTTGAGAGTTCTTTATTTATTCTAGACACCAGCCAGTCCCACGTACATGGTTTCCAGATACTTCACATATTTTCTCTCAGCCCGGAGATTGCTTTTTTATCCTCTTAATAGGATCTTTCACAGAGCACAAGTTTTTAATTTTGCCAATGTTCAATTTATCATGTTTTCCTATGATGAAGCATACTTTTGGTGAAAAGTTTAGATCTCTTTGCCTAGCTCTAGATCCTGAAGATTTGCTCTGTGTTTTTTACAACAGTGGGTTTTACTTAGAGAATTGCTTGCTGCACTCTTCTCAGCTGAAATCAGTAGTCTTGATTCCAAAGTTTAAAACTCTAAATGAATACATGGATGAATTAGCCATAGCATATATAGCTGGGATCTTTAAAAAGTATATTTGATGGCTCCAGCATTACAAAGAAACACAAAGTGCCTCTTCTGTAGGTACTGTCATGAAGGCAGAGCATGGAAAGATAGGACTCTTGTTCTATGTGCCTTATAGAGTTATTGGCAGATTCCTAGAACGAGGGGAATCCAATAGAAATGTCAAGGAGGAAACTGAGGCCAGAAGTCAGGCAACATGTGAAACATACTCATTTACAGTGAATAAATGGTATTCTTTGGAGTAAAGTATAAACAGAACTGTAGCCTGTTCTCCTAAGAGTGTTTAACATCCTGGATTACAGAACCAATGATAGATGACTCATATTATTAACAAAGAATTATAACACACAAAAGTTGGTAATAGGTAAGGCCATAGTTGAGAAATAGTCAATAACTAAGAAAAATATAACCACATACCTTGGGTATTTGGGTCTTCTAATAAGTCTGGTCTTTTTAAAGGTCAAAATTATAAGGGTGTGGTTTCAAGCTTTATTATTTCTAGAAAGGGTTTGCTTACTTTGAAAGTTTATGATCCATGTGTAAGTGCATGGTGACTTCACAAATAGTGGTAAGAGTTTCTTTTTAGAAGTGAAATTTAGGGGCACCTGGGTGGCTCAGTTAAGCATCCAACTCTTGATTTTGGCTCGGGTCATGATCTCAGGGTTGTGAGACTGAGCCCCACATCAGGTTCCACACTGAGCGTGGAGTCTCCTTGAGATTCTCTCTCTCCCTTTGCTCCTCTCCCCGCCCCCTGCTCACGCTCCCTCTCTCTCAAATAAATAAATAAATAAATAAATAAAATCTTTTAAAAAAACACTGAAATATAAAATAACTTTTTATAGGGTGCCTGGGTGGCTCAGTCCATTAAGCATCTGTCTTCAGCTCAGGTCATGATCCCAGCATCCTGGGATTGAGTCCCACATTGGGCTCCCTGCTCAGTGGGGAGTCTGCTTCTCCTTCTCCCCTTGCTTCTCCCTCCTGCTCATGCTCTCTCTCTCTGTCAAATAAATAAATACAATATTAAAAAAAATAAAATAATTTTTTACAGTTAAATATAGTGTAGATTCTATATATAGATTTTAAGATGTTTATAGTCATTTTTCTCTAATAAAAGTTAAAAAAAATACATTTTTGTTTATTTTCCCATCTTTGTATTTCCCTTCTCAAGAAACTAGCTAATCACAGGGCACCTGGGTGGGTCAAGTGTCTGCCTTCGCCTTGGGTCATGATCCCAGGGCCCTGGGATCGAGCCAGCCCTGCATCGGGCTCCTGCTGACTCTGCTTCTCCCTCTCCCTCCCTCTGTGCTCTCTCTCTCTCTAATAAATAAATAAAATCTTAAAAAAAAAGAGACTAGCTATTCAAAAACATAAGTTTGCATAACATATTGAAGATTAGATATTTACTTTTTTACTCCAGTACTTGAGCCTTAGCTAGTCCTCTGAAAATTGTGTCAATCTATACCTTTGAAAAAAAAGACATTTGACATTTGACAGATGTTTCAGGGCCTCACTAACCCCAATTTCTCCTGTTCATGGAGCCTAAAACTTTTGTTGTCCTGGAAGTTAAAGTCCTCTCTCCAGAAGATCTTTTTTAAAGAAGTAAATATCTTAACCAGGGAAGCAGATATTAATATCCTCAAGTGACTCACACTTCTACACCCACCCCTTAAGTGAGAATAGGATCCTAAGGAAGCAGAAGCCAGAACAATTGTACTCAAGTGGGGCAGTCTAGTAAGGTGGGGAAGGAATGGGGGACATTTTCAGGTGCCCATGGCAGCACAGACGCAAACTTTATGAAAGGAAGATTTCTGAGGTCCAACCTTCCAATTGAATTGTTTTTGCAAATGCCAACCTATTTTCAAGTCTAACTAAGGAAATAGTGGCGTTATAAAAGCCACATAGTATAGTTTTTTAAAAATTAATTTTATGAAGTACAATTTATATACAGTAAAATGCACAGATCTTAAGCTTACATTTTGATGAAGTTTGATAAATATATATGCCCATATGAAGAACACAACAATTAAGATGTAGAACATTCCATCACCTTAAAAATTTCCCTCATAGTCCTTTTCTAGACACTCCCCCTTTCCCTGCCCCTGGACAGTAGTTGTGCCTAATCTGGCACTTCATGTAAATGCAGTCTTACAACATTTACTGTCTGTGTCTTGCTGCTTTTGCTCATCGTAATGGTTTTGGGATTCAGCCATGTTGTTGAGTGTATCATTAGTTTGACCTTCAGTGCGGAGTACTAGTTTATTGTATAACTATATCACAGTTTGCTTTTTCATCCTCTTGGTAGACATTTGGCTATTTCCCGTTTTTTGCCCATTATGAGTAAAACTGCTCTCAACATTTTTGTGATAGTCTAGTTGTGGACATATGTTTTTATTTTTCTTAAGTAAATACCGGAGAGTGGAATTGCTGTGCCATAGGGTTAATGTGTGTTTAACTGTACAAAATATTGCCACATAGTTCTCCAAAGGGTTTGTACTATTTTACACTCTTGCAACGACATATGAGAGAGGCTTCATAGCTTGCTAATGCTTGATATTCTCAGTCTTTTTTATTTTAGCCATTCTCCTAGGTATGATATAGCTCACTGTGATTTGATTTTTTTTTTTAAATTTTATTTTATTTAAATCCAATTAATTCACATATAGTGTATTACTAGTTTCAGAGGTAGAATTCAGTGATTCATCAGTTGCATATAACACCCAGTGCTCATTACATCAGGTGCCCTCCTTAATGCCCGTCACCCAGTTACCCCATTCCCAACCCACCTCCCCTCCAGCAACCCGCAGTTTGTTCCCTATAGTTAAGAGTCTCTTATGGTTTCTCTCCCTCTCTGATTTCGTCTTATTTTAATTCACATTTCCTTAATGACTAATGATATTCAGCACATTTTCCTGTGCATACTGGCCAATCCTCTGTTTCCTTTCTAAGTCTTTTGCCCATTTTTAAAATCCAACGTCTACTACTTGGAGTTACTTTCTATTGACTTCATTTTTCCCTGGGTATGGATCACACTTCCCTATTTCTTTGCAGTACTGCTAATTTTTGATTGCATACAGGACATTGTTGTAGCTACTTTAGATTCCATCACATTCTTCTGAGAATTACAGGCTTTCTGTTTTTGTAGATAGTTTAGTAGATAGTAGCCTGGCATCTAAGTGCAAACTTTGTTTCCTTTAAGATATATAACTGCTTGTATCTTTATTCTGTTTTTATTTTGCCTGTAAGCCTGACAGGGTTTTTTCATTGTGGCCCTTTTTCAGATTGACGAGGTTTTCCTCTACTGCAAGTTTGCTAAGTGTTTTTGCTTTTAATCATGAATAGATTGCATTTTTCAAAAGTATTCTGTGTCTATTGATTTGATTCTGTAGTTTTTTATTTTTAGTCTATTAACATGGTCAATTACATTGATTTTTAAATATAAATCAACTTCTTCCTGGGATAAACCCCATTTGGTTGTGATATATTTTTTATTTTATAGATTCTTGGATTTGATTTATTAGTATATTTTAAGGATTTTTGCATCTATGTTCATGAGAGATATTTATCTGTGATTTTCTTGAAATGTCTTTGATTTTTGATATCAGGGTATTTCTTGCCTCACAAAATAAATTGGAATATATTCTTTTTCTTGAATTTTCTGAGAGAACTTGGATATCAGATTGATATTATTTCTTCCTTAAATTTTGGTAGCATTCACCTGTGAAGCACTAGAGACATAGAGTTTTCTTTGTGGGAAGGTTTTAAATTATGAATACAGTTTCTTCAACAAACCTTCTTTATGGTTATTAAGATTTTCTGTTTCTCCTTGTGGTAGTTTGTATAAGATGGATTTATCAAGGGGCATGTCTATTTCATCCAGGTTGTCAAAATTATTGGCATATAGTTGTTAACAATATTCCTTTATTGTTATTTTAACATCTGTGGGAATCTGTGATGGTCCCCCTCTTTAATTGCAGATATTGATAATTTGTTTTTTTTTCCTTGAATAATGTTGCTAGAGGCTTATACCTCTTATTAATCTTTTCAAAAAAATCAATTTTTGTCCTTGTGGATTTTTTCTATTTTTTTCTTTTTTATTGAACTAATTTCCACTGTTATTTTTATTGTTTCTTTTCTTCTATGTCTTTTAGGTTTACTCTGTTCTTCTGTTTTTGTGTTCTTTTAAAGGGAATATCTGGTGTGGTTTTGAAAAAGCAATAGAAAGATTTGTATTAGTGTATACTTAGAAAATCTATGTTGAACAGATTTTGCGATCTTATTTTTGTAATCAAGGGACTTTTAAAATTAAATGACTATTGTTGTAAATTTAATCTCAATTAATTACATATGAAGGGCATGAAGATTGAGGCACATAGAGAAATTGTGAGGTGGAAAATCCTTGTCAAGCCAAACTCCTAAAAATAGCACTTTAATGTGGAGGTAGAAGTATAGTTATATTTTCCAGGCAATTACACTCATAGGTCTTTTTTTTTTCATAGTCTCTGCCTTATTAGCTATTATCTGTGAAATTTTATCTGCACCATTGACATATTGATCACATACATGTCAATTATGGAACATTTCCTCACAATACATTTCTTTTAAAATATATTTCTTCAATTATCTGACATCAAAATGATGTATGATATGGTTAGGTAGCTTATATTTTTTGACTTTTGTGTTTTCTTTTTATACTGGTCTACATGTGTGTTTTTCCAGTTGTAATGTAAACTTGTAAGCAAGCATATTATCTTTTTTTTATTATTATTCCTATAGCTTATCGTAGACTTCAATAAATGTTTATTGTAGTGTTTTTCCTTTTAGATGTGATGTTTCTCAGCATTTGAAATGTTTTAAAAACCATCCTTTTAGTTTCTAAAGAATGAGAATCTGATTTTAAAAATTAATTGAGCATAAAATATCATTTTAAAAAATGAACATGAAACCATTTAGTAGTTCTTTTTTTCACTCCAATTTTCCAACTAAGATTTGGAAACCATGTGAATGCAGATCAATTAAATATATAGTAAGAATTAAAAAAATAAATAAATATATAGTAAGAAATAAAATCAGAAAAATGTTGATAATTATTGAAGTTGGGTGTTGAATAAAAGTGGGTCATTATACTATTATCTCTACTTTGGAAAATGAATGGAAAGTTTAAAAATGTCTATTATGAATGCATGTATGGAAACTCAAGGAGATGGGGAAATTGTGTCTTGTCATTGAGACTTCCTAAGAAAATATTTCCAAACATGGACGGATCTTGGTTTCATGGGTCTACCATTAATGTGGTTTGGAGGGGAAGGTTCTCTTTAAGACAGTGAGTACAGGGGTGCCTGGGTGGCTGAGATGGTTAAGCGTCTGCCTTTAGCTCAGGGCATGATCCCAGCCAGGGTCCTGGGATCGAGCCCCGCATCCTGCTCCCTGCTTGGCAGGGAGCCTGCTTCTCCATCTCCCTCTACTCTTCCCCCTGCTTGTGCTCTCTCGCTCGCTCTGTCAAAAAATAAATAAAATATTTAAAAAAGAAAAGAAAAGAAAATGAGTACAGAACTATGTGAACAGAATTTGGTAAGAAAAGGAATATTTAGGGATGCCTGGGTGGCTCAGTCAGTTAAGCATCCGCCTTCGGCTCAGGTCATGATCCCAGGGACCTGGGATCAAGTCCTGCATCAGGCTCCTTGCTCCGTGGGGAACCTGCTTCTCTCTCTGCCTGCCACACCCCCTGCTTGTGCTCTCTCTTTCTCTCTTACTCTCTGTCTTTCTGACAAATAAATAAATAAAATCTTTTTTAAAAAAAGGGAATATTTAAACAGAAGTCACTACAAATTAAAGAAGCTGACAGATAATAAACATAACCATAGTGAAATATTAATGAACTGCCTTCTATATAATTTTTCCTCCATATTTTTGCTCATTTTCTTTGACTCTTGATATGACAGTGATTTTGTAATACCATTTTCCATAGAAAGAATAAATGATAATTTGATCTTTTGAAATGTTTGATCACTTTTTTTGTTGACAGTTTAGAAAAACTACTTTAAGCTTCATAATTCATTATTTGTAATATCTAAATTTTGGGATTGCTTTGCTTATTTAAATATTTATTTGAATCTTATTTTGTGCTTTTTATTTTCAAATTTTGATCCTTGTGCAACCAAGCGTACCTCTAAATAACAAACAGGAAGTAGTGTTTAACTTCATAAAAGTATATTTTGTTACTCTATGGGAATATTTTTAGGAACAAATTTGGTGCTACCTACCTATTGAAAATGATCCATCCTTTGTGTTGTACACATTTTTTCAGGCAAATGTTAAAGTGAATAAAGGGTAAGTCTCATGGTTTCCTTTTTTTCTGGAAAATCAGTGAAATTGAAGAGAAATTTAAAAATAAGAAATGAAAATATATGACTTGTTACACTAGCACAAACCCCGTGGCTTACTCTGTTCAGCATTCCTTCTGAGAGATATTATAAAAGAGAGCTTATCGACTCACAATGAAAAGGGGTGTGACCCCAAATCCTATTTTTTTTATTATGGTCACATTGTGGGGTAGTTTTCTATGAATTTAGGTGATACCTATTTATAATGTTTTCAACTTGGTGTTCCTCTTTCTGCCATGGTTTCTGTATATTTCTGACCTGCTCTGTAGAGTGGAATTATGATGTGAGGACAACTCCGTATGTCCCACTGTGCGCATTCGGCACAGTTTTGGAGAGGTCACGTGTAACTGCCTTGCACATTTGCCAACACACTTACACTGCTTATGCTCTTCTCTCAGCTCTAGTTCTTAACTCCGCAAAGTGGAGCTATTGAAGCACCCGCTCTGAGGGCCCCAAGATTTGCCATGAGAATGAGCGCCACAATGTCGATGATGACGCTGGAAATTATAAAGTGGAATCCAAATGTTAGTCTTACTGTGATTGTTATTACTGTCACCTCCCTTTGAGGACTGTGATCATTTGCTTGACTGTGAGGATATTCATGACTGATAAAATCTGACTTCTTTCGCCGTCTGTTCCAAATCTTCAGATGATTTTCTCTATATTCTTGTCCTATTTTTTTAAAGTTGTTTGGTCAGCTTTAATGTTTAACAGCGAGACTCATGTCCCCAAGCAATCATTTGTTCATTCATTCATGTATTCATTCAAAGATATTTGTTGAGAGCATATTTAATATCCGGTGCTGTGCTAGACTCTGAGAATTGCAGTAATGAACAAAAAGATAGGGTTTTGCTCTTGGAGCTTATAAGTATAGTTGGGAAGTAGGAATTAATCAAATAATACCAAAAAGAGGAATCCAAGGAAAGGGGTGTGAAGGAAAGGAACAGGAGAGGGGGCTGTGTTCTGTCTCACCTGCTCTGCAGATAATCCAAAGGTTAAGGAGTTAAGGGAAGGGAAGTTCTGATATATAATGAATGAATCTGTCATCACTCAGTCTTAAGATTACCTGCTTCTCAGACTGACTGGGGGGGGTGGGGCGGTGTCCCAGTTCCAAGGCTTTAGGGTGTTCCTTTCCTGTGCTCTCATTCCAACAGCAGTCTTTTCAAATCTCTAAGATTTAAAAAATCTTTTCTCTGGGTCACAACTTGACTGACCAGTCAGAATTTATTATACTCTGTGTGTTTCACTGAGTTCTTTCTTCAATTAATCCCGGACAAAGAAGGTAGCATTTTCGTACCTGGATAATTTTTTGTATCACCAAAATTATGGAACAAACCTTACTTAATTGCAATTTGCTAATTAGTAAGGTGGCCATCCAGGCAGGACATACTTCAGTTTCTCTGAACACAAACTTGCACACAGGTAGTTCACATGCTACTTACAAATAATATTTACTTTGTGTATCATTAGAGTTTGTCCTTTTTTTTTTTTTAAAGATTTTATGTATTTATTTGAGAGAAAGACAGAGAGCAAGGGCTGGGGGAGGGGCAGAGGGAGAAGCAGACTCTCCGCTGGTGGGACTCCATCCCAGGACCCCAGAATCGTGACCTGAGCTGAAAGCAGACATTTAAGCAGCTGAGCCGCTCAGGTGCCCCTGAGTTTATCCTCTTCAGAAGACATTTTGAGAGAGCAAATATTTTAACCTAGTTCAAGAAATTCATATTTTAATAAAACTACATTCTTTAAAACATAAATGTAACTGAAAAAAAAACACCCCAACTCTGCCCCTTCACCCTTATCCTCAGATGTGGACTAGTTTTTGATAGCAAGAGTATGCATAATTTTTCTGCTACCTTCTGCTGTGGAGAATGGTGTGAGAGGTGCTCTGCCTGAGGATATATCCTGCTAAAGAAAATTCTATTTTCAAAGCTCTGGTTGTTTGTACTGTTGAGAATCAAGACCTGGAATGGATGGGCCTTTATGGAGCAGAACAAATGAACATCTATTGGAGTATACAGAAGGCCCAGAATGCTCCTTTGGAGTGGGGGTGGGATTAAGAACTACATTGCTTTGCATATAAAATCAGGGGTATTTTGTTGTAAAAGCCTGATCCAGAGGAGAGGGGAAGGGCCTTAGCAACCTGGCAGGGGGCTCTGGACCTGAGGGATAAGAGCATTTTGGGAAATTCCCTCTTCAGGACACTTGGTATTAAATTTCCAGGAACAGAGAATTCTGATGTATTTGAACTTGTTACTCTAGATTGTACTTGGCTCTCCACAAATTTTACACAAAGTTCGGGCTGAATTTATATCTTTTGGTTGGGATGAAAATAAGAGAGTGGGGTCCGGTTTGGGGCAGAGTGGACCAGAGAGAACCAGGGTTTGGGGTGGGTGA
This sequence comes from Eumetopias jubatus, assembly GCF_037043125.1. NCBI lineage: Eukaryota > Metazoa > Chordata > Mammalia > Carnivora > Otariidae > Eumetopias > Eumetopias jubatus. The sequence continues at coordinate 46,301,474 of NW_028274812.1, forward strand.
TGGCAGACATGAGAGAAAGTCTTTCCCTTCAAAGAATAGCTGTGCTTTTCAAAACTCAGCCCCAGGTTCCCAGCCTCAGAATGCTCTGGGGCACTTGGGAACCTGCAGCATCTGGAGCCCCACTTCCAAGCTGGGAGTACCTGTACACACTCTTCCTCGGCTTTCTTAGCAAACTGGGGTTTGAGAACTGAGGCCCTGGAGGAGGTTAAGAAGTGTGGCGGGGTGGATGGGGAGGGACAGTTTTCCTTCTCTCACGCAGCCTTTCCCCATAGCCGTTCCCAGGAGTGAGGCTGTAAGATACTTGTGCACCTGCCCTAGAATTAGAGAATTCTAAGCAAAAACAAGCAGAGAACTAATTTTCAGGTTTCAGAAAAATCCACCAGTGTGCTGGCAGAACCTTCCTTTTGTTTCCTGACAAATAGCTTGTTGGCACTGAAAACAAAAGGTGTATTTTCTGGCACTGTTTCCGGCTTTCCTTTTGACAAGAATAAGCTGCTTTGTGGATAGGTGCAGCTTCTACCATTTCAGGAGTCCAGTGGGGGACATTTACATAGGTTATAAATACTTCAGTTATTAATACTGGTGTGATTATTGATAATTATTAATGATAGCGATGTTGAGTTGGTAGCTGGGTGCACAGGATCAAATTACTAAAAAGAAAGGAAAAGAAAAAGAGAATATGTGTGTCCATTCTGACCTTTATGGACTCTGTCTCTCCTCTTGTCTGCCTTGGGACACCTGCTTCATTTAAACCCCTAAAAAGTCAGTGATACTAGTGCACATCTGTGATGGTAGCAGTGGGTTCACACCTACACACATACACACACACCCGCATACATCCACATCCACAACCACATCCACATCCACATCCACAACCACATCCACATCCGCATATATGCCTGTGTCTCTGTGCCGTGTGTGGGTTAAGAGAATAGAGATTTTGTTTTTCATTATATATTTGCCAAATGTGAAAGACAGTTTCACTTAAACATTTTGATTTTTATATGGATTTAAGAGATATCTATAAAGAAATCCTACCTCAGCTATTCCTTTATAATCAGAAATATTATTTCTATTCTATGTATAGTTATTTTTTTTATAAAAGGGTACTCTTCCTGTTAAACAGATTGTTCATTTTTCTTTGGCTAAAGAGCCATAGTGCCCAAGGAGACCCTTGGAGGATACCTGGAGCTTCTGGTGTTTTGCATTTCCATAAATATCAGTGATTGTCAATGAAGTTGATGGATATCATTTATTTCTTACCTAGAAAAAATGCTAATAGATATTGGCCAGGCGGCAGTTGAGAAATCTGGATATTGTCTCAATCCTAGAGTGGATTACAGTCCTCACTCATCTACTCCTTCCAAAGACTCTATCCAGTTTTTCTCCACAGCTGAGTTTATTTTGATTACTTTGACTTCAGGAACACACAGGCAAACCCTCTGGAATTCCCTCTGCCACATATTGCAGCCTACTGAGTGATTTTAAAAATTTACTCTCTCCTTCTTACGTTGCTTCATTTTTTTTCTCCTTTGCCCTTACCACCTTCGAACACACTGTATAATTACTCATTTATTTTATTTATTGTCTATCTTTCCCCATTATATGGGAGTCCAATAAAGGCAGGACTTTCTGTTTGTTCCATTCACTGCGCTATTTCTACCAACTAGAACTGAGCCTGACACATAGTAAGTGCTCAATAAATAATTGTTAAATGAAAAATGAATGAGTGAAGGAATTTTATGGTGGTAAGGCTGTGGTTATAGCTTTGTTACCTGCTCTTGCATGAACTTGGAAAAAAAAACACTTAGCCTTATTGAAGGAGATGTGTAGTTTCTGTCACAGGCATCATTGAGAATTTAATGAAACACTGGACTCTCTTCCCAGAGAATGCACGTACTCATTAAAACACATTTACAATAAAAGTTTCAGAGGTTTACACATGGACCCTCATAAAAATTTCTTTCTAGTTCTAAAATTCTGATCACCTCTCCTGTGTCCCTCCCATAGAATAATTCTCCCTTGCTCTTGCCTTCCACATTTTCATCTCTTAAACTTATTCATTAAATGATTTTTAGAAAAAACAAGTCAAAATTTCCCATCATTTTTGCAGGTGTGCTCAGAACTCAAAATTCTTTACTTTGTTAAATCTTAATTGGAATATCTTATCAACCTCCTAATGTACTTTTTGAATATTTACCGAAGATCTACCTCAACTGTGGAGTTAGTAGTTTCTACATGGGAGTACATATAAACATCGAAGAACTGGTTTTGTTTCTTCTTCATTTAATCGACCCTCTCCCACCCCCCATTGCCCACCAAACCAGGCTGCTCACAGACATGCTGCTGGTTCTTCACCTGTGACATGCCCTTGTCCTTCATTTCTTTGGGTTTCTCATCTCTTCCAAATCCTTATTCCAAGTGTCTTTTCTCTAAGATGCCTTCCCTTTTTTTTTAAATTTTATTTTATTATGTTATGTTAATCACCATACATTACTTCATTAGTTTTTGATGTAGTGTTCCATGATTTATTGTTTGCGTATAACACCCAGTGCTCCATTCAATACGTACCCTCTTTAATACCCATCACCAGGCTGACCCATACCCCCACCCTCCTCCCCTCTAGAACCCTCAGTTTGTTTCTCAGAGTCCATAATCTCTCATGGTTCATCTCCCCCTCTGATTTTCCCCCTTCATTTTTCCCTTCCTACTATCTTCTCTCTCTCTCTCTCTCTTTTTTTTAACATATAATGTATTATTTGTTTCAGAGGTACAGGTCTGTGATTCAACAGTCTTACACAATTCACAGCACTCACCATAGCACATACCCTCCCCAATGTCTATCACCCAGCCACCCCATCCCTCCCACCCCCCACCGCTCCAGCAACCCTCAGTTTGTTTCCTGAGATTAAGAATTCTTCGTATCAGTGAGATCATATGATACATGTCTTTCTCTGATTGACTTATTTCACTTAGCATAATACCCTCTAGTTCCATCCACATTGTTGCAAATGGCAAGATTTTGTTTTTTGTTTTTTTTTTTTTTGATGGCTGCATATAAGATGCCTTCCCTTACTGACACACTTGATTTGCTTATTTCTTGGATTGCAGTTCCCTTAGCAATTAAATGCTCCTTTTGTTTTTGTCACTTCTTTTTTATTTATTACTCAGTTAAAGTGATCTCTTATCCCTCCCTTCATAATCTAAAATTCTCAAAGGGAAAGAAATATACCCTTCTTTTGCTCTTATGCTTCTTCATCTGTTTTCCATATAGTTAGTATGAAATGAATGTTACTGATATATTTTAGCAAATGAAGCACACAGAAAACTATATCTGTATGACCATGTACGGTAATAAGAAGGTAAAGTTACCTTCAAGTTGTATACTTTCTGATTTGGGATAAAGGATTTAACGAAAGTATATGATGACATGGAGTGTAATGTTATTAACCCATCTAGAAGAGGGTACACACGTGGACTACTAGCTCACTAGACTCAACATTTGGTCTTGTTCCTTCTGTGAACATTCCCAAAGAACAAGTTATTTTGTAGATCTTTATTTTTTTTAAGTAAAATCTATGCCCAGTGTGGGGCTTGAACTCACTACTCCGAGATCAAGAGTTGCATGCTGTATCGACTGAGCTAGCCAGGTGCCCCACATTTTGTAGATCTTTAAGAATACTCAGTGCTTTAAATAAAGTGGGATGAGATAATATCATTCATGACTCTGGGAATTAAGATTCTTTAAAATTAAGTGAATTAAAAAGTTCCTTTCATTTTTCCTTCTTGGAAGTGAGAAAGGAAATGATTCATGAGAGGAAATAACTATTGTGGGTTTTGTGTGTGTGTGTGTGTGTGTGTGTGTGTGTGTGTGTGTGTGTGTTGATAGGAAACTGAGTGGGGCTATCACTTCTGAAATTAGAACTCCCTATAACTATTAAAAAGTCATACTAGTACCCAAAAACTTATTCAAATAAAGAATTGGAGTGAACATTTGTGGTATTTTGTGAAGTAAGGCATTTTCCTAGACATTATAAAATCAATTGCATTTACTTTCTTTGGATGTGACAAAGATGGAAATTCCTTAATGATTGATGCTTTCAACTCTAATATTTCTCTCGTTTCTAGGACAAACATTATCACAAATGTACAAAAACAAAGCAGACACGCTTAATGATTGGAAATGCCATTATATATTCACACACTTTATTTATTAATTTATTTTAAGTAAGCTCCATGCCCAGTTGGAGGGCTTGAACTCCTGACCCTGAAATCAAGAGTTGCATGCTCCACCTACTGAGCCAGCAGGCACCCTTGTTTTTTATTTTTAAAAGAGAAATCAATATTAGTTTCCATTTCCTTTTATACAAATAGGAGGTGGTTGTGAGACCAAAGCAGTGCCTTCAGATTGAATCCCTATCTGAACTTTATTATGCTCTTCAACTTTTTGTGAGGAATTGCTTTTGATTACTAGACACTGGCAGGTGGGTTCAGGTTATAATCATATCCTTACAAACATATAGCACCACACCTTCCGCAGGGGTGAAAGTACCAATGAGTTCCTCTTACTTCCTTTCTAAAGAAGTTCCTTCAAAATTCCCTTTTTATGATGACTGTACAGGTGAACAATAACAAAAAAGCTTTGTCAAATGAACCAAGCAAGGAGCTTCCTGGTTTCTTTGTGATTGCAAGTCATACCTCAGACATTGAAGGTGACATCGTCGCTTTATCACACATTTTTTTACATGTGTGCAGCCTTGATACGCTTGTGTGTGGGAGGGCAGGAAAATCAGCTCTATTTTTGACCTTTACATTCATAGGCAAATGTTCTCTTTGGGAGAAGAAAGTGGTCAGATTGGAATCTGTGGTCTGTGGCCAATTAACATCTGAATCTGTGTTGCAACTGGCCCAGGACAGATAAGGCTTCTCCCTTAAGTGTTTACCACTCAAAGTATGTGGCAAGCGCAGATAAATGATTACATGAACACAGGTTTTATCTAGTTCAACATGCAGTATAAACTGGAAGACATATATAAATGCCCACATTGAAGTACAGTGTATTGTTTCATCAACAGGTATTTAACTGTTCCAAAAGGTATATGGGGTGTTTTCAGTTAGGCTTTGTACCGGAGAGGTCTGCAGCCTCAAGTGAACGTGGAATAATAATAATAAAATAATAATAATAATAATAATAATAATAAAGCAGCTCTAACTTTTGTATGCTACATGTGAAACCGAAGGGTGGTCACTGAAGACTGGGAATTCTGGGGAAGCAGATTTAAGTGATGCCAGTGCAAATAGCCATAAGAAAATGAGTTTAGCTAGAGCCGAAGAGTTGATGGTGGGGAAGACATTGTTCAGGAAGTGGCCGGTGTCCAGATGGTAGAGGGCCTGAAATTCCAAGTCAATAAGGATTTTATTCCATAAGCAAAGGAAACCCTTAAAACTTATTATGTGTATGTATGCCTTGGTGAGATGTATCAGGTCATATGATCAAATGATTAATCTAGTGGCGGTGGCATAAGCAAGGTGGGGGAGTCTAAGGTAATGCATGTAACACCATAACAGCAGTCCCTGGCTCCTTGTCCGTGATCAATAAGCAGAAGCTGTTAATATTAAAGAGGACAGAGAGTAAAATATTGCCATGATCTAAGTGGTGATGTTAAAGTGGACAAACGTTGTGATGAGGGAAATGAAAAGGAGGGAATGCATAACAAAATACATATGAGCATTATTTGCTTTTTCTTTGTCCTTATCATGCTATGTTCACTTTCTGTGAGCTAAGTGGGCTGCTGAGCCTCAGGAGACTTTGTAGAGGAGAGGGACATGCTTACCTGGACAGGAAGGGAACTTCACAGGGGCTGTCCTGACAATGTTGCTGAGACGCAGATAGATGCAGGGGAATCATATGGAACTGCCATAGCTCAAGGGACCATGAGTTCACACCTTACTTACATTTAGATATGATAAATGACTAAATGTGGATGATGAGTGTACCCTGCAAACTATAGGTGTTTTGCAAATGTTTGTGTCTCTGATGTCTCCCAAGCCACGCTGGTGAGGATGATGGGAGGTTTTATCCACTGTGACATGTGTCTGTGAAGACTATGAGGAAGAAATGAGGAAATATTAATGGACGTACCACATCTTTATTTTTTTTTAATTTTATTTATTTTTTTAATTAAGGAGGCTCCACACCCAATGTGGGGCTTGAACTTGGTACGCTGAGATCAAGAATTCTATGCTCTACCAACTGAATCAGCCAGGTGCCCCTGGAGGTATCATGTCTGTTTACATATTGATTTCCCTAAATTTTGATTGATATCTATATTTTTTAAATGTTGATATTCAGTAATAACACATAAATTCTGTTGTTTTCTTTTTAAGACTGATTTTGTCTTTTTTGTCAAAGTACTTCCAGTTATCACAGTACAGCCTTTTTGAATTAGTAAAATTGCCTACTGCCACCTGGTGGCAGCATGTCCTAATCAAGAATGGGCAGGCAGGACCAAAAAATCACTAGGGAGGAACCTTCCAATACAAACACATCTAGAAAAGTGAGATCACGTTCACATATTTATCACATTTTTTTCATGACCTCACGCCTAACATGCCTAAAACCAAATATATAATTTCTCCCTTAAATTAGTTTTCTGAAAATAGGTGCTATTTATTGAACATGAATGTAGCCAGGCATCCAACACTTGATATACATCATTTTTTCTTTTTTACTCTCAAAACAAACCTACCAGGCAGTTGTTGTTGTTGTTATTATTATTATTATTATTATTATTTTTGCTAACAAATGACGAAATCTGGGCATAGAGAGGTTAATTTTCCCAGTGAGGTGCTGTAGCTCTTAATCATTATGGTACTTTTTTTTTTTAAAGATTTTATTTATTTATTTGACAGAGAGAGACAGAGCAGGAACACAAGCAGGGGGAATGGGAGAGGGAGAAGCAGGCTTCCCGCCGAGCAGGGAGCCCGATGTGGGACTCGATCCCAGGACCCTGGGATCATGACCTGAGCTGAAGGCAGACGCTTAATGACTGAGCCACCCAGGTGCCCGGTACTCTGTCTTTAATGCGTTGCCCAGTATATTGTTCTTCAGTCATCCAGATTTGAAACCCTGGGGTCATGTTTGCTCTTCTGTTTGTTTCCCTTCTCATCCATCAGCACCTGTCCTGTACTCTTTTGAGATTTTTCTTGTATCTATCAATTCTAACTGCCAAAGTTTCTACTTCAGCTCTCTTACAGCATGCAGATTTTTATAGCTTATTTCTGATTGGCTTCCTTAGATTTTTTCTGTTTAAGTAGATTGCAAAGTAATATAAAACTACATCTTGCTGTAAATATCCACATTATGGAGAAGAATGCAGAGTAAAAAGTGAAAGTTGGTTTTTGGTTTTTTTGGCCATCGGTTTTGCTATCTCTCACTAATCTCTAGAGAAGTAAGCACATATAAGTTTTGGTTTGTTGGGTTTTAAAATATAGATAAAACTAATATTTTGATTCCTCTGCAGTTTACTCTTTTTCATTCAGGAGTATGTCTTGCAGATCTTTCTGGGTCTGTGCTACAGAATTTACACACAGTAGACGCTGGATAAATGTTTGCAAAATAAACCTTAGACTTCAATTACATACTCCTTTCATCCAAAACAGATATTATGCTTTTTGCTCCATTTTCTATTTGAAGCATTTCCTTCTCTTTTTTGGTTATTCTTAATCAAGATCTCTTTCATGGCAAGTATGGCATAGCAATAAAGATTAGTTTCATTAAAGATCAATAAAATGTGTGTGTAGTGTCATTTTACTGGATAATTTTCACATGTAAACACCAAACTCTAACAGTATTCTCAGCTGTCTCATAAAGATTTTTAATTTTTTTTACTATTCCTATAACTCAGTAGTTCTCAAATTTTCCTGGGCATCAGAGGCACCTGGAGACTTACTGAAACCTAGATTGTTGGGCACCACCCCACAGTCTCTGATTCAGTAGGTATGGGGGATACCTGCAGATTTCCCTTTCTAACAAGTTTGCACGTGATGCCAATGCTCCTGGTCCGGGAACCACACTTTCAAGGGTCACTAACCTGTAAGACTCTCCCAGGATCTGTCCTGGGATATCCTGATCACTTCTCAGCACTCACCATTTACTGCACACAAGAATTACAGCAGAAAGAGGCATTAAAAGTGGCTGTGGTGAGCATGCTGGGATGTGCGTGACCCTCTGGAATGGGGCCAACAGGGGCTCTAGCAGGCAGAATGGAGAAGAATGACGGTTCTGCCACAGGCTCAGACCACAGGTTAAGGCACAATTTTCCCATGTGCAGAGGGTGGAAAGAACTGTCTTTCTCCGATTAGTCTCCACAGCAGCACGTGCCCTAATGATTCAGCACATGCTCTAACGTAGAGTGGTTGCGTCATCATTGAGTATGAAAGATGGCATTATAATGCCACTACATCCAGAAAACAATTTTTTATTTATAGTCACTTCCTGGTGGTAGTCAGCCAAGTAAAATTCCAGGTATTAAGTGAGCAGATGCATCCAGTCAAATATTTATATCTATTTCATTACTGTGGAGTCAATACTGGTGTGATTTGCCTTGTGAAGTGAGTGTACAAAACTCTTATACAAGAATCCAAAATTGGTGAGAAAAAAAGGATTTATGGGGCGCCTGGGTGGCTCAGTCTTTAAGCGTCTGCCTTCGGCTCAGGTCATGATCCCAGGGTCCTGAGATCGAGCCCTGCATCGGGCTCCCTGCTCAGCGGGAAGCCTGCTTCTCCCTCTCCCACTCCCTCTGCTTGTGTTCCCTCTCTCGCTGTGTCTCTCTCTGTCAAATAAATAAATAAAAGCTTTAAAAAAAAAGGATTAAAAAAATTACCACAGTTTCTCTCTACAAATGTTATAAAGTTACTATATCTTTGATTTACAAAACTGCTTGCTTATACATATATTGGGCAGAGAAAATACATCATTTACAGATTTGATTAAATAAAATACAAATGTATGTATATAAAACATATAATAGAATTTATTCTTAAGGATGATGAGATATATGAGATATAATCATACTTCTAAGAATTTAATCTGCTAGATAAATTGTAATTCTTGTAAAGGTTTAAATATTTATATTTTGAGCAAACATTTTAATGCTGATGCATAATCAATGCACTCAGAATCAAGGAAATGCATGGGCTTGATCAGTATATTTGATCCATGTTGCTAATGTGCTTGAAATATTTGTGCAAAGAAATTTTGCCATTTCTGGAAATGGAGTAAAAAAATGTTATTAGCTATTAACTATTAGCTTTCATTAAGCATGCAACTGTCCATAAAAATATATAGTGTTTTTTATGTGTTCACTTAAACTTTACATAAAGGACATTATAGTAGTATGTGTCATTCTTCAGCTCCTTTTTGTCCCTCAACAATTTGTTTTGACTGCTGTATGTTATTCTATCTTTTATCTACAACTAAGTTTATCTATTCCCCTGCAATGGACATTTAGATTGTTTCCAATTTTTCAGTGCTAGAATTCTTCAGTGATCTTGTGATTTATTTCCTTGAGCACATATGGTATATAATCTAGAAGTGAAATTGAATGGTATATAAATGGTATGCAGCCTTATTAGATATTGCCAGGTTTTTCTCTGAAGTAGTTGTACCACATGATATTGCCTCTAGTATTGTATGAAGGTTCTTGTTTCACATTTTTCCTGATACCTGAATGTGAAAGTTTTAAATTTTGTCTAGCCTGAAAAGTGTGAAATTTCATTGTTTTATTATTTATTGGTATAGATAATACTGGTACAGATAGAGACTGTGCTTATTTTCTTATTTTTATTAGTTAATGGATTTTCCTTTTCTGTGAACTGTACAATTATATACTATGCCAATTTTTCTACTGTGTTGTCTCTTTATAAAAAATTCTTTCTAGGAGCGCCTGGGTAGCTCAGTCGGTTAAGCATTTGCCTCCGGCTCAGGGCGTGATCCCGGAGTCTTGGGGTCATGGGCCCCCTGTTCACTGGGGAGTCTGCTTCTCCCTCTCCCTCTGCCCCTGCCTGTGCTTTCTCTCTCTCTGTCAAATAAATAAATAAAATCTTTAAAAATATATATTTATTCTGAGAGAGCGGGCGTGCACCAGTGCAGGGGAGGAGCAGAGGGAGAGGGACAGAATTCCAAGCAGACACCCCTCTGAGCGCAGAACCCAAGGCAGGGCTTGACCCCATGGCCCCTAAGACCATGCATGACCCGGCTGAAATCAAGAGTAGGGCACCTAACCAACTGAGCCACCCAGGCGCCCCGTGTTTTTTTTTTTTAATTGATTATAGGTCTCTATGTAATCTGATTACTATGCCTATTCTTGGTTATATACTTTGCAAATATTTTCTCCAGGTCTGTGGTTTGTATTTTAATTTTATTTCACGATAATCTTGCTGTTGTAGAAGTTTTTAATTGTGGTATAAGAAATATTATCAATCTTTTCCCTTAAGGTTTTTATGTCTTTTTCTTTTTCTTTTTCTCTTATCTAAGAAACCCTCCCTAGTCTGGTAGCCTCACAAAGTTTTTAAAGTTTGCATTAGGTCATTAATCTACATAGAACAATGTTGTATGTTGTAAGTAGTATCAATTTTTTTTTCCGTATGGATTACTCATGGTACTAATATTGGTTATTGAATAATCTGCACTTTCATCTCTAATTTGTGTGTTTGGGTCTGTTTGAGGTTTTTTTCCCCCCCCCATTATTCTATTGACTTATTTCTGTAGTCATAGAAAACATGCATTTCTATTTTTCTGTGAATTCATTACATAACCCCTTGGAATGTTTCCCTGGCTTCCATAGTTTCTGTCCGACAAACAGTAGTCTGTGGACATCAGTTTGGTCCCTGATATTGAATCGGTGAGGTGGTCATTAGTGCAGTCTACCACGTAGGATTCCAGCTCTGCCTTCTGGGAAACGGTGCGACTGCGTTTCCTACTCTCTTTGCATTTAGGCACAAACATAGGACTTATTTGCAAGAGTTTCATTCTTGTATAGAAGCTTTAACTAGAAACTCCAGGAACCAGTCTGTGATTGGCCACATGTCTTACTCCTGCCTCAGCCATCGTGGAAGCGTGGAGACAGAAATGCCCTGGTAGTGCTAGTGATAGACCTAGAGCAGAGCCCTGGGCGACCTTTCGGACATGCAGCTGAGGGAAAAACAGGTCTTCATTGTCTTAAACCATGGAGATTTTTAGCACTGTTCATTACTCTAATATAACCTGGCTTATCCTAACTGATATAGTTAAGATTGTGTAATTTCCAACTTGATGATTGGCAAAATGGTAAACAAGCACCTTGCCTTTGCTAGGAGGTAATGATTATGTTTTAATGTCTCTCTTTTCACTTCCTTTCCCCTCTTCCTTCCAATTGTATCACCCTCAGTGCACTCATACTCTCCAATATCCATGACCTGTCAGACCAGTTGGACCCAATTTGGTATGGCCTGTATGTCCTCCCTCAGCCTGCAGCTCCTCACACAGCCTGTGTATCTTCCCTCAAGCCTACATTTCCTCTCTTTGAGTGTCTACATTTTTAAAGATGATACCCGAAAAGATAAAATCTGTACCTAAGATTTTGTTGTACCTAAAATCTTAAATGATAAAGATTAACTTTGTGACTCTAGAGTGAGGGGCCATCAGTGAAAAGCAGGTTTTCTCAACTTCCTTTTATTATAACATTAGTGTCTACTGACTCGATATACATCTTAGGCTGGCTCCAGCGTTACAATCCATAATTCTTGGGGCGCCTGGGTGGCTTAGTTGGTTAAGCATCCAACCCTTGATTTCAGCCCAGGTCATGATCCCAGGGTCCTGGCATCGAGCCCTGCATTGGGCTCCCTGCTCAGCGGGGAGTCTGCTTCTCCGTCTCCCTCTGTCTGCTGCTTCCCCTGCTTGTGCTCTCTCTGTCAAATAAATAAATAAATAAAATCTCAAAAATAAAATAAAGTCCATAATTCTTTGTTAGGGTTAATCACATTCACAAACGTGTGTGTTCAGTATCTGACTTTTATATTTCTGGAATGTTCAGGATAGGAGGGTAAAGATAAGAAGTGGGGGTGGCCCTAGGAAGATACTTCCCAGGTGGAAGCATCTTTTTCACATCATCTCTCCACCAAGGACAATTTCCTTTATATTTGATAAGTTTCTCCTAAACATGCAAAATTGTCTCATATTATGGTGGCATTGGGCAGTAATGGATGGGGTGGGGGGGGGAAGGAATTAATGCCCAGAGAACTACATTTTTAATTGTTCACACTTTAATGTGGAGTATATGAATCCATTGATTGGAATGTTTGCCTCCTCACACCTAGAAGGTGTTAGGTGAGGTGGTGAAAGTTTGATGGTGATGATGAGTAATTATAGAGCATGGAACCCAGCCGGCTAATGTGGTGGGCCCACCCTGGAGGCTTTGAATTTGACAGAAGGAGGACACATTACCTCTCAGACAGAATACAGATGTGAGAAGGAATGTGGTAGCAGGCATCAGCCAAATTCCTATTATATAATTTTTAAAAGGCTCCTGGTGAGGGTTACAGACATCCAGAAAAATCATCTCAAGTATCGAAAGGTACATTTATACCTGTAATAGTTTCACTGAAGAATAGCAAACATTTCTGATGTTCGAACACTTTCTTGCCAAACTTTCTGCTCCTTAAAAAAATGACTCTTGATTGGTTAATTAAAGTTTACATCTGTCTCTTTTTAGGTGGTTCTTTGGAGCAATCAAGAGAACAGATGCAGAAAAACAACTATTATATTCAGAAAATCAGACTGGTGCCTTTCTAATCAGAGAAAGTGAAAGCCAGAAAGGAGATTTCGCCCTTTCAGGTATGGGCATTATTTTGTGTGATTTAGGTGTGGGTTTGAGAGTCTGTAGGAATGAACCTGCTGTGTGAACATGGACAAGTTAATCTGAAATTTGCCTTATTTCTTATTTTCATAATTAAGTACCAAATTAAATCTGAACTACCCAAGAGTAATACAGAAATTAGCAAGCAGTTTCTATCTATGGATAGGAGTCTCTGTAAACAAATACATGCGCTCTGGATATGAAATGAAAATCATATAGATCTGGCCGCATTTTCTCACTTTTGTATTACCTAAGGGTCTATCCTTCTAGGGAAATGATAAGCAAAAAAGTGAAAACTACACTGTTGTCAAAATTGATCTTTCCCCAATATAGTTTGAGTTTTTGCATTTCATTTGTCTTTGCCTGGTAAATAGAAAATGAATTGAAATGCTGGATGCAATTGCATTTAGTTAACTCCATGACATGTAAAATTTAGCCAAATGTAGTTAGTTTTCTAACTAAGAGTCAAATACATGTTTACTTTATGTTGTCTTAGGAAGGAAGAAACACCTGAGAATTGTCTTTGATAATTACAGGTGCTTACATGCATGTCTCTGCCTTCAAGAATCTGTTTCTCGGGGTGCCTGGGTGGCTCAGTCAGTTAAGCATCCAACTCTTGGTTTTGGCCCAGGTCACGATCTCGGGGTCATGATATGGAGCCCCCCCACCCCCAACTCGGGTCAGGCTCCACACTCAGCAGGGAGTCTGCTTGAGATTCTCTCTCTCTCCCTCTGCCCTTCCTCCTGCTCATGCTCTCTCTCTCTCTCTCTCACAAATAAAGAAGTCTTTAAAGAATCTGTTTCTCGGTGTATGTTGCAAGGCCACAGAACGTCCTTTCTTCAAGACCATCCAGACCATCTGTCATGTGAGACTTTTTCTCTCCTGACTCTGCTCTGACCTCTGTTTTGTCCAGGCGCATTGTGTGCTATTATCCCCTTTAAAGCGTGCACTCTGTCTAGATATAAACCTTTTGGGGGAAGGGATTTTGCCTTCCTTTATCCCTGTTGCCCTGCAGTAAATGTTTATTAAACACCATGCCCAGGCACCTGATTTTGTCTGCCTGGCTCACTGAGCTGAAGTCAGGACAGCCTCCAGGGTGCACCGGGGAAGCAGGCCTTGAGCTCACATGTCCTAGGAACTTTGATTGAACCTGAACTCAGGCCAGACTGTGTGTGTTGGGGACCCATTTTTCTTACTTACACTAGGCAGTCCAAATATCGGGGCAGATGGATGGGACCTGGAAAGGATTAAGGGCAGAGGTGTTGAAGCACCTTTTTTCAGAGGTTCCATCCTTCAGCCCCTGCCTCATCCTGCACCAAATGAATGTGGTGTTCTCAAATTGTTTGGCTTCAATCCACCCCTCCTTAGAGGATGCTGTTCTGATTACCGTTTTTGAAATGTGCTCCAGTATGATGTGCCACTGACCTTTCTAATCTTGCTTATACCCAAGGTGATAATAAAACAGTACAATGACTGATACAGGATAGGCATTCGCCACTTAGAATTGATGACCCATCAGCCTGTGACTTCATACCAGGGCACACCTATACACACCCAGGTGACATACATGAATATTTTATTAGATCTAATAACTTTTTTCTGATCATGAAAGCAATATCAACATTGTTATATAAATAGAGAAGCTCAAAGAAGAATCAAAAATATCACCTTCTGAAGATGTATTTTTAATACCGAAATACCTTTCCTGGCAAGCTTTTTTTTCTGTGCTTCATCTGTAAGTATATTTATTTAAACAAACACACCCTCATATTCAGAAAATAAATGGAGATCATCTTATAAAGAAAAGTAAATATAGATATGTGTATATATGCATATCTATATTTATATATACATACACACAAACTTGTGTGTGCACACACACAGTGGATCTAGGCTGCATTTTTCTTATTCTGTCTCTCAGTGTCCTGTGAACAATTTTGCATGTCCTTTCATATTCGTCTACATCATTATCTTTAGAAACCACATAACCTACATTGTATGGGTAATTCATCATTTAATCTATTTCATGTTTTATGTATTTTCATTATTTTTAGCTGTTTTGCTGTTAATAAAGTATGATGCAGTGAACATCCTTATAGATAAATATTTGAAGATTTCCATGAGACTATTATACTCAGAGGAAGAAAAACGAGTCTTTTGGAAATCTCTATGCTTAATGATAAGAGATAGAAGAGAATTCCTAATTTAAGTGCATCCATGTTTGTTTATTTGGCTTTCCCAATACTTATATGCAAAATTAGGTAATCATTATTTAGCTAAGAGCTAGATTATATGTTTTAGATTAGCATTAAACATAGAGAAGAAGATTTCCATGAGGAAAACAAACTAAAAGTAGAATTGCTTGAGTTATATGTTTGAATAATGCCCAGGCTGCAGTGACTGTTCTGAACACTTTCTAAGAATATTATGGAACAAAACAGCTTTACAGGCTTAGAACAAAATTACAAGGATATTGACTTTTATGTGCTGAGAATACTCTAGTGCTTGCTTATGGATTTAGGAAGCTTTGTAGGACTTTCTTGGAAACCAGCATATCATTATATATTCTTTTTGAATGAAGTCAAATGATTTAGAGTCTTTCAAACAAATTATCTGATTGCTGTATATTCACTGGGGGACAAAGTAAATGCAGACCATTATATTCTACTGAAAAGAAAATTTTCTTATTAGCCAGAAGGAGGGTGATCCAAGAGAAAAATGGAAAGAAAAAGGTCTTCAGTATGTCCACATTAACACAAACAAATACACCAACAAACAACCCAACTGCTGACTGTTGATTACCACTGAGGATCTTCAGATATACCATGGATTTATTTCTTAGCGCAGTTGTTCCCTTAATAAGTCTGAATTGATGGTCTTCCATTTTGCTGACTTGTGTGCTGCCAAAGGAAGGCAAATAATACCCCTTTTTTATCCCTGTCTTTCCCACATGCATTTTCTTTAGAAGTATTGTCTTTATTCCTTGGGCAGCATTGGCTTGCAGCTGTCAGAAGAGCTTCATGATGGAGCATGATTTATTGGTGCTAGGGCAGGCTGGAGAAGCAGCAGCCCAAGGTTGGGGTGGGTGCTAATTGGCCTGTTGTGATCCTTGCATGGCTGTCAGCTCTTCTGAGGTCTGAGTAGATCTGGAAAGAGAGTTAGGGCCGTGACACTTCTCATAATGGCAAGACATTAATTAGCTGTGAATTATAGCAGCACTTTTGGATATTACATATTATATGTGGTAGCCAGAGAATCTGTCTTCATTTGATGCCTGACAGGTAGTTTTAGCAGCCCTACTGTTATTTCTCACTGGTAGTGAATTGTTTTTCTGATAAAAAATATAAAATTTCGATTGCATGTCAACTTGTTTGGCTATTTTTTGACTTCAATGAAGTCCTTTAAAGACAATCATTATTGTTATTACCATTAATATTAAGTTGATGTTTGAGTTCTATACGCATTTATATTATTGTTTAAAATACACTTTGAAGAAAATACACTTTGAGGGCTAAAACTGGGCTGCAGGTAGGTTTTTCAGAAGAGATTCTGCATTGCACATTGTAATTTCACTTTAGGCAACTCTGCATACAAAAGCCTCCAGAGTAGTAGAGGGAATTCCAGATTAGTCCTCAGTGAAACCCTTTCAAGAGCAAGCGATAACAGATTGAGGATAGTTGAAAAATGACCACATCGATGACACGAGGCAAACAAGCTCCTCAGCAGTATTCAGGGAGATGCATTCAGGAGTTGACATCATTTATTTGTACATTTGCTTATTTCTTCAACAAACATTCAGGTGCCTACCATGGGCCAGGCCTTTGCTAGGTGAAGGGCAGTGAAGACAGCAAGGCACAGTCCCTGGGCCCAGTCTTTGGGAAGATTATAAGCTGTCTAGTGAGAGGCGGTGGGGGCAGGGACCCAGTCTCTAAGGAGGGGGGCAAAGAGGTTTCACAGAGGAGGAAGCATTTGTGTTCTGGCCAATTTCTGTTGCCAGGTAGCAGTGTGGGAAGGCAAATGCACAGGGTTATATGTCTGTGTGTGTGTGTGTGCGTGTGCGTGTGTAGTGGGGATGGAGTTGAGGAGAGGAGAGAAGGAATAGTAGAAAATGAGCCTGGAAAGGAAAGTGGGAGCGACACCGTTTAGGGCCTTGTGTACCATGTGAGGAATTTGGACCTTGTTCTACAGGGGGAAGTTTTAGGCAGAAAGCGACCTGGTCTGACCTTCGAGAGCTTGTGAAGGGACGAGGTTTACAGGTGATAGTCTGCAGAGGAGTGACAGGCAAACACAGTGGCATCACTTGTCACTGTTTGAAATCACAGGTGCAAGGTGGCAGAGTTCATCAGCATTACGCACAAAGGGGCAACGGGACCCAAGCTCAGCTGGTCCCACTGAGGCTCCACTCAGGCACAGGGCAGCCCCAGAAGCCACAGGGCCCATCTGTTGCTGAGCTTTTCTTATGGGGCAAGTGTGGGAATCGCCCGAGGATTCACAACAGCAGCTTTGTCTTGGTGCAGTCTGGGCTTGGATATCAACTGTTTGCCAGGTTGTTTGGAAATCTCACCACCTATGGGCTTCGGGCATGGTGGGAACTGCAGCTCCTTTTTCATCCAAGGAAACCATGGGATTTCTTAGAAGTGGAGTTTAGGTGCAGCCCCTCCTGATAGAGGGTGACAGTGAAACAGGCCCAGTGGGTCCTTGCCACACAATCAAGAATGAACTCCTAGGGTTCTTCACTAGAGAGTCCTGCTTATCTCCACAGATGACAGCCTGAACCAGGGCAGAGGTATGGCAAATAGAGAGGAGGAAAGGGAGGTGAGAAAGAATTAGAAGATGGAACTGACAGGAGTTGGTGGCTGATCAGAAATGGGGTACTGTCGGGACGCAGAATCTGGGATGACTCGGATCTCTGACTTGAGTGAGGGGGGGATAGTGTCAAGATGAGAAATATAGGAGGAGATGGCGTAAGGGGGAGAGGAGAAAAGACCAAGGCAAGAACGCCTAGAGATGTTTGAGGCAATGCACATATGGTGAACATACGAGTAGCCACTATCTCTCTCTCTCTCTCTTTTTTTTTTTTTGACTTGTTTCTGCTGAATTTGAGCAGAGTACTTACTATGATAAGTTTCCATTACAGTGAACATGTCCGTCCCATGGAATATGCACTTTTATGATAGTTTGTGATTGCTGTGAAGTCCCTTCTTAAGAATATAAGATAGGCCTCTGTAGTGACATATTTTAATTTTAAAGTAAATAGAGATAATTGGAACCAAATCACTGTTTTTGCCCTTCCAAGTAATAGATTGCCCTTGATTAAAGTATTGCACAAAGGGTAGAAGTGTCTTATAGAAAGGATATCGCTTTCGTTAAAGGCCTTCAGCGGGGGCGACTATGTGTTTGCTCACTGAGGGTAGCTTTGACGCTTGAAAGTGGCCGGAGTTATCTGAAGCAACTTTCTGAATAATATGGATGATTACCCTGAGTGATACCATGGATACAAAGTGATACCACCTTGTAAATATTTCTGCATGTGTTATAGATTAATTCTGAGGGTAACTCAAAAGCTAATGAGAACAGCAGCTTCGTCAGGGAAGACGCTCACCCTTTCGTGTTGACCTTGTGTCTGTCCTTCACATCGAACTTTCATATTCCAAGATTCATTTGTATTTGTGAGCACCTCTTTCACTGTAGGTAAAAAAATGTGCTTCTCAAACTAGGTTATAAATTCCTTGAGCAGAAGACACGCACGCGTTTTGCTTCTGTTACTTTCTTCCTCTCTATCTGCACAGTTGCCGTATCATTTGTAAAGCCAGCAGGCGCTCAAACACTCACTTCTGTACCCTACAGTCCACCAGGAGCAGAGATAAGCAAGGCCATTGTCACTTTCTTACACCTCTGAAGTCTGGACCATGCAAGATCACAAATAATCCTATTTGCTGGGCTTCAGGCTTATTTTAGACAGACTATTTCTCACCTTGATAGGTTAGTTGTTTCCAGGTAATAAGACTTTTGTAGACGAGACCAAATTGAAAAAGGACATCACTTGTAGTGTGGCCTCTGTTTGTCTCCCTGGCACAGGGTTTAAACCCAAACTCACTTTCACTGACCACTGAGAAGCCATTATTATGCCCAGACATCTTGAGATCTGCTGCCTCATGCTCATCTGTTGCTGGCCCAACGGCAAGAGTCCGTGTGTTTCATACCTGTCCCCTGAGCCATCCATTCGTTCTTCGTTTAAAATTAATGTGGACATAGTGGCCACAAGAGTGTGTCAACAGTTCTATTACTGTTTTTTTTTTTTTTTTTTTTAAGATTTTATTTATTTGAGAGAAAGAGAGAGAGTGCACACATGAGAGGGGGGAGGGTCAAGGGAGAAGCAGACTCCCTGTCAAGCAGGGAGCCTGATGCGGGACTCGATCCAGGGACTCCAGGATCATGACCTGAGCCGAAGGCAGTCGCTTAACCAACTGAGCCACCCAGGCACCCAGTTCTATTACTGTTAACCATGAATGGAAATACAATTGTATATCTCAAGTAGGAACCAGTATTAAATGATTGGAAAAAATTGCTCCTTGAATTTATTATGCCATGAAACTTCTATGGATTCTGGGAGCATTTTGATATTGGTTAAAGATGTTTTGCTTTTCAAAAAGTGCACGTGCTGCAGAAAGAAATCTTTATGTTAATAACTCCAGTATCTCATATAAAATGTATTAAATTTTAAACATGTTGGTGTCATCTTAGAAAATGCCTTTTAATTAAAGACATAATTTAGTTGTATTCAGCTTAATTGCAAATATCATTGCCTATAATAGCAAGTGGCTTTTTTTGTGAGTTAGGGCATTTCTTAACGTTTCCTTTTCTTAACATTATTACTGATAAATTATATTTCAAATGTTTTAAATACTCTATAAAGTTAAATTAACATTTTATTATGTAGTACATGTCTCTGTGTTTATGTCTGTATATACACACACACAGATGCACAGGCAAAGAACCTTTTCTCTAGGGCACCGGCTCATGGAAAAATCTTCTCTCTTATTGAAAATCTATGACTAGGGGCGCCTGGGTGGCTCAGTCGTTAAGCGTCTGCCTTCGGCTCAGGTCATGATCCCAGGGTCCTGGGATAGAGCCCCGCATTGGGCTCCCTGCTCAGCGGGAAGCCTTCTTCTCCCTCTCCCTCTGCCCCTTGCTTGTGTTCCCTCTCTCGCTCTGTCTCTCTCTGTCAAATAAATAAATAAAATCTTAAAAAAAAAAGAAAAGAAAATCTATGACTAACATTTCTAGAAGCCACAGTATTCTTTAGGGGCTTGCATTCTATTTTTTTTTTCTTCTTCTTTCATTTATCTCTGAACACCACATACTAATTCATCTCAATTTTCATTTCTGGTTTTGCTTACCTTGTTTTATTTATTAAAAAAAACCTTTCTGTATGAATATTTTGAGCTATTTGGAGGAAAACACAAAAAAGAAATGATGCATATTATTATTGCTTTTTGAATGTAATGTTATAATAATAAATTCCAGATATTAAATAAATAAGTGGGAAGTTGATAAGTCATGTGGAGGTCGGGGAAACTGCTTCCTTTTTGTAATTCATGATGTATTCCATTCTGTTATTTTTTTCATTTTATTAGTTGCAGATTAAACTGATTATTTACATTTTGTCCCATTTTGTACTTCTAGTTGGAAATAATGGCTAGATGAAATTATCTGAGTTAGCATCCTCTGGTTTTATATTCAAGAATATACATAAAAGGGGCACCTGGGTGGCTCAGTCCGTTAAGCAGCTTCCTTCGGCTCAGGTCATGATCTCCGGGTCCTGGAATGGAGCCCTGCTTTGTGCTCACTGCTCATCGGGGGACCTGCTTCTCCCTCTTACCCCCCTCTGCCCCCACTCATGCTCTCTCTCTCTCTCTCAAATAAATAAATAAAATATTTTTTAAAAAAGAACATACATAAGAGGTACAGAATCAGAGCAGCTCTGTAAATGGAGTCTGTCCATTGATGATTTGTTAGACTCTGGGTAGACGTTCTCCCTACTTCAGTGTGAATGTAGATGAACTGACGTAGAAGGGGCTGGAACAGATTTTGACTTTCACATCAGGTCAGGGCTAATCATGAAGAAGGGGGGATGGTTTGGCCTGTGCTCAGTGTATGTTTCTGAGGCAGGATATGCTGCCACCAGGAAACCAGGCAGCCACTGCTGGCCTGAGTGGAATGGCTTAGTGGTTTGGGTCTTCCCTTGGCATCCATTGGTCGCCCCCTCCTTCTCTCCATCCAAGTGAGAACAGTAAATGAACTTCCCGAACAGTAAATATTATAAAGATGGAAGTTGACAGGCAATGATAGTGTGCTGCAAACTAGGTGAATTTAACCTTGTAGAAAGAAAGAAATGAGCAATGTACTACTCTCTTGTAATTGTGTTTTTCACGCATTCTTCTGGTTGAACAAACAACTCAGCATTACTATCTTGGTTTGATGTGCTATCACAAAGTACCATAGACTGGGTGGTTTAAAACAGCAAACTACTGTTCTGGAGACTGGGAAGTCCAAGATAAGGTGCCAGCAGATTCAATGTCTGATGAAGAGTGTTCCTGGTTTGGAGCTGGCTGCCTTCTTGCTATATCCTCACATGGCAGAGAGAGAGAAAGACATCACGTGTGAGCTCTGGTGTCTTCCTCTCCTTATAAGGGCCCTATCCCCGCAGGAGGTTCCACCTGCATGGCCTCATCTACCCCTAAGCACCTCCCAAAGGCCCACTTCCTAATACCATCATACTGGGGATTGGGGCCTCAGCAGATGACTTTGAGGAGGAGACAAGCATCAGTCCATAGCAAGGACTGAATTCTGTTCCTTACTGTCAGCAGGTGTGCCAGGGGGTAGGAGAAGATCCACCTTTCTTCCAGCAAAGGTGGAAGGCTGAACAGTTGCTGAACATTGGCAATATGCGCAGAAGCTGGGTGCGTTAGCAGCCCTGCTGTGCATGCACCAAGAGAAGGAAATGTATGCTTATTCAACTGGATGGAGAGGAGGACCTGTGCATATGTGTTTTTTTTTGAAATGCCAAGTTTCTTTTCATTGAGTATAATGGGGAAAAAATAGAAGTAATGAGATTCTGTATACTCAATAACAAACTTTCCCAACTTATGTTCTAGCACATGAAGTCTTTGATAAAGTGAAAGTGACCCATAGAACAGGTTTAGGGGTTAAATGCATTTGAAGAACACCTCATTGTCTCTGCCCTGACTCGACAAAGCACATGAAAGTCTTAGAAGTCCTATAGCAAAGAAACTTAACTTTTCAACCCAGAGTTTCCCAAGCCACTTGATTAGAGAACCATTTCTTTTTCTGTAAGATGTGGTTTGGGGAAAAAAATTCTAATATAAGAGATGATAAATGGTAATCTGAAGATGTAGAGAAAAGTCATCCTTTGGAGACATATTTACTAAAAGGAACAGAAGAAAATTTTTGAAAGCATTTGATTTGCAGTTATAAAATTCAAGAAAATACAAATTCCAAGAAATTAGGCATAAAAAGCAGCACAAAAAGGCAAAAGATGGAGATAGCAAACAGCAAAATTGTCACCTTAAGGATGTAAAGAATGACTTGAGATGCTCTCAGAGACAGAAGAAAAACGTGAAAATTTGTGAGGGCAGGTAATGCATAAACAGGAGACTTTTCTTGAAATTTATAAGAATAATTAATTGGAAGCAACAGTTAAATATGTAGTAGAAGAAAACTTTCTTGAGTTAAAAAAGAAAATCTGTGCTTGTCGATTAAAAGGACTCACATTGTTGCATGTAAAAAGATCTATACCTAGTGTGTCTTTTCAAAATAATTTAGTATTGGGGTAAACGAAGAATTCTGTGAGCATCCAGGAAAAAAATAATTTCAAAAGAATGAAAATTGTGTTGGTTTCAGAATTCTTTTCCACACCTTTCTTTTCCCACACCAAAACTCAATATAAACATTAAAAAAAAATTCACCACTGATGAAAGACTAAATAAATAAATAAATAACCCCCCACAATATCTTTTATACCCCCCACAAGTCTTTTTTCCCCGAATCTTATTGATAAAGTTAAAAAGGTAACTGTATAACTTTCGCTCCAGTTCACCAGTTTTAATACTTTGTGACATTTCTCTTCTCTTCATCATTCATATATTGATATATGTCTCTTTATATAGATATTTATATAGAAGTTGCAGATATCAGGTTACTTCACCTTTAAAAACTTTAGTATTAGTATGTATGTCCTAGGAATAAGGACATACTTTTACATTACCACAATACCATTATTAAACTCAAGAAATTTCACACTGATGGAACAATATTATCTATTATAGAGTATATACTCAAATCTCTCCTAATGTCCCTGCTAGCTCTTTGTTTATTTATTTGTGTTTTGATGCAATAAGGGATTATGCATTGCATTTGGATATTGAATCTCATTAATCTCTTTTATCTAGAAGAGTCAAAGCCTTTGATAACTCTCCTTTGCATACCCCATAAATTTTTATCTGCCTTGACATTTCAGCCCTTTATGGTACTGCTCAAGGCTGTCTCCCAGCCTAATCTTTCCTATTCTCTGTAGTCAAACCGTGCTTCCTACAAGGTGAACACTAGCTATTACATGACCATCCCTTGAACTTCCCCTCTTCCTAACCGTTTTTTTTTGTTTTTGTTTTTTTTTACTTTGGGATATGAGCAAGGTACCCAGGACTTAGCACAGTGTCTTGCGTGTAGAAAAAATTTTTTGATAGATGTTTGTTTACTAAAGGTTGAATCATTTTAATAGTTTGCTACTAATTTTTTTCTTGCCTCACTTTTTTTTCTTTTTTTAAAAGATTTATTTATTTCAGAGAGAGTGAAAGAGAGAGAGCCAGGGACGGGGAGGAGCAGAGGGACTGAGAAACAGGCAGACTCCCTGCTAAGAGGCTTGATTCCAGGCCCCTGAGATCATGACCTGAGCCAAAATCAAGAGTTGGACATTCAACCGACTGAGCCATTCAGGCGCCCTTCACTTTTCTTTATATAGAAAAGCAATTTCAAAAAAATATTGGGACGAATATTTATTTTGAACTATTTTTAATAATTTATTCATTGATTTATTCATTCACCCATTCATCATGAACCTTTCTTTTGTGTATGTTATGTGGCATAATTGTATAAACAACTAGCTGACACTATAACAAGCATTTGGTTATGCATATAAAGCACTTATATGCAAAGTGCATTTAGAACCCAGAGAAGAGAACAGTTATTTCCTGGATTAAGAAGGGAGGCCATCGGGGCACCTGGGTGGCTCAGTCGTTAAGCACCTGCCTTCGGCTCAGGTCACGATCCCAGGGTCCTGGGATCGAGCCCCACATCGGGCTCCCTGCTCAGTGGGAAGCCTGCTTCTCCCTCTCCCACTTCCCCTGCTTGTATTCCCTCTCTGGCTGTGTCTCTCTCTCTCAAATAAATAAATAAAATCTTAAAAAAAAAAAAGAAGGGAGGGCATTACAGGGAATGAGACAACAGTCAACACTACCTAATAGTGAGTAGAAGTAAATGGAAAATAGTGTGCACAAAATTAATTTTTATTTTCAGATAATGGCCATTGTTAAGAACATTTCTTACTTTGAAAAAAATCAGACGATGCTCCTTAGATGAAAATGGGAATTATTTTGAGCACTTTGACAAAGTAGAGATCTGTAAATCATCTATTACTACCCATATGCTTGAATAACTATCAAGGTAGTAGACTGTATATATTATAAATGTGATCATGATCAAGTCAATAGGAGTTTTATTTTTGAATAGCAAGCCAGTGCCCAAACTGAGATTTGAACCCACGTCTCTCTGGATCTTGGACCCAGATAACATATAAACTTAATGATCTCAAACTGGGACAAGGGGGGAAAAATAAAAAAAGTTGAGCAGTGGAAGACAGCAGGAGGCAAAGAGAAGAACATTTGAGAAGGCATGAGGTTGAGTTTTGGATCGAATAGGAAATTAATCTTGGCTCTGGAAATGAGTTAGTGACCCACGGGCCTTTTAATTCCTCCTCTTTTCCACTGAGCATTCTTGTCTTGAGCATTCTCATCCAGTTTATACTTCAGAGAATAACGAAATGTTTGCATTTCAAGGCTGCCGGATTCTTAAATTAAGCATCTAATCAATTTCTTTTAGTTACTCTTAAGTGGCAAAAAAATATTTGAAAACATCCTGTAGAAAGAATCCTGAAGAAGCCTAACCAGCATATTTCATAGAGTGTTTATACAAACAGAGACACTGTCTACAATGCTGAATGCTTTATGTCTATCTTTTAAAACCAAAACACGGGGCACCTGGGTGGCTCAGATGGTTAAACGTCTGCCTTCAGCTCAGGTCATGATCCCAGGGTCCTGGGATGGAGCCCTGCATCGAGCTCCCTGCTCAGTGGGAAGCCTGCTTCTCCCCCTCTCACTCCCCCTGCTTGTGTTCCCTCTTTCGCTGTGTCTCTCTCTGTCGAATAAATAAATAAAATCTTAAAAAAAAAACCAAAACACTATGCTGGCTTCTATTTTCTGCTTACACTCGTTACAACTATGGGCTGTTGGAGGGCTTTCAATCAGACCCTTGCTTTGGGGCTTTGCTCCCTCTTGTGGCACATCGGAGATAACATTCCATTACAGAAACAATACAGGAGATTTTTGTTTTGTTTTTGTTTTTAGGTTTCATGACCTATTAATTTATGGGAAGGGAAGGAATATCTGATTTTAGTTGAAAACAAGTTTACAATTTTAATTTATTTTTTTTAAAGATTTTATTTATTTATTTGAGAGAGAGAATGAGAGATAGAGAGCACGAGAGGGAAGAGGGTCAGAGGGAGAAGCAGACTCCCCACTGAGCAGGGAGCCCGATGTGGGACTTGATCCTGGGACTCCAGGATCATGACCTAAGCCGAAGGCAGCCGCCTAACCAAACAAGTTTACAATTTTAAAATATCTTCAGCAGCCTGTGCTATAAATGGAAACACATCCGACTGCAGTAATTTTACTTTATTCATGTCAAAAAAATTGACCAAGGTTTAAATTTTCTTAATGATTCAGATATCTAGGTACTATGTGGTGATAGTTACACAAAATGTGTTCATGATGTAATAAGTGAGTGAAATAAATACAGTCCAATTTAATAAATTAATAGCTCTAATTTTAAACTATGTATTTAAAATGATATATGCATATTAGCTACTTTATAACTGTTTATCAGCATCGCATCAATCATGAAGTCATTTCTAATGCATTTTAGAAACGTGCTTTGCATTATATTATTAGAAACTTTGGCACAGGAGCTACAATCTGAGAAAGTATTCTGTTGTCTTAAAAGCCTATGCATGGCAGGTACTAAATTTATTTTCCTATTTGTGTTAGCAGGACAGGAACTTTCTTTAAATCTCTTCTCTCTGCAGAATTAGCTCCTTATCACCTTCACATGCTTTAAAAAATGTTTTGCTAGAAGTAAAATATGGAGGAGGCAAAAGCATTAAAGGAGCAAAATGAAAATTGTATTCCTATTTTTATATAATTTTAGTAAGCATCATTTTCGGTTTATCTCTTATGTGTATAATCCTGAACAAAATGATAACCCAGGCCTTCAGGAACTTGTGATTCATCCGTCCATTAATTCATTCACTCAGTCAGTCAATACTTGTTTAATGCCCATTATGTGCAGTTAGTATTCAGAGGGTTGAGCTACAATGGCAAACAGTCTCTGCCCTCATGGAGTGGACACTCTAGTTGGCAGTGAGAGAGAACTGCCAATTAAATATAAAAGACACACTTATATAGGAAAGATATCTATAGATGTGCTGTGTTACTCTGGTTTCTACAAGAGTAAGCAAATAGTTGAAATCAAGGAAAACACTTTGTTTTACTATACAGAATAATGATGGATTGGAGTAGAAATGAGAATTGCTTTCTTACATGGGCAGTTTAAAAGAAATCCGGAAGCAGAATTTTATGCTAAGAATATCTAGGCTGGGAAGATGAGGTCATCAGAGTTTTAGTTGGATTCTCCCATTAAAAGTATTACAGTTTATGATTATGAGCTCTGTAGCTGGTTTTTTGGGCTTGGATTCTTCCTCTTACACAGTGTGGCTTTGGGCAAATCACTCAGCCTCCCTGTGCCTCAGTTCCCTCTTCAGCAAAATGAGGATTAAAAATAGTATCTACCAGCGCACCTGGGTGGCTCAGTTAAGCGTCTGCCTTGAGCTTAGGTCATGATCTGGGAGTCCTGGGATCCAGCCTCACATCGGACTCCCTGCTCATTGGGGAGTGGGGAGTATGCTTCCTGCTGCCCCCATCCCCCACCATGGCTCATACTCTCTCTCTCAAATATATAGATAAAATCTTAAAAAATATATGGTATCTACCTCTTGGTGCTGTTCTTTGGATTAGATGAGTTAATATAGTACAGGAAAAGTACTTAGGACATTGCCTGGCACAATGCAAACAATATATTTGCCATTGTCATTAGCGTTCAAACCCGAGCAATGAGCCCTCAGACTATTTGGCCCATCATGGCAGCTTGCTGTCTAGGCATAACAAAGGGACCGTGAAACTATATTAATTGCTATGTGGGATGAACCTAAGAAGATACTGGTTTTATTCTTTTCTCTTTGAAATTTATGGTGTAGTTTCAGCATTTTGTTTTGCTAGTTTTGGTAATTAGGTTGTAAAAAACAAGGATTAGGTACAATAATGAAGCTGCTTTCAAGGGTGGGAGGGATGCCCAGCGACTAGGGTAGAATCTCAAGTGTCAAGCATGTTTACCATCATATATAAATATGTATAACCCGCCACGTTTCCCTGGGCCTCTGTCACAATGCCGCACCCCCAGGATTTTCACGTTTCATCTAACTGTTTAAGTTTGTGTCTTAGTTTTCTCCTTCAGGAAGTAGAAATCATAATTTTTCTCCACCACATTCAAATGTTGCAATGACTATATTTATTACTGTAAAGCTCCTTGCTAGAACAGTAGAATTAGAGAATTTGAACTGAAAAGGACTTTCGGATCATCTAGTCAAAACACTCATTTTATAATTGAAGGAATTGGAGGTCAGATAGGGTAAGTTACTTGGCCAAGGTAACACAAGTAGGTGTGAGCAAGGTGTAGCTACCTTCAAAATTGGATCTTTTGACCTCTTTTAAATATTACTCAGAAATCATGCTGCTTTCTTTAAAATGCCCTCTGTTAGCTAGTTTTTGCCCCTGAAATTTGGTGGTTTACTCATTTGCATGAGGGCTATTGGTTGATTGTGCTTGGCGAGGCTCTGTCCGTGGTACCAGGCCTAGGTTCAGCACCATGTAGCTTTCATTCTGGGACTCAGGCCAGGGAGCCCAGCGGCTGTCTGGGATAGGGCACTCTCAGGGTGGCGAGCAGAAGATGGGGACAGAGCAAAGAAGAGGAAGGCAAACTATTCCGACTATTTAAAGCTTCTGCTAGGATGTGCCATGGGTGTGTTTGCCCCCACACCAAAGGAATCACAGAGCTACATGCTAAGTCAGTGAGTTGGGGAAGGATGTTACACCTATTGGAAGCCATGGCAAAGACCAAGAAAGAATGATTCATTGACATGCCTTATATAAATAAACGCAATTGAAGGGCTCAGAATCCAGTAAAAGAGGTACACTGTAAATATTGAAGGGGTTCAGGACAGGTCCTCCCCTCCCCTGCCCCAAATGTGCCACTTTGGCATGTGGAGTGTTTTGAGCTGAAGGCACCTTGAGACCCTGCAGGCTCAAGAGAAACTTTTATCCCTCCCTTAAGCACACAGAAGAATCTAAATTAGGGCCTTTCCGGGGCGCCTGGGTGGCTCAGTTGGTTGAGCGACTGCCTTCGGCTCAGGTCATGATCCTGGAGTCCCGGGATCGAGTCCCGCATCGGGCTCCCTGCTCGGCGGGGAGTCTGCTTCTCCCTCTGACCCTATCCCCTCTCATGTGCTCTCTCTCTCTCAATCTCTCTCTCAAATAAATAAATAAAATCTTTAAAAAAAATAAATTAGGGCCTTTCCAGAATGCGGGTTATTAACAAAGATATATTTTATCTGTGTGACCTATTTGTATGGCAGGGCAAACATCTAATTACTAAACATCTGCTCTTCTTATAACCCTGTGAAGTACATTTTTTTCCTCTGAAATCCTGGACCCCTATCCCCTTCTCTTTAGTTCAGAATGACATATATATCTCATTTAGCTTGGCTGTCTTTGGAATTTCCATGTCTGTGTGGATTCCCCATATGTACGCTTATATTAAATTTGTTTTTCTCCTGTTACTCTGTCTCATGTCAATTTGGTTCTTAGTCCTAGAAGGACCTTTGAGGGGATAGGAATTCTTGCTCCCCAACAATATATGGGGGCAACACTGTGGAATGAATTCAATAGCAGAAGTCAATGTACAGTGAGATCCGAAGGATCAAGTGAGCCACTCTGCTTGCTTAGACCAGGAGGCTTAACAGAGGAGAAGCCTGGGCTGGGCCCTGAAACATGAATCTGTCTCGAATACATAAATAGAATGGCATTCTAGTTGGAGTTTACAGTTTGTACAAATGCACAGAAACGGGGAACTGTATAGTGCATTTAGGAAACTACAGATAAGTGTTTAAACCTTGAAGATAAGGTGCAGCAGAGAACTGTCTCGAGGTGTCTGAACTTAGGCAATGGGAAACACTGGAAGAGCTTTCAAGAGGAGAATGTCGAGTTCAGATTTAGGTTTTACAAGACTATATGGGTGAGTGTGGCAGAAGGACAGTGATGCTGGGGACAGGGAAAGCAGTATCTAGCTTACTGCAATAGTCCCGGAGAGAGAATTGAGGGGCACTTCCCGAGGTGGTGGTGGTAGGGAGTATAGACTGGCAGGCGTAATGCTCAGTCAGAGATGAGAATTCTGGAGGAGAGAGGAAACCAGGGTGACCCCCAAACTTCTAGTTTAACTCTCTGGGTTTCAGGATGGCAGTGCCATTCACTGAGACAGAGTATTCCAGCGGGGAGGAAACTTGGGGAGTAAGATCATGTGAATTAAAATTTTGATTCGGTACATTTGAGGTGCCTGAGGGATCTAGAAGGCAAGAGAGAAGGCATCAGTGCAGAGGGAGTCACCAATATTCATTATAGTCATCGGAAGCTGAATGTCTGCAGTAACACCAAAAACGGGTTGTGACAGATTATGTGATGTCCCGGGTCAGAACCAGTATTGAAGGAGCAGATGGAGGTAGAGAAGCCTGAGACACAGTGAGAATGAGAAATTAGAATCATTGCATTAGATGGGGTACAATGTTTCAAGGAGGGATGTTCAACCTATGTTTCCCTTTAAAAGATGTCAATTGCAGAAATAAGGCTTATCTGCAGCATCATCATCACCTCATGATTCAAGAGTAGCAGTACATTTACTCGCTTCCAGAGCTGTGAGCACTGCCTTTAGGGAACTGTCTGAAAATACTGTTTGGCAGTCGAGGGAGACAGTTGGTGTAAGGATCAGTTGGTGTAAGACTGTGGGATTCAGAGTTTCATCACCTGCTTTTGAATCATAGCACTAATATTTATCTGCTTTGTATCCAGGGGCAAATTACTTAATCACTCTATATACTTTAGTTTCTCCTCTGTAATGTGATGAAAATACCCTCAGGGTTGTTAGCAGGATTAAATAAAATATTACATAAAAAAGCACTGAGCACACTGCTTGCTTAAGGCAGATGCTCAGTAATAATCCAATTGCATTTTGTTATTATGCATAAAGAGTGCTGCCTTTTGCACAGAAAGATGAGGTGTTGGCCCACCTTGCCCTGGAACATGTGCTTTAAACTTTTTCTGGGAGTAGTGATGGGTCGTGCTGAGTGTTCACAGTGGTTCACCTGCTTTACCCCTGAGCTCGTGAGTCATCAGGAAGATGGTTGGGCAGCCTTCCAAGTGCAGCCTGTGACTAGGGGATGGTTTGTCTTTATGTGAAGTGTTTACCTGAATGTGACCTGAACTATGTGAGCACGGAGCGATGACAAAGGAAATGTAACCAGACAGAGCCTTGTGTAACCGTCATCAAATACTTACCTGAAATAAACAGCGGGAACATATCTTATATCATGGGTCTTCATTCAATACAAAGCAATTTCCAAGAATGAGAGCTATTGCCTCTTGGAAATGTGAATGAATAGTGAGCAAATTATCAATAATTGTCACGCGTATGCAAAAACAATGAAAAAAGTGTAAGGAGACTATTCTGCTGTGAAAATAAATTAGCTAATACACGAGAAGTTCCTTTGTATTTTTGCAAGAAGATAAAAATTGATTTCAAGGTATTTTGATTATCATTCATTACAGTCCACAGTGACTTTCATGTTCACTCTATTTAGTATGTCTGCTAGTTACTGAAAGTGGGTGGGGGGAAGAGGAGTTCAGGGCCGGAGCTCTCCAGCATGGGGAAATTTGCTGAGAGTTTTGACAAGGAGGGGACAGAAAGATGCCATTCAGAAAGCTTTGAGATCTAAAACATTCTTCTGAGAAATTAGTAAATTATTACTTGGTTAAAACAAACAAAACCAGGAATCAGGAAATAAGAGGTTGAAAATTTTCTCTGTTCCTACTGTCATTCGCTGACACCCCAGATGACTGGAATTGGCTTCCAGCCCTACAAACAAGTAGCAGTTTATTTCAGAACTCGGGGCTTTGTTTTTCCCATCAGTAAAGGAGGGATTGGGACTAAATCACCCTTAAAATTTCTTCTTGTTTGCATATCACATTCTCTTTGTTGATAAGACTAGTAGAATTTGCAAAGACTGTCTAGACTAATATTGTCTTTTTCTGAGGGATCTTTTATAATGTGAAAAGGAGCTGCAAACCTCCCATGGACAGAAAGCCCAGACAACTAGCCTATTCCATTGTTGGGCAGTTCATTCCATTAGGAATTCCTTCTTATGTTTAGTAGATGCACCATTTCTTTGATTATCATTTTATATGTTCATGTGTTTGCTTACTTCCACGAAAGGTTTTACGTTGGCTTACAGTGCTGAAACAGTGTAAAATACAGCTAAACATAAAAAAAAAGACAAAATCAATGAAAAAGAACAGAGAAATAGATTTTGCTGAGCCTCTAATGGGAGATAATTATCACGGTTTAGAAATCAGTTTAGCCGAGGATTCTCTGGCAGACAGGGCAAAAAGGGAAGCATGTTGTGCTTCTTACTGGCTTTGTAGGAGATGCGTTCTGATTTTAAACATTAAGGTCAAAGAGAAATGGGGGTCTTTATATAAAGAATATCAAGTATCAGAATGGACAGTCGTGCGCTGAATATGTGTA
Organism: Eumetopias jubatus; assembly: GCF_037043125.1. Taxonomy (NCBI): domain Eukaryota; kingdom Metazoa; phylum Chordata; class Mammalia; order Carnivora; family Otariidae; genus Eumetopias; species Eumetopias jubatus. The sequence goes on from NW_028274812.1 coordinate 46,333,687, forward strand.
CCTTGTCTTACAGAGTTAATCCTTATATGGCTTCTCTAAAAAAGGTGGAAACATTATGTATTTGTTCTTATTTTAAAGTCACTGTACCTTTATTACTGTTGGTTAGGAAAACAGAGGGAGTGAAATACTCACAGATCTGCCCATCTTTTCATGTTGGCAAATGTAATCGTCTTTGCCCTTATGCAATTATGGTTTTCATAGGGAACCTCAGCTGGATTCCCTTAGCGGTAAAGGGCCCCGGGATATGGGAGCCGCCAGATGCATCCTTATGTTTGCAATTATACTATTCTCTTAATTTTGTATCCCACTTATTTCCTTAACACATTATGTTTTTTCTTGTTACTACATAATTTTTATGATTATATTTTTAACTCTCAATTTTCAGATTTACTACAATTTGAAAGTCATTTAGCGCTATAAAAATGCTGCAGTGAACATCCTTATACATATTGCTTTTCCTATTTTGGATGATGAACTGTGGTTAGTTTCCCATATAAATGCCTTTATTGAATTTCATGTTGGAAATGGACCCACATTAATGGACATGATAAGAACCACCCCTTTGCAATGTGTCAGTGTATTTATATTAAGAATGCTGCTGCTGATACTCATTACATTTTCTGTGATTTCTTTTTCTCTTCTTTTCTTTTCTTTCTTTTTTTTTTTTTCATGTTCTGTGTTTTTTTTTTATGAGGACCCATGTGAGAAATTTCTCGCACTTCAATTCCAGGAATAGTTGTGGTTTTTTTTGTATTTTTGTTTTTTGTTTTTTGTTTTTTTTTGCTTTTGTTTTTGAGTAATGTTAATCTTACTATGTTCAGTTAATGTTATTATGTTCTTCAGGGAATCAGGTAACTGGATGTGTTTTCCTCAGGGCTTATGAGCTGCCAGAAATGCAGAGAGCCAAATCTTTGGCTTGCATCTAGGAAACCTGGATTGGAATGTAAAGAATACCTTACAGAAAGCATACCAGCCTTGTTCCTAGAGTGTCGTCCTTCCCTCTACCTTTTGTCCTCTTTCCTTTACCCACTTATTCTAAATTTTCTTTTATTTTGATAATTTATGCAAGCCTTTGAGTCTTTCTGGAACAAAGCCAGGGATAGAGCTAAATAAATGCATGTCAATATTTGGATTATTTCCTTAGGGTAAGTTTTGAAAAGTGGAAGCACCGGCTCTTATGTCACATTAAATCTTAGCTCAGTGAAAGATTTTCTGTTAGGAAACTGAAATAATATAATCCAAGCATGTAAATTCCTGGTGATTTATTGCAGATATAATACTGAGTGAGATGTTAGAGTCCTAAGAGGAATAAAGAGTCAAGTTGTTTCCTGGAGACTTTCTTTGCAATATTAGATGCTGTAAATGGCATTTCATGTGAAACTGTGGGAGATACTCCCAGTTATCTAGCAAAATATTCAGTGTTACAATTATGTACTATTAATTAGATACTCATTTTCCTTTTTCTTTCTTTCTTTTTTTAGTTTCTCTGTGTGTGTGTGTGTGTGTGTGTGTGTGTGTGTGTGTGTTTTGAAGTAGGCTCTTCACCCAGTGTGGGGCTTGAACTCACAACCCTGAGATCAAGAGTCTCATGCTCTACTGACTGAGTCAGCCAGGTGCCCTGAGATAGTCATCTTCTTAAGATAACATTTCTATAAACAGTAAAATTGACATTCTGTTCTGAAAATTTAAGAGCCAGCTTTGATAGGGAGTTGGCCTACTTTTAGAAAGAGTCAGACCATATGGGTCTTAAGGATAAGGCCAACATTTTTCTCAAATATGTCATTAAGTATTTGGACAGTATATGGTTCAGGCTCATGATTTTTGTGCTATATAATATGGGAGAGACAGTTGACTTTTGTATGTAAGGGTAACTGATTATATGTCATCTTTGACTTATAAAGGTACCTAGTGGTTAGATGTGTCCTCAAATAGTATTTTTAGTAAGTTTTTTTGAGTCAACTATTGAAAACATTCTCTTAATCAGTCTTCAGTCAGCCTACAAGTTTAATAGAGTTACTGACCAATGTCCACAGCACTCTCAAATATGCCTGGCTGGAAGGCAGATGTCCTTGGGGACCCACTAGTTGAGATGTACACAGAAAAATAGTTCTGTTTGTTCTCTTTGGTTGTATTGTGTGTGTTTTTTTCCCAGAGAAGGAGATAACAACTCTTCTGCATGATACTGCTTTAATATTTTAAGACAGATGTACTTTCTCCTTTCAAAACGATTCATGCTGGGATCCTTCTGTATCTGCTGTAGAACAAAATAGAGTGTAAAATGAGTGTGTGTCTTGAATTCTGTTTTAATGGGGATACAGTAGAATAACTCAAATGTTATTTACTTATTGGTGTAGACCAATCTTAGTGTGATTTCTGAGGCAATGGTGTTGGAGGAGTTATCATGACTATCTTCATAATAGTTTTGAAAAGTACTAATAATAAACGGGAGTTTACAAGTGCAGGAGCTCTCTCACACAGAATTAATAGCAATTTCTTCATTTAATAGGTTTGGTGGCCACTATGTTATATAGCCATTATTGTGCAAAGAGTGGGAAATTCTACTTTGGGAGTGGCTCTCTTTTGTTGACAAAGCTATTTGATAATACTGATATTCTAATATAGTACTCACACATTGCACATTTAGATATATCTATCATCCTTTGTGAATAATGACACTCAAACTATCCCTGGGGGGGTATATAGATAAGATCATTATTTTCATTTTCTAGATAAGGAAACTGAAATGAAATTCCTTGCCTAAGGTCAAAGAACAAATCACTGGTGGAATAAGATTAGGGCAGTGAGTTCTTGATTTTCAATCCTTTGTTCAGTCACCTAAGTCATAGTGTTTTACTCGGTATGGGAACAGATTATTATCAGTCAAGAGGAATAAGGCTGTGCCCAGATGATGCCAGCAGATCAGCTGAAAAATGAAAATCTGCTCAATCAACCATTTGTTTATCTATAAAATGCCAAGCTACTCATTTCACTGATACTTTTCACTGAGATACTAGCTTGCCTTTGTGTCTTGCAGACATAGTCACTAACTGGACGTTCCTATTGTATTCTAAAGTTCATTTCTGGACGTTCTGTCTTTTAAAAATCTAATTGTGGAATATCGTGGAATTCATAATACTTTAATATGTACTGAATACTATGTTAGTGGTGTGGTAGAATGGGGACAGAACTCCTTGAAAGCTCACAGCACTACTTCCTGCAGCAAACACTTCTACCAGCAGAGATGATATAAAGTAAGATCTCACCGTTAGGAGAAAGCTGGACTTCTGCATCTGCTATCAACCACTGAGAAAAGCACTGGAGTCTGGCAAATAGGACTGCAGTCATAAGATTCCATCCCTATGACACAGATTCCCCCCAGAATTATTTACTCTGGAAATGAAGGTGGCCAGATAATCACAGGACCTGTGCCACAGCCCTCACAGAAGTTCATGGGGAAAAATAGTTGAATTCTCTCAACATTCACCAGACCTTTATTGTACTCTTTCTGCATGCTTACCTACATCTCTGCAATATATCCTAATTCTTGGACATGTTCTGGTAGATTAATCTGTTGACAGGTGAAACATTTTCCCCTAGGTCAAACAGCATAAATGAGAGTCAAGATGTAAACTCAGGATGCCTGGCCTTTTAGCTAAATCCATTCAATCATGATGCTCCCTGAGTTTGTTGATGGATGGTTCCATTATATTTTATAGTTAGCCTTATGGTTTTTGCTGATGAACTACTAGAATGCTTAATTAGTCTGAACTCAGTCATTCACAATAAGAACGGCACGAACATTATCATTCACTTATAGTCTATAGAATTTGGAATAGGTTTGGTCCAATAATAAAGATGACAGCGAGCCAGAAAAGGAATAGAAAATTCATTTCTCCCTAGTTCTGAGACCCCGTCAATTCCATCTTTATTAAGAACGACAACTTGGAAATGTCTGGACTCACTACTAACAAATTAAAGCCACTTTTAAAAAAACAATCATATATTTTGGATTTGATTACTCAAAAATACAATATTAAAAGGGCCTCCATTCTGACTAAAATGTATTGGATTTCCCTGATGTAGCTTCTGTGGTCTGATTTGTATATAGAGATAGATAGATAGATGTCTTTCAGTCTTATTTAGGTTGAAAACTTGAATGAAGCAAATATAAATATCCGTGCTGTCACTTAGAGATGCAGTAGTTATTTCTGTGTTATGCTGCAGAAATTAAAAAAAAAAAAAGATCTAAATTTGAATGATGATCCTCTAATAGTATCTATATTCTGGGGCTAAGTGTGTTCTTCCCTTTAAAAATAAAATTCCAGGGAATTTGTCTTGAAATATTTATATAATTCCCTATTTAATTTTGCAGCAGACATTTCAGAAGCTTATATGTCACTTCAAATTCAAGGGTTGGTGAATCATCTCCATTCATTTAGCAGATGTTTATGTTAGTTGTTACTCTGTGCCAAACTCTGATTAGATACTGGGTCAAAACAGCAGAGCCCCTGCCATCAGGGAGCCACCTCTACCGAGATAAATAATTTCATAGTTAAACGGGGTGATAGGAGGGAGCTGGGGAAAAGTGTATTCAATAGGGTGGGTGGAGAAGGGTGGTTCTGAGGATTTAAACTGAGATCTGAAGGAAGGGCCGGCTATAAGTAGATTCAGATTTGTAGGAAAAGCATCCAAGTAAGTGGTGCTCAAGGCTCAGAGGTGAGAATTACTTGTTTTTTGAAAGGACTACAACACATAATGGGAATTCAGGGAGAGAAAGCAACAGCTATCAGAAATGTTTGATTACTAAGGTGGAAACAATTGGAAATTTGGAAATTTCTTAAAGCCTGCTCTTTTATTTTAATGTTGGGGAAACTGAAACCAGGTGAGATTGATGTGTTTTTGGTCATACACAAGTTAAATTGAACCTGGGTCTCCCATTTCCAGATCTATTGCTTTTTCTATTAAACAAAATTACTTTTATTGTGCTTGAGAATGCTAAATGTATTGCAAAGTATTGGTTTTTACAGTTGAGAATTGAAACCTTTACAGAGTTGGCAAACATTTATTTAGGCTTTCTTTATAATCAATAACAGTTGCCAAAGCCATATCAATCATTGAAATTTGCATCCCTTATTAAGAAAATCACAGGGAATACTTTAACCCTTCAGTCATTTATTGATTTTAGTCTCTAGCTTGGAAATCTTTAGATCTTTTGTGGTGCATCAAAAAGGCATTCCTGTTTATGTTTAATTTCCACACCGTCCACTTCAGTTTGAAACCAGATATTGTCCATCTTGTTTAAAAGTAGGGAATTTTTTTTATTGCTTCCAGTCATTTCCAATTATAACCCCATTGGCTTGCTAGACATCTCAGCTATAATTTATGCACTTTTCTGTTTGATAAATGGGAAAGCTTGAATTTTCAGGCCAATCATTTATATAAATTGCAGGTATGCTTTCTATTTAGCTACCTTTCTACTTCTAATATTTTTATTACTTTGTGGAGAACTAAATTGGGCTAATATTGTTGACAGCTCTCCTTGATTTTTCTGTTAGCCTTTTAATCCATATATAGGGATTGTTATGAGCTTAGTTCTATATCTTGATAAAACCTTCCATTTGGTGATGATTATTCAGGGCAACTAACATTGTCCCAAGAGTCACAGTCAGTGGGAATGGTAACTTGACAGATCAGAGAGTATAAGAATATGTTGCAGATACTTCAAAAATTGTAACTTAAGAAACTTATATGGCTTTTGGAGAATCTAAATGTACTCCCACCCTCTGTATTATGAAAAACTAAAATATTTTTCTGTGTGCAGATGATGTGATTCTTTTTTTCAGTTTTATTGAGGAAAAATTGAGAAAATTGTAAGGTATTTAAAGTTTACGATGTGATGATTTGATATACATATACTTGTGAAAGCATTACTCCCACTGAGTTAATTAATACATTCATCACCTCACATATTTACATTTTTTTGGTAAGAGAACATTGAAGTTCTTTTTTCTTTTTTTCAAAGATTTTATTTATTTATTTGACAGGGGGAGAGAGAGAGAGAGAGCACAAGCAGGGGAGGGAGGGGCAGGGGCAGAGGGAGAAGCAGACTCACCGCTGAACAGGGAACCCAATGTGGGGTTCGATCCCAGGACCCTGGGATCATGACCTGAGCCTAAGGCAGACGCTTAACCAACTGAGCCACCCACGAGCCCCTAAAAAAATTCTTTTAAATTGATGTGTGACATATGTAGCAAAAGTACACAATTTGTAAGAGTTTGGTTTGATGAGCATTCAGAAGGTGAATACACCCATGTAAACCAGCACCCAGTCAAGAAAGAGAATCTTACGAACATGCCAGTCTGACTCCAAATGTCAGTAGTTTTGCTAGTTTTTAAATAATGGTTTTAAATAATAGTTTTCAATAATATTTGTGAGATTCATTCATGTTGATGTGTGTATTTATAGATTGTTTATTTACATATCTGTACAGTATTCCCTGGGCAAACATAAAATAATTTCTTAGTCTGTTCTATAGTTGATGGACATTTGGATTGTTTCCAGGTTTAGACTCTTACAAACAATGCTGCTAAGAGCATTCTTGTACTTGTGTTGGGGTGCATATATTGTGCATTTTGTTGGTTACATACGTTGGAGTGGAATTACTATCCTATAGGTATGATTATGTTCAACTTTAGTAGATCATGACAGTTTTCTAAAATGATTGTGAAAATTACACTTCCATCATCTGTGTATGAGAGTTCCAGTTACTCTTACTTCCTTGTCACCACTTGTTATTGTCTGTGTTTTTTTTTTTTTTTTTAATTTTAGCCGTTGTGATGTGCACTGATTATTCTGTGAGGAAAACATTGTCCCTCCCAGCAGCGTGCCCTCAGTAAACCTCACCGCTGGGATTGAGCTGTCTTCTACTCAGTCTTCTTTCCTTTCATGAGAGCATTGCTCCAGCTTTACCGATTATTGGAGCACAAGTTTCTATATTTAGCAGGGAATTCAGAATATCTGTATCCCTGGTAAATGCTGCTCAATACTTACCAATAACTTTGCTAAATGAAAGACAAGCTTATGAAATGTATTAGGCAGTATTCTGAATGCAAGTGCTTTAAAAAAGCCCCTAATTCAAACTAGTTTAAGTAAAAAAGGTGACTGATTGATGCTTCTAGCTGAGAAGCCAAGCTTGGGGGGCTCCGGAGGCTAAGCTTCACTTCCCATATCAAGGGAAGAGCTTCTCAGGCAAGCTCTCTCCCTGCCTGGGGGCAAGATTTTGCAGGGGCTTCAAACTTCCAGCAGTTAAACAGAAACCAAACCAAAACAACCACCATAACAACAGACTTCTTCCTGTTTTCCTAGAGCTCTCTAGCACAAGTCCTGGATTTGAGGCTTATTGGCTCTGTTCATTCCTTGGCTCAGGGTTGGCACCCGTACCTTTGGACCACATGCTCTTAGAGGAGCAATGATTCTCTGAGGAAAATTGGGGTGCTATTACCAGAAGAAGGGAGGATGGTTGGTGGCAGGCAAAAGCAAAAAAATACTCACTCTAAGTCAGATGATTTGAAAAAGGGTGTGCAGTCTATTCATTCCTTTAGCTGTTATAGGACTTGTCCTTGGATCAAGCAATAGTGCTGGAAATCCATGTATACATGGATTGCATTATTTGAGGCCCTATGGAATTGCTTTTATTGAACTGTGCTTGGACATTCTGTTATCGGCCTGCATTTAGAGACAGTATAACGAGCTGCCCTGCAGAATTCCTTATATTATTGTTGGGTAGTACTGAGGACACTGTTTTATTGTTGGGTAGTACTGAGGACACTTTATAGGATTTCATGGGAGAAAATTCTCCATGGTCTCTGTACCAGGAAGAGTTGAACTGTTTCTAAACAACTTTTATGATTTCATCTTATGGTATTTCTATAACTGATAATGTTTGCTTCTTGGTATTGCTAGTATGAGAGTCAATTTTTTTTTTTTTTAAGTGAGCTCTACTCCCAGTGTGGGGCTTGAACTCACGAACCCGAGATCAAGAGTTGCATGCTCTACCCACCGAGCCAACCAGGCACCCCTGGAATGATAGAGTCAATTTTATGTCTTGTTTTAATTGAGTCAAATAGGCCTCAAAGCCTGGCTTTTTTTAGTGGTTACCTCACTCCTTTATTTTTATTTTATATTTCCTTTAAACGTGATTTCCCAATTCTTTTTCCTCTTTCTTCTGCTATATATCTTTTGTAAACTTCCTGAAGTCTTTTCTGAAACCAAGTTGTGAAATAAATAGAACTTACGAAAATTTTATTCCATGCATTGAAACTTTTACTGCAAAATAAGTAAAGCTGCTTGGCTTTGGCAAGAAGTGTATTAATAGGACTTATTTTAGGTTCTAGTTTTAGATGCAAGGTTGTGAAACACTACAGAATCAGAAGACTGGATGAACCAGGTACCCCTAGAATGATAGAGTCAATTTTATGTCTTGTTTTAATTGAGTCAAAGAGGCCTCAAAGCCTAGCTTTTTTAGTGGTTACCTCACTCCTTTATTTTTATTTTATATTTCCTTTAAATGTGATTTCCCAATTCTTTTTCCTTTTTCTTCTGCTATATATCTTTTGTAAACTTCCTGAAGTCTTTTCTGAAACCAAGTTGTGAAATAAATAGAACTTACGAAAATTTTATTCCATGCATTGAAACTATCACTGCAAAATAAGTAAATCTGCTTGGCTTTGGCAAGAAGTGTATTAATAGGACTTATTTGGGGTTCTAGTTTTAGATGCAAGGGTTGTGAAACACTACAGAATCAGAAGACTGGATGAAGGGGGTTTTTTCCTTACCCAGAGAAGAACCTTTTCAACACTGAATGAATTTGTGAGCTACTACACCAAGACAAGTGATGGCCTGTGTGTCCTGCTGGGAAAACCATGTTTAAAGGTGAAATGCTTTCAAGCTGTGTTCATTTTGAAGTTAACTTTTTTCCTTCAGATATTGGAGTATCTCTCATGTGATCTGTCTGTTCAGAAAAAAAAAGGTCATTTGATTACCTGAGGCATGGATAGACAAACTATGGCCTATGAGCCATACTGTCCCACACTTATTTTTTAAATACTGAATTTTATTGGAACATAGGCATGCTCGTTCATTTACAAATTGTCTTTGCTTTTTCTCCATATTAGCAGAGTTTAATAGTTGCAACAGAAACCTCATGGCCCACAAAGACTGAAATACTTACTATCACATTCTTTTCAGAAAAAGTTTGCCAACCCCTGACCTAAGGCACTCACTCAAGACAGAAAATATTCATTCTTTGCCCTAGGAAATTAATCTGATATCCTGCCACTGGAGCACTTAATGATATGACTGGAGGGGAAAAAAGTGCCCAAATATAATTCTTATTTAGATCTGTATTTAAGAATATTAATATGAAATTACTAGACTCATTATCTGGTCTGCATAGAGATGTCATTTAACTAACTGTTCTAACAGTGTGACCAGGCCAAACAACATTTATAGAATTTATCTACATCTATCATTATTCAGTTGTTGCATGTTTTACCTAGACTTATTTAAAGTTATGGAGTGGTCTTTCACTGTCGTGGGGCAAAACCTCAGCTCCTCATCAGAGTTCAGGTCTCATGTCCTGTCAGTGGGACAGCCAGCCCTGTGGTTTATGTCTGGATGATCAGTGAAGGGTTACTGGTAACACCTGACCAAAATTTTATGGACAAGTAGAAGTTGAAGAACTTTGTCCCGTATGTAGGGAATTCATTGACTTAAATCTTGCCAAGTGAACATGCAATTTTGGTATAACTATGTGCATCTTGGATGGTATAGGCCTGACCCCACAAGAATATGTAAGCTCATGTTAAGAATAGCTTACCTGATGCAAAGATGTGGCTTAAAAAATACTCAGTTTAACCAATATTGTTGAATTCTGGTGGGGACAAGTGTTCACAAAGAAGCCTACACCTTCTGTGTACTCAACGTGCTGATGATTTGGCAGAGGAGCTAAGATAATTTCTGATGGTCAATAATGAACTAGATGATGAACTCCACGAGGGCAGGGATTTTGTCTGTTCTGTTTACAGAACGGCACCTTGTTGGTGCTTGAAAAACATGTATTTACTAATTGAACAAGTACATGAATGAACAAATAAATGAATTTGAAACAAGATGAACATTTTAATTATGCAAAAATATATGATACATATGGTAAATGCTATAGACCAAAGAATTTGGGAAGTAATTGCTAATGAGGTGAAACTTCAAATGGACCTTAAAATTGGGAGGATTTGGCTAGGCAAAAAGTCAGAGGAAAATCACACCAGACCCATGTAAGGGTAGCATTGGATGTGGGGTGGGACAGATGGACAGCAGGTAGCCTGATGTAGCAAGACTTGGGGGGAGATCAGCTCAAAGAGGCAATGTTACAGATTCTACCATGATTGCTTTTCATTTTAAAGTAATTAGAATAAAATGTACAATATTTTGGTTTTAAAAATGGTGTCTTTCTTAAAAGTGCCTAGACTATTATTTTCAACCCCAAAAATTGTTAAATCCTTTTCTTATAATTATTCTAATTATTCTGTGAAACAGATACAAGTGCCAGTGCCTTTTGATTTGTCGTATAAAACCGTGGACCAGTGGGAGATAGACCGCGAGTCCATACAGCTTCTGAAGCGATTAGGATCTGGTCAATTTGGTGAAGTGTGGGAAGGCCTATGGAACAATACCACTTCAGTAGCAGTAAAAACATTAAAACCAGGTATGAGACTGAGAATGGCAAAGTTTAAATGTCAGATGTTGATTTTTAGAAGCTCAGCTTGCTACTGTCAATGTCCAAGGGGTCACAGGACAGCCAATGCAGGTATCACGCAAGTGTTGTGATCACTTTTTCTGGACCAGGTGACAAGAAAGCAGAACATGCTTTGGACTGTAAAGGCAAGAGCAAGTTCCTGTGATCAGCTAATGCTTAAAATAGCCCCAGTGCAAGATTTCAACAAGGCATCTCTTCTTCAGATTTCAGATTATCCCTCTTCCCATTTTTTTCCTAGGTTTCATGGAAAATACTGACTTTACTGAAAATACTTAACAAATCAATGGAACCTTGGAGATCTTCAGGGAGAAACAATTTTATTAAATACTAATTGTTTATGGTTAAAAAGTAAAAGTGTCCATCTAAAAGCCCTCGTATTTGGAAATGTAGGAACTAGTTTTTTCTTCCATTTTCCTTTTTCCTATCATGGAAATTAAAAGTACACTAAAATCATATTTATTCTGCCGGGCATTATCCCCTCCATTTTAAAAGCAGGATAAGAAAATTTAGAAAGATTAAGTAACTTTCCTAAAACTTACTAGTCCTATGAACTTGGGTAAAGTTTTAAACTACTTTAAGTCTCAGTTTTATCATTTGGAAAAAAGAGGGTCATTTGTGCAAATGCTTTGAATAATGTCTGGTTCATAGTAAGTGACCAGGAAAACCTGTTCTTATTTTGATTATTATTATTATTATTATTATTATTATTATTATTACTATTACTGTAAGGTCAGTCAGTGACAGAGCTGGAATTTGAACCCACATCTATCCCTGTTGCATCACCCCAGGGAAGTAACATTCCATGACAGTACAACATTACTGTAGTTGCCTCATATCTACTTCTAATAACATAGGCAAGAATAATAACCAGAGGCTAGAGTATAGTTCTCTGGGGGACCTTCCTTCTTTACCTAACCCAGAATCTTAAGGGTTCAGAAAGCCTCCTGGTGGCAGAACTTGAGCATCTGGATGCTGCTGGGTAGCAGTCTTGTGTAACACCATGGTTCCCAAACTGTGTGCCAAGGCACATCGGGGCACCACAGTGAATTCACGGGAGTGTCGTAGGATATTTCACAGTTTTGGGGTAAACAGCTTGAACACAGTTCAGTATTAGGTCATGTCACATTCCCTTTGCTGACATCATATCTTTGTGAAAATGGGTTTTTGGTGGGGACTGGGATCACACTCAAGATCCAAGCAAAAATCAACATGGGGCAGGAAATGAGGGGAGCAATGTTCTCTCTGCTTCCAAGACTTGAGAAATTGTACTGTGCCCCGTAGATGTGTGTATCTCTTTAGTAAGTAATTGCGATTAAGAATGAAATAAAAATTATTTTTTCTTTTGATTTATCTGTATTACTTTTTAAAATGGATATTAATGTTGTTGGGACACAAATACTTTTAAAGTTGCTTTGATTTAACCAAGTAATCAATAGAACTGTTAGATATTGGCTTAGGGGCATCATGAAAAAAGTTCCTGAGACAGTGAAGGTGCCGTGAAGCGAGAAAGTCGGGGCTGCTCTGGTGTAATAGTAGGAGCATAAAGTTTGGTCTGAGATAGACCTGAGTTCAACCTTGGCTCTGGCCTCTGTGACATTGGACAATTTATTAATCATTTGAATCTCCTCATCTGGAAGTGGGAATTATAATAGTTCCTACTTCACAGGGTTTTATGAGGACAAATTGAGTTAATGTACATAAAATATATGCAGTGAGTTCTTAATAAATGTTAGCTTCAGTGGGGCTGCCGACAGCTGTCCACTGAGGTGCAGATTCGCTAGTGCAGGACTTCGGTCTCAGCATCTACACCTGCCTTCTGAAGTGATGGAGAAGCACTTTTGAGTGGCCAGATGTCATGTGAACACTCCAGGGGAGGACGATCTATTCCAGCACCTGAGATTTTCCCAATCACTGCATATATATTATTTTGAAACCTGAGCTTGTTGACAATTGAGCCTAAGCTTTATTTCCCAGTCTAATCATTCTTTTCCAAAAACAAAGCAGCCAGCTATTCATCCTAACATTGTTCTTGAAGGAAAGCCTTCTGGAGGTCAAAAGAGAACAACAACAAAAAAATCGCATTTCTTATATTAAAAAAAAAGCCATGATAGTTTTCTCTCCAACAGGAATAATTATTATTGATTTACAGTGTAATAGCAGCAAACAGCTTTGGTGATTGGTTAAATGTCTTCACTTCACCGGGGCCATTAATCAATCTTAGCAGCTATTTATTGCTTAGCAGACTACCACGCAATAAAGACGAGCCTGAAATCAACTCCCACAGTAGCTCTGACAGGCAAAAATTAATATTTAATGTTGCATTACTAGCTGAGTTGAAATTGGGTCTCTGCTCTGCAGCTGGTCAGCTGTAACCAGCGATGCAATGGAGTGCTCTGAGCAGACGTCACCTGCAGAGGCTCCTGATGTCCCGTGGGTCCAGCTCTTGTGCGGAGTCTGATTTGGCAATGATTTGAGTGTCCTGCATTCCACGAATCTGATGGCTACCAAAGCATTAGGGTAGAAACATACTGTATACATAAATTGCCTGAATGGTGATCATAATTGCTTTTATCACTGGAAGCTTCATGAATCAGATTATTTTGGGGGTGGGTGAGGAGAATTCCACTATATCCATATTTGACCGTAGGCCAGACTAATTGTAACAAGAAGAAAGTCCTTTATTATGTTTTGGGTGCCTCTTTTCTTCTCTGCTCCATTTTGCCACTCTTTGATTATATGGAGCAAACCAATGGTAGGGATGGAATGAGGAAGCACAGAAAATCATGATGGAAATGAGAATAGGTCATTTTTCTCTATTCCCCCTCTTTGAGTCCTTGCCCCTTCTCCTCCTCAGTCTGTGAAAAAATAGAGTTGATGTGTTTGGTTTTTCCTAGAGTATGCATATTAATAATAATACAAATAATGGCCAATAGTCATTGAATATATATATATATGCCAGGTATTGCTGATTCCTGGTGATGATATTGTGATATCAGTCGGGTTTTTAGCCATGTTTTACAGGTGAAGAAATTGAAGTTCAGAGACATTTGGTAACTTGCTGAAGATCACACAGTGAGCTAAGATTTGATCAGAATCCAGAGTTTGACCAAGCCTGTGTTCTGAACTTCTACTCTCAAGGGAATACCGAAGGATAGACTGCCTAAATGCTTTATGTGAAATGATCTGCAAGTCACATGTAACTCTTCTTAACTTCATATCAATAAACAAGTTGGAGTGTTATCTTAGAATGTCAAAGCTTATCCATGCCTGGGTTCAAATATCAGTCATGAAGTCATCATGCAACAGATGAATGGAACAGTCTCTTTGAGCATCAGTGGATATGATATTGCACTATCCATTGTGAATACTGAGATGTGAAATGACAGTATTCCTTCAGTTACAGTAATGTCTCTGAAACATCCTATCCTAAAAAAAAATTGAAAGATTTTTAAAAATTACTGATGAAATATAAACTCCAGGTATCTTTCCTCCTCTTAGACTTTATTTGTTATTAACTACTTGGCACTTTGCATGGTAAGAGTTGAGCCATTAAAATACAATTTAATTGAGGCAAGTCTTCATAATAGGTCCCAATACTGTCTCCTTATCACTCTGCTAAGCTCTTAAGAGTCTGACTACAGAAGTATTAATATAGGAGAAAATGTTGAAGATCAATTTCAAGTTAGATGTAGAAGACTGGTAAAAAAAAAAAACAACCCACTAAGTTTTGGGTGTAGCCCTTGAATGTTTTCTCCTCGGCCTATACCAAATATCCCTACAGAATGAAGGACATAAATATGGCAGAATGTCATTGCTTTAGGATTGTTATGCAGCTGTTCCCACAGTGGGTACCAGGGACAGGGCAGCTATCAGTCTTCTCTGGATCCTGGACCAAAAAGCTCTGGCTGCAGTAATTAAAGATTCAGTGTCCTCCAGCATTCATGGTAATAGAATGTCTTCTCTGTGTTCTTAATTTGCCGGCCTTGTTTTATCAATTAGACTGTTAGTCACTCCTTTTCCCTTCATTTTTCATATGGACCAGCATCAGCCTCTCTTCACCTACAGGTCATAACACATAAATTACACCCCCTTGATGCACCAACACGTCAGCTTTAGGTTGCCCTGGTTGGGCTCATTCTCTTCTTTGATAAATCTGAAGATTTGTGACACCGATGCTCTTACTTTACTGAGAAGCAGGAAGCAGTCTTAGTGATTCCCACCAGACTGCTGTGAGGATAGGAATGCCTCAATAACATAAAGTGATTTCCTTCTTTTCTTGTTTCAGGTTCAATGGATCCAAATGACTTCCTGAGGGAGGCACAGATAATGAAGAACCTGAGACATCCAAAGCTTATCCAGCTTTATGCTGTTTGCACTTTAGAAGATCCAATTTATATTATTACAGAGTTGATGAGACATGGAAGTCTGCAAGAATATCTCCAAAGTAAGCTAAAGACTTAATAAAAGGGGAAAAAATGAGGAATTTAGTTTAGCTAGTCCTATAAATGTCAATTTAGCAAGCCTTCTATAACCCAATGTGTGTATCTGTGAGAATGAATGTCTTAACAGTGAATGGCTCAACTACATTTTAATAGGATATATACTGTGTGCCAAAAGGAGGAAAAATATTTATGTAGCGAAGAACAAGTTGTTCACAATAGACATACTGGAACACATAAATGTAATGTAGAAAACTGAAGACTATGAGATGCCATGTTTTACATGATGCTTTGTTTCCTATAATAACTAATGGAACATTATCAGTCATGGACCAGTTTGTTCTATGGCCCAGAATTAGGGGACATGGAATACTTTTGGGGAGATAGAGGGAGAGGTACCCTCATTCTTTTTCCTTTGCCAGTGTTTGACAACATCATACTTGTTGGTATTTAAAAAATACTTCCACTGCTAGGCAGTTTTAGAATTTTCAGACTAAAAAGCAGAAATATACTATTGCTTTATTTCTACATCTGCTTCCTGTAGTCAGAGAAGACTTAAGGGCATTGTGAAATTTTGATGTTTATTACAAATGAATAATTTAATATGCAAGAATATAATGAGTATTAAAATGAGATGTTCAAAGTAGTGGAGATCAAGTACCGAGAGAATAATTCATGCTTAAAAAAGAGACTTTTTCTATGCTTTCTTGAAATGTCAGAGTGGGATTGATAGAACGTGTACAGGTAAAGGGAGGTGAGACTAATAGAACAAAGATATTAGAAAGATAAGAGTATTCTCTGATTTCAGGGTGACTTGTGAAGCTGGTGGTGTTAAATCGCAAAAGTGGAAAAGAGGAACAAAGAACATGGGCCTGTTAAATGCTGTTAAAAAAATATGCCTAGCTCCTTTGCATGAAGATAGCAAATTTAACAATTATCAGAATATATTAGCCACCAGAGTAAGACTAACCTAAGCCATTGACCCGTTTTGCCTTATTCCCAGGGACAAAAGTACAGTAGCCATCTTGGGTCATCTTTAACAAAAATGCTTTGTCAAGGCCACTTGTAACAATCATGGTGGTAGATCTAATAGTCAATTCTCAGTCCTCAGACCTATCCATAGCATTTATTTCAATGGACTTGAAATAATGGAAACACTTCCTTCATTTGGCTTCCAGGACACTTCACTCAATGGCTTTTCCTCCTCTCTTTTTTGTTGGTTCTTCTCCCATCTATGTGGTTTCTCTCATTTCTCAGACCTCTCAACATTTTGGAATTTTGCAACATCACTAGTTCCCTTGCTAAATTCAGTCAGTCTCAGGGTTAAATAACATTTATGTATCAAAGATTTCTCAAATTACATCCCTCCATTACTTCAGAATCAGAAATCCAACTGCTTTCTTGACTCTACTTGAATGCTTCTCTGGATAACATAGATGTGATGCAGCAGCACCCCCTCTCCCAAATCCCAGAGGCATTTATTTCTTGCTCATATTATGTGTGCAGAATAGATTGGTTGGTGGCTCAGGTGTTTTGATCACCTTGGTAGGGAAAGGGGATGAGACTAATCTCGTTCTGGCTCTTAGAGCTCCAACTGGCAGATGCAGAGATAACTTCTGTGCCTTTTTATTTGGTCAAACCAAGTCAGAGGGAATAGGGAAGTAAAATCCTCTAACATGGTTGAAAGAAGAAAAAAATAAATGTTTGTGAACAGCCAGAATTTCTACTACATATGTCCATTAAAAATCTCAAAACAACATGTCCAAAACTGATCTTATATTATCCTCAATAATTGACTGCTCTTGTGGTCTTTCCTTCTTTGATGATGTCAACCCTCAGCCTAATCCCTTGGATCATCTCTACTTCTCACAGCTTCCATCTAACCAATCAGCAAATCCAATTGACTTTTTTCAAAATATATCCAGGATTTTGCACCTCTCTGCACGCCCACCCTGGTCCAAGCCGTCATCAGCTCTTTTCTGGATGGTGCAGCAGCCTCCTAAGTGGTCTCCTTCTTTTGGTTCTTGCTCCTCTCGGTCTCTTCTCAACACAGGAGTTGGAGAGATCCTGTTAAAATGTAAATCAGATCGTGTCCCTCTTCAGCTCAAAGCCTTAGTGACTCTCATTGGTTCTCTGTGTACAACCTCTAAAGTCCTACATGGCCCAGCTCTCCATTACCTCTCACCCTTGTCTCCACGTCTCCCCCAATATCTCCCTTATCTCCCTTGACTCTGTGTCAGCCGCACTGCCTTTTGCTGCTCTTCATATCTTCTACATGTGCTTTGCTTCAGGCCCTTTGCACTTGCTCCTTCCTCTATCTGAATTTCACCCCCATTAACATCCATGTAGTTCACTTCCTCACTTCTGCAGCCTTTCCTCAGATGTTTCCATTATGGTGAGTCCTTCACTGGTCACCCTCTGAATTCTAAAATTTAATCTTCTTCTTCTGTCTCTTTGTATGCTTCTTTCCTGCTTTTTGTTTTGTTTTGTTTTGTTTTCTTAGCTGCTGATCATCTTATAATGTATGACTTTGTTTTGTGGCTTATTGTAAGTATCTTCTAAAATACAACTCCAGGAGGTTAGAAATTTTTCTTTGTTTTAGTGATAGAACAGTGTCAGGCACATAGAAGGTGTGCACTAATTATGAATGTGTTGACTGACTGAATGAGAAAATTAATGGATAAACTAAGTGGGGCTATTTTGAACCTAATATCAAGACTCGGGGTTGAGCTTGTTTTGAGACTCTTTGTGTCAGCTTGACAAGATCCACTTATTAATTATGAACTCCTTTGACATTGAGGATTTTTGTGGTTTGTTGATGTGTTTTACACAGGGGTCAGCACAAACCCTGTCATATTGTGAGTTGGGCCTTAAGGGTCAAGTTTACCAAGGCCTTCATTTGTCAAGACACTTAGTAGCCATGAGGAGTAATGAAGAGATGCTCATTACAGACAATCCCTTCCCAATCAAGAGGGCTTAAATTCAACAAAGTGATCTTAAAATGAATCTACCACTCTTAAACAGTCCATCATGATAACTGTTATAAGATGAAAGACTCTTGAGTAATGGAACATAATTGAAAATATTTTCTTGCAGCAGATGTAAATTGTAAATTGAACCTTTATATCAGTTTTGACAACTGACTGTTGTACCGGAAGTGTGTTCTGAGGTTTACTTGGGCATATTCTAGGCCACTGCAGTCTTTCAGGGTAGAAAACGTGTTATTCCTCAATTTTCTTCTCTATTGTGCCTGTCAGTGAAAACTTTTTATATCCACTGTAATAGGATTAGATGTCATATTTCATAGTTGAAATGACATACATATTTTTCCATAGAACCATCTTTGTAGTCCCTAAGCTTGGCTAAATATTTTTTTGTAATAAATTTCTCCAAAGTGGAAGAAGCTTGTCAGAAAACTTTAGCTTTGAGGGTAATTGATGTCAGGTATTTCCTATTGAAATTTAAAGAGAATAAATACCTGCATTTTTTTATATACGTACATATTTTTTAAAATAAATAAAGTCCTAGCATGTTGTTAATCAATCTCATGGACAGTTCACTTAGATGGCCTGAAATAGACAGGAGTGTTTTCATTGAGATACTCTTTAGCTGACTACAACTGTAGCCCCACCATTCAGGTGCTCAGGAATCATGTGTAAGGTAAGTTTTAGGAAGGAAGGAGTATAGAATAGTTTTTAAGAGCATGAGATTTCAACCTCAAACATGCCCGAACTTGAATCTCCACTCTACAACTTATTACCTGTTCTTCTAAGTAGCAGAAACTGCTGTGGAAGGGAACAAATAATAACAATACTTACTTCAGATAGTTCTGAGCATAAAATGAGGTGATGTAGTGAAAATCAACCATATGGGATAGTGGTAGGAGAAGTGCATATATATTCATTTTTTTTCTTTAAAAAAAAAAAAAGCCACTGTATAGTATTTACTATGTGCCAGGCATTTTTCTTGCTTGCTTTCTTTTTTAAAGATTTATTTATTTATTTGTTTATTTATTTATTTATTGGAGAGCGCGAGAGAGTGATCGCATGAGTGGTGGGGGGAGGGGGGTAGGAACAGAAGGAGAGGGAGCGGGACAAGCAGACTCTGCACTGAGCATGGAGCCAGATGCAGGGCTCAATCCCATGACCCTGAGATCATGACCTGAGCTGATACCAAGAATCAGATGCT
The DNA here is from genome assembly GCF_037043125.1 of Eumetopias jubatus. Lineage (NCBI taxonomy): Eukaryota > Metazoa > Chordata > Mammalia > Carnivora > Otariidae > Eumetopias > Eumetopias jubatus. The sequence goes on from NW_028274812.1 coordinate 46,353,127, forward strand.
TAACCAACTGATTAAGGTTAATCACCTGTTTAACTACCCAGGCACCCCTGCCAGGCATTTTCTAAGTGTTGTACAAATATTAACTTAGTTCATTCTTCTAACAACCCGATGAAATGAGTATTATTATTATTATTATTATTATTATTATCATCATCATTTCCACCTTACAGTGGAAGAAGCTGAGGGATGCAGAAGTTAATAACTTATCCAAGGTGGTTGAGCCAGAATTCAAACCCAGAAGTCTGGCTCTGTATTCTATGCTTTTAACTGTATGCATAACACTGGCATTAGTTTCTTAACGTGAACCTGTATTCATTATCTATTGCTGCACAACAAGTTACCCCAAACTTAGTGGCTTAAAACAGCAAGCATTTATTATCTCACAGTTTCTGTGGTCAGGAATCCAGGTACAGCTGAGCTGGGTCTTCTACGACCAGGTTTCTCACAAGACTGCAGTCAGGTGTTGGCAGGTGCTTCAGTTATCTGAAGCCTCCAGGGGAGGTTGATCTATTTCCAAGCTCACTCATGTGATTGTTGGCAGGAATTGGTTTCTCCAGGGCTGTTGGATTGAGGAAGCGTTTCTTGCTGGTTGTTGGCCTGAAGCTGCCCTGTGATCCTTGGTACATGGACCTCTCTATAGGGCAACTTACAACATGGCAGTTGGCTTCATCAGAGTGAACAAGTGAGAGAGCAAGAGAGAGGAGAGTGCCTGCAAGATGAAGCCACAGTCTTTTATAATTTATCTTGGAAGTCATACCCCATCACTTCTGCTGTATTTTATTTGTTAGAAGTGAGTCAGTGGTCCAAACCATTTAATGGAAGGGACTTTCATAAGAGCACAAATACCAGGAAATAGAGAATATGAGAAGCCATTTTAGAAACTATCACTTGACCTAGGACTAGTCACCAGTTTATCTTGACTTTTTTACATTTCTTTTCATATTGAGTTAATTTGGTATCAAAAGGCATAGCTATTTTGGCCAATACAGCAGCAATACTTTGCTATTATGCTGCACACTAAGTTATGCTTTGTCTTCGGGGCACCTGGGTGGCTCGGTCAGTTAAGAGTCTGACTCTCAGGCCATGATCTCAGGTGTGAGATCGAGCCCTGTGATGGGCTCCATGCTTAGTGTGGAATCTGCTTGAGATTCTCTCTCCCTCTGCTCCTCCCCCTGCTCTCTCTCTCTCTCTCTCAAAAAATAAATAAGTAAGCAAATAAATAAATAAATAAAATCTTATTTATTTGAGAGAAAGAGAGGGCCCAAGCAGAGGAGGGGGACAGAGGGAGAGGGAAAAGCAGACTCCCCGATGAGTAGTGAGCCTGACTTGAGACTCGATCCCAGGACCCTGAGATCATGACCCAAGCAGAAGGCAGACACTTAACTGACTGAGCCACCCTCGTGCCCCAATAAATAAAATCTTTTTAAAAAAAGTTGTTTTGTCTTTTTGCTTACACCTCATTTTAGACTGAATAATCAATGTTAGCTGCTGTAATACACAATTCAAACATTTTAGTGACATAACAAAAATATGCATTTTTGATAGGCATCAGACTTGCTCTGCTACATGGCTTTCTTTAAATGGTGACATAGGGATTTAGACTCCTTTCATCATGTGGCCCTGCCATTTCAAAATGTATTTCTTCTAGCTATAAAAATGTGGGAGATTTTAAGGATCAGGTCTGTAAGTGACGAACGTGCTCTCTTGCACACGTTGCAGTGCGCAGAATTAGTGACATGGCCCAACTTAACTGCTAGGGAAGATGGGCAACATAGTCTTCTATGTTTGCCCAGGAAGAAAAGGGCAAAAGAAAATGGGTCAGTGAGCACTTAGTTTCACCACATATCGTATTTAAATATGCTGCTTGCATTAAAAAATAAATATATATGTATGTACGCATACACACACAGTGCTTAGATCTATACCATTAAAAAAAAAGTCCTCAACTCTATTTATTTCATTATTTTAAAAGATTTTATTTATTTATTTGACAGAGAGAGAGACTGCAAGAGAGGGAACACAAGCAGGGGCAGAGGGAGAGGGAGAAGCAGACACTCCACTGGGCAGGGAGCCCGATGCGGGGCTCGATCCCAGGACTCTGGGATCATGACCTGAGCCAAAGGCAGATGCTTAACCAACTGAGCCACCCACGCGCCCCTGTTTATTTCATTTTTTATTGAAAAGATAGCATGCATAAAGAACACACATCATATAATATAATTTATTGTTAATTAAAAGTGAGCAATAAACAACGGTATGGCCACTGTACTAATCAAGAATGAGAACATGGCTAGCACTCCAGAAACCCCCTGAGTACCATATCATTGACAGCCCCTCACAATCCTGAATTTCCTGCTAGTTGCTTTCCCTTGACTTATTCTCCTCTGCCAACTCCCTGTTGTCTTCCCTTCTTGACTAGGGTTTGGAAATTGCTGTCTCCATATCCTCAGCTCCCATTCTGCCCTCAACCCCTTATCCCCTATCTCCAGTGAAAGTGCTCTTTATACACTAAGGTCACCAATGACTGCCTAGTAATATTTAATAAATACCTTTTAGACCTTATCTTGCTGGACTTGTGGAATTTGACAATGGTGGTGCCTTTCTCAAAACCTTTGACTGTTAGGATGCTCTCTTCTGGTTTATCTTTCATTCTTCTGGCTGATTTTTCTGTCTTCTTGTAGGTTTATCTTCCTCTGTCCACCCGAAATGTTGGTGTTTCTCATGATTCTGTCACTTCCTAACAGTCTCACCCACTTTTAATGTTTAACTCCTACCCACAAACTATGACTATTAAGTTGATATCTTTAGCTGCATGTGAGCTCCAGACCCATATGTTTGTCTTCATTTAGGCATTTCCATTTGGGTAATCCATATGCATCTCTGCCTTAACAATTCCTAAACTGTTTAATTCTGCTTAGGCAGCAGCAATGATAATAAAAACAGGTAGGATTTACTGAGTTCTTTCTAGGTGCCAGGTTCTGCTTTAAGTGCTTTACATGTATTAACTCATTTTAATTCTCATTTTAACAACTAATACCATAAGGGAATTACAATGACCACTATATAGATGAAGAAACGGAGGCACAGGAGTGTTAAACAGCTTGCCTGAGGTCAGGAAGAAATGTGAGGCAAAGCTCTGATCCAGATCTTGGCAGTCTAGCCTCAAGCCAGTTTTCTAACCCCTGAGCTAGAGTTGCCTTTCAAGTCGAGTTGTATCTAAGACTCTTGACCATGAATTCAACACAGTTTTGGTAATATTTGGCTTATTGAGTCAGGGATGATGATAGTTTGGATTTATAGGAGACCTTTTTAATTCTCCAGAAATCTGAAGACATCTACTAACAGTATGGTAGCTAAACAGTATCCAGGGATGGCTGACCCCACTGCACAGAGTCAGCACAGAATAACCCTAACCTCTCTACTAATGATCAAACTGAGTCTACTTTCCTATACTTAATTATATAGGCTGAGTAGTGGTAGAAACTATGTCCATGCCTGGAGAGATGAGTGAACTATTTCTAAGAATAGCAGGCTTAAAAAGGGAAATTAAAAAAAAGTATATCAAGCTTAATGGAGTACAAATGTAACATACACATTTTATAAGTACTGATAGACCCTTCATTTTTGTTAGTGAGCTTGTTTTTAAGAACAATACGATAGAAAAAAAAACCCAATATGATGGAAGAATGACAACTTTTCATTGGCTCAGCCATGCAAATTAGTATTATTTTATAGCTTCAAAGACTAAAATTATGAAATGTTTGAAGGAAATCTAGAGGCAACCAAGTAACCAAGTAACTCTTCCATGAAGAGATGAGTCAGTGATGCATGCTGTGGGAAATGGCAATACCTGGACACTTTCAGATCTTTAGAGCTGTGTTTGAATTAGTGATACTGTTGTTTCTTTCTCTGTGGAATGTTCCTTCAGGGGAGAGGGGGCCACAGCCTTGGAATGTGTTTGGACTCTGAAAATTGTTGCCTCATTGACCCTTCATAGGAAATGAATGGTCTGTATTAATTATGTTTCTTTGCTCAACAGATCAGTGCTATGGCATTTAATCCCACTGACAGCTCATTCATCAAAATTCTCAGAATTCACTTCAATAATTCACATGTTCTCCAAAGTCAGTCTCTTACTTTCTCTTATTGCTCAGATGATGCTGGGACAAAAATCCATCTGACTCAGCAGGTAGACATGGCTGCGCAGGTTGCCTCTGGGATGGCTTATCTGGAGTCCCAGAACTACATTCATAGAGATCTGGCTGCCAGAAATGTCCTGGTTGGTGAACATAATATCTACAAAGTTGCAGATTTTGGACTTGCAAGAGTTTTTCAGGTGAATTTTGTTTTGTTTTAACTAGGTTTTGTCACAGGTCAAAAGTCTAACATACCAGCAGACTAACAGATTTACTGTTGTTCTTCAAAATAATGATTCTCCAAATTCTGTGGTCTGTAGAACACTTCAGTAGCCCGAGGCCTTACTGATAAACTACCTCCTGTTTCTGTTTCTTCACCAAGGAGAAAGAAACAGAGAAAATGATGCCTAACCAGATGGGAAAGTATGTGATTAAGTTTGTGGTTGGATTAATGATCTGCTTTTCAGTACAGTAGCCTCTGTTGGTTTGCCTCAATTTTCCTTACAAAAAGCAGCACATTTTGTATAGTTACCCCATCCACCTTTGCTCACTTTCTGCCAGATTAATATTCATGCTGCCAGAACTCTTCAGCAATTGCTGACTTTTTTTTTAAAGATTTTATTTATTTATTTGAGAGAGAGAATGAGATAGAGAGAGCATGAGAAGAGGGAGGGTCCGAGGGAGAAGCAGACTCACTGCCGAGCAGGGAGCCCGATGCGGGACTCGATCCCGGGACTCCAGGATCATGACCTGAGCCAAAGGCAGTCTCTTAACCAACTGAGCCACCCAGGCGCCCAGCAATCACTGACTTTTTAATTCCTGCCCCTCTCCCCATGTCATGACATCAGGCCAAAAGACACTGACATTAGTGACATACTATTAGGTGTTTTTCTCTGAATTTAATTTTTAATTTCTACATTGTGCCCTACAAATATGGGTGTGGAACATGAAACACAACATATAAGTGATTCTCTTTTGATCTTCATGAATTCATTATCTTTTTTAAATAAGTTAATTAGAACCTCAGTGACTTGATATATTATTTTAAATCATTTGGATCCTACTTTTCAGTATCAGAAAGTGGCAACATGGTAATTATTAAAGTCAGTGGCTCTCCAGTACCAACAGTAAGTCTGGAAACAGACAGACTTTGCTTTCATTTTTTTTTTTTTTTTAATTTGCTGAAGACCATCACACGTGAGTTCTCCCATATGCAGTAGAGTACTCCTGTCAGTGCTCTTTTTAGCACATAGTAGGCTCTTAAATAATATTTTATTAACAACTTCTCATAGATTTCTCAGTCTTATAAGCCAGATTTGGAATTTGTTACTATAATTATCAATTGAACTAAACTCATTTTGAAACTTTTCCCTCTAAATTTTAATGTGAAAGAGGTTACAGATGAACGAGGGTAGCAAAAAAATATATATATATCACTTGAACTTGGCTTGATTCCTTAATGCATTAACAGGTAGATAATGAAGACATCTATGAATCCAAACATGACATAAAGCTGCCAGTGAAGTGGACTGCGCCCGAAGCCATTCGTGCTAATAAATTCAGCATTAAGTCCGATGTGTGGTCATTTGGAATCCTTCTTTATGAAATCATTACTTATGGCAAAATGCCTTATAGTGGTGAGTAATTAATTCTGAAGTGGGCCTTTCTGCTGCAGATCACTTACTTAGGTGTGACTTTAACTGCCTTGCCCAGACTTAGAGGGCAGAGTTATGGGGCTGACCATACCATGTGCCTGTAGGAGCATAATAGATAAAATTTGATGATGATGATTTGCATTAATGAGGTAGTTTATTGCCTCTTTCTCCTTTGCTCTTGAATTGCAGTCTTATGGACATTACTTGCTGCAAGATGTAGTTTAATCTCTGCAGCCTGGGAAGGGGATGGTAGACCTCATAGCTCCACCAAGGAAATCAGTTTGCTTTATAATCTTTAATATAATTATCTATGAATTTAAGACCCTGAACTTTAACTTGTTTTTTGTTGGTTCCTTTCTATGTTATTTAGGCATGACAGGTGCTCAGGTAATCCAGATGTTGGGTCAAAACTATAGACTCCCTCAACCACTTAACTGTCCACCACAGTTCTACAACATCATGTGGGAGTGTTGGAACGCAGAGCCTAAGGAACGGCCAACATTTGAGAAACTGCATTGGAAACTTGAAGACTATTTTGAAACAGACTTTTCATTTTCAGATACAAATAACTTTGTAAGATGAACACTGAAGAAGAACATTAAATAATCAAGTAACAAAAGAGTTCAATAATCAGTCCAGAAATACAACCTTATTAATCAACTGCCAGAAGAGCTTACCTTGACATATTCAAGTGATAGGGTCAACTTACCCGTGTATTATGAAGAAGATTATAAGTGCATTATATGTGACTGGGCAACACTGCACGACAGTCTAAGATGATATTTTATCACTGCCTGGCAAAAATCAAACACATAAACACAGTTATTTTTCTTTTTAAAAAATACTTAAACATTTCTATTTATTGTTTGAAATACCGATCAAGAGGATCAACAGATGACAGTCAGTTTTTACTCAGTGACTGTTGTAGCATTTTCCTGTTTACTGATTAAAGTGGTTATTCATTATTCCTCGGATTGCTGAATCCCATCAGGCTGTTATTATGAAGGAATCTGATTGCTTTGCTGCACAGCAGGACCTGTGCTTTGAGATGTTTTTTTTTCTCTTTTAAAATATCCTGTAACTACAGTGATGGTAAAGCCATGTGAAATGACTTGATTGTACTTGGAGTAATTGCACATATTTTTTCCTATGCATAAAAAAATGAAGCAGCTGTTGAAAAAAGAATTAAAATTTCTCTCCTTTTGTAGAAGGAAATGATGGGATTTTTCTGTACCTCAGTATGTGTCATCTGAGAATCATCTACATTAGTTTTAATCTCCTCATGTTAAGAATTAGATTGCAAAGCAGATGAGTTATTATCTATGGAAGTATGTGAGAAACATCGAGTAGCCTGCAAAATCTGAGAAATAAGTGTAAAATAGTTGAGGAACAGGAGAGGAGAGCAGTAGGATTGCTATGGCTTAGATAGCTGAATAATTTTTTAAAAGATGGACCTTTGGCATATAGGCCAGAGTTTTAAATTGATTACAGTACAGGTTAAGCTCAGTTTTAGATCTAGAGGCTAGGAATAATGTCTGACCCTGGTTATGAAGCTGTATTTTCCATCTGGTAGGACAAGAGGGTTTTTATTCATCTTAAATGTGCATTAACCTTTGTAAGAATGTTACTGTCTTCTTAAGCAACGGGTGGATCAAATTTTGTGCTCCATTAGATGATTTGGGAGAGTTCTCAAAGGTAGTTTCAGAATCAAGGATATAGTGAAAGATCTCTGCTGTAAAGCAATATGAATGAAACAAGCCACGAAAAGACGGAAGATTTTGAAGTATATTCTCTCATCTTTAAAGGAGAAGAACATATCTAAACAGTTACAGAAACCCGAATTCAAAGTGGATGAAGTATTAAGAAGTAAATGTGTGAGCTCTGCCTGGAAGGCTAGAGGTAGGGAGGGCTTCAGGTACCATATCATTAGCACTTCAGTGATAGTGACGGGGACCCACGTTCCTTTCAGCTATCTTCTCTGTCGCCAGCATTGTCCTCATTCTCAAATCACAGATGGCTCAGTAGCAGCTGGGGCTCCCTTTTCTTTTCTCCTCATCTAGTAGCAGAAAATGGGAAACCTCTCTCTCTGCATTTTCAGCTTGCATAGGAAGCATTCTTTTTGGGGGCGCCTGGGTAGTGCAGTCGGTTAAGCCTCCGACTCTTGGTTTCAGCTCAGGTCGTGATCTCAGGGTTGTGAGGTTGAGCCCTGTGTCGGGCTCCGTGCTCAGCAGGGAGTCGGCTTAAGACTCTCTCTCTCTCTCCGTCTGGTCTTCTCCCCCTACTCTCTCTGTCTCTCTCTCTCAAATCTTTAAAGAAAATCATTCTTTTTTCTCGTTAGGCAAATTGGGTCATATGCTGATGAATAATAGACTTAATGTGAATGTTATGTGCTGATTGGCTTAGAATAAGTTCTGCCACTTAAACTGGAAATGTGGCCATTTTTCCTGGAGACAAGTTGGGAGGTTGGCTTATCAGAATAAAATTAGATGCTGGATAGGTTTCCATTAAGGAGAAAATCCCAGTTGTAGGTAGGTGTGTGTACGTACATTCAGACTTCTCTGAAACTGAAATGGGTCATGTGGAGCTATTGATAATAGAGCCCCTTGGCTTTTTTTTTTTTATAAACAGGAAAGATGTATAAGATAAGGTCAACACTAATTGTTTAAGTCAGCTGACGATGTAGAGGACAACTTCATTTGTTTAAAGTCAGAGTCTAATTGTGAAAATTCAACTACTATATAATCTTTTTTGTAGCAGCTAATAATAATAACTTTCTTAGTAAGATCTGATTTTGAAATGTATAGAGAAGGTTATCCTTTCTTGTTTTAATAACACCTGAAACCGGTTTAACTTACTACGTTTGATTCTTGGAGACGTTTATGTTCAAGGTTCTGTCAAAGCAATCTATTGTTCTTGTTTTTGCCTGATGGATCATAGAGAAAAATAATGGATTCATTTATGAGAAGCAGTAATAGATTTTTTTCAAGCTGACATAAATTTCTTTCCCTGTATAGAATAAAAGGATCGGGAAAAGATAAGTTGAATTTTCCTACAATGAGCCAGCTCTTGTTAAATTTACCTCCCATAAATTGTAGCAAAGCTCTTTCTATGTAATGTTTTATTTATGTAATTCGGTTATTTGGAGGTGGTGGTGAAGGATGTGAGTACATCATTTCATGTGGTATTTCAAATCTCTTTTGACAAAAACCTAAGAATTTTTGCAATAGGAAAAATTCAAAATTCCATTAAGCCTCTTTTAAGAAGGTTAGGAAGAAAATAGGTTTACATTACCTAAGGTCGAAAGAGGCACAGAGTGTGCCTAAGAGCTGTGGAACCTGAATATTGTATCATGGAAAACAAAGTAAAATCGAAGTGACTAGCAATCTGCAAACTGGGCCGTGGTGGGTGGGAGGGTGTCTCAAAGGACACCAAAGGATGGGCGTGGGGAAGTATCAGGCTGAGCACATTCACATCCACTCACAACGCATGTCTGCATAGTGACTACATGGATCAACTGAACCATAAGGGGCCAAAACTCTTTCGATTCTCTGATGGCCCAAAAGGAGCCATTGCCCTTGGAAGGATGCCATAGTGTCACCCAGCTGGAGCTTCCTTGAGGAAGCAGTGCCCAGCTGGTGATCCATGGCTTTGCCAAGCACATGCCCTGTCTGCAATAAGGTTTTTCATAGTCTAGTTGAGCATATGGTTTCTGGACCAAAGTGCCTGTCTGCGAGTGTGTCCGTGGCGATTTTTAAGGACTCTGCAACGAAACATTATGTGAACTAGAATGGTGATACTACGGGTACTTATTCGCCTTGTGTTATTGTGTTCTCCCATTGAAAACACCTAGTCTCAAAAAAAAAAAAAAATAGTAAATGAGGTTCGAATACCTGGGGATTGGAATTGCCTGTGGGCTCATCTGGAAATGTTCAATTCTCTGGTATTTCCTTAGCATTGTTATGGAGACATTTTGGTCTATAGTCGCCAACATGATCCAAAAATTTAACGTTGTAGCATTAAAAAAAAGAAAAAAGGCCGGGTAGTTTGGTGGAGAGAGAATACTTAAAATCTTTTAAATTCATGGCTCCAGTAATATTTTAATTTTCATAGTGTCATCTTTTTACTGCCTACACTACACCATTAAACTCCTTCAGATTTTTCCTTTTTTTACATGAAGGAAGTGATGGTAAATCTCTTAAATTATTTATTACATTTAGACATAAACTGGAGAATAAAAATAGCATGCAAACCCTGAATTTCAGAGCCTGTTAAAAGTTTAGCTTCGATTTGCACTCAGCTGGCACTATCTACATAGGAGTTATAAGATTCAGTTATAAGGAAAGAAACACCCAATTATTTCCATTTACTCTTCTTGCCTGAGTAGTTTATCCATTAGTTATGTGAAGTAACAGGCTTCAATGTAACATCTTTTTCACCCTCATGGAATATAATCAGCTCTTCCAGAAAAGGGTAACAAATCTCAAACTTGCGTTAAGTATCTAGTTATGTATATTTCTGTGCAGGGGATTCAAGTCATAGAACATAATAACCCTGAAATCATATGTTAGGGGAAGATGGCTAAAAGCAACTAAAATTGCTTGTTTTGGAAGAAGCTAAACATCGTCTTGTAATAATTCTCTGGGATTTTAGAATAGAGGTTTGATTGTACTATATGTGAAAGGTAAGATTGCTTGATATCAACCAAGTTGCTTTAATGTTTATGGTTCACACAATTTCAGGGTAAAGGATATTAGAGCTTTTAATCATTTTTCAGAATCTGCATTTAATTATAGATTCAGAAAGTGGGAAACAAAGCCAATTAGCCAGATTCTATACTTTAAAGGTGCCACAATGAGATGTTTGTCTCTAAAAAATGAGTATTTCTATGTTATATGCTTTAATAATACTTACATTGTACAACTACATGCGAGTGTATTTACACATGATTAGTATGTGTATCAAAAAGGATAAAAAAAAAACCACTCCTTTCGGGGTGCCTGGCTGGCTCAGTTAGTAGAGCATGCGACTCTATTTCAGGGTCGTGAGCTCAAGCCCCACGTTGGGTGTGGAGCCTAGTTAAAAAAGAGAAAAAGACTTCTTTTAATTGTACCATTTGTTACAGTGCTATTCCTTATCTTGGTTTAAATGCAACTAATATTTGAAAAATTTCTATTTCTGGGTACTTTAAAATACTAAGGTAAAGGCTTTTCTTGAAAATACATTTTACCCTAAGTGTTCTATCTTTATTTAAGATGGATTTTTTTTCATTATGCCAGTTATATCAAAATGATTACTTTTAACTTGACTTTTAAAAGCTGACTTCACTGTTTCAGAGGTCAAGTTGGTAGTGGACCCATGACATAAATTTGATGTATTTTATGGTATTTAAAATGTTTCCTCAGTTGACTACATTAAAAAGGCTTACATTTCTGTAATGGGGAAAGTAAGTTGGTGAATCCAGGAAATAGACCTTGCTACATACTCACTGCAGGTCACCTGCTTCATGTCCCCTTTATCAGAGACCCAAGCTGATGGAGAGATCCCAGCTCTGACATTGTCAGTTGCTGGAGCAGTGGGAATGAGAGCCCTGATGGGTCTCATGTTGGCAACTGAATCCGTGGGCCCAGAAGACACATATGTTGCTTCTGCTCACAGCTAACTCATTGACCGTAATCACATGCCTTCACCTAGACAGAAGGAGCACTGGATGTGTAATCCTACCATGTACCCAGAGGGAGGGCACCAGAAATACTCAGCGAACAGCACTAAACACTATCACACCACATTAGAACATCAAGTAAGTTTTACATGATGCTGAGTGTTGGAAGGCCACGTATACTTATTTACCCATCTTTTCCCCTTAATTATTTTATTCATTCATTAAACAAATGTAGATTGCTAACGAGTAGCAGACATTGGGCTACATAATTGAATAAAATTATGAACAAGGGAGAAATGGACCCTGCTTTCTCTAAGGTTACAATCTATCTGGGGAGACGGATTGGCGTGTGTGACTCTCAGCTCACAAATCTATCTATGTGCACAATTTTACCTTCCCATTTTCTCCCTAAGAATGAACTTACTGTCTGTAAGCTACTATCCTGTGTCCGTTCTCTCCTTGCTTCTTAATAGAAGAAACTGTTTTCTTGGAGCCCAGCTAAAAAGATCACATTTTCAGCCTTTTTTGTAGCTAGGGGTTACCAAGGAGATGTAAGAGAAAATTGCTCAGAGGGACTTCTAGGAAGACTCCATAAGAGGTGGACGGAGAACTGGAATGGGCTTTTTCTTGTCTTTTCCCCTTTTGTACTGTTTTAGGCCTAAAATTCAATACCATCTGAGATCATCAAGAAACCTTATAGATGGAAGTCACTTCTCAGTAGGGTCTGGGTTAGGGCAGCTGCCATACTTGCCATGGATGGCTGACCTCAGAAATTCTACTATAGGAGAGAGAGAGAGAGAGAGAGAGAGAGAGAGAGAGAGAGAGAGAGAGAGAACATTATGCTATGTAAGCAGATGTTATTTCCAATTTCTCTCTCTAGAGATTGGAATGGCCAATTTCTGAATGGCACATTATCTACTTAAAACCTCCCTTCCACCAGGTATTGGAAAATAACTTCTCAGGTATTGCTAGGATTTTTTCCTAAGTACTGGGTGCTCAGGATATGATAAGATTTGGGAAGAGTTGTAATTGTTTAGTGCTGATATCAGATCATCAGCTGTCCATGTGGCCATCCCCTGAGATATCTTTTCTCCCATCTGAAGTCACCTCTTCGTCTCAGCTCTTTCTCATCTATTTTCATGCTCCTTCTGGGTCCAAAAGAAATTCTTTGACCCATCTGTCCAGATGCTCCCACCAGTAGGAGCTTTTCTCTCCTTCAGGACATGTGTTGGGAGGTACTTCAGTGCTTTCCTCTCTTCCAGGCTCTACTTGGGAATTCTGCTCTCAGATTCTCCAGACCATCCGGAAGTCCTCCCTCTCTCCCTCCTCACATATCAGAATAGGGACCTACAAAACTGAAGTGCATCCCTCTGGCCTCATTCTTCCCCTGGCCTTGGAATCTTTAGTCTTTTATGGTAGTAGGGTTGGGTGGGGTGGACCAGAAGGCTGATGACTGCATTTCAAAAGCTTTGGATATTAAAAGACAAGAATTTGACTCTTGTTTTCCTGTTTTCCACTGTAATAATTTTTTTTTCCAGATAATAGGTGTCTCATGGTCTAGTTGCCTGATATGGGAGGACCAAAGCATAATAGAAAATACCTGGGAAAAAACATCAATTAATATCTTAAATAGTATCCTGCCACACATGGAAATTCAACAAAAAATACATAAAAATTACTTGACTGTGGTTGTGCTGAGTATCATGAAGGAGAAATGTGGGGTGCTGTGACAGTGAACAAATGTCCCCATAACTAGGTCTGGAGAGTTGGGGAGAAATGGAGACATGATGTTTTACTGTGGTCTGAAGGATAAGAAGGTGTTTGCTGACTCCAGGAAGGAAATAGGCACAGCAAAGACAAAGAACATGGGACAACTGAAGAACTAAAAGAAATCCAGTTTGCCTAGAGTGTGTGGAGTGAGGGGGAAAGGTTCACAAGTTAAGGCCGGCCAGGCAAGTTCTGTCCCAATAATGGGGGCTGTGTGGTCCAGGTTAGTAATCTTATTTTTAATCCTAATGGGCAGACATTGACATCTTTAAATTGGTAGCACGACCTATTTTGGATTTTTAAAATATTATTTTCACCAGCATATGGAGAATGGATATGGGGAGACAATTTTGGAGGTCCGATTGTCTGGGAGAGAGACGAAAGTAGGTCAGAGGAGTGGATGGAGATCTAGAAAACTGGACACACGTGAGACCTGGAGGTAAAACAAGCCGCTCTTGATAACTGGGTATGTGGACAAGGAATAATTACGTATTAAGGATGACTTCCTGTGTCCTCTAGGAGCAACTAGATGTGAAACAGTGGAAAAGAAGCAGGTCAGGGGAACAATGATCAGAGGAGCTGGTTAGCTGATCAGTTGTCATGAAACATCCAACTTGAGATGTTAATTAGAGTTGAATATTCAGACCTGGAGTCCAGAAGTGAAGTATGGAGCCAAATGTAAACTTAGGAAGACTTTGGTATAAGGGAACCATGTAAGGGAAGGGAACCCCCTCAGAGAAAGAGCAGAGGAGGAGAAACAAAGAGGATTAGTTCTGAGGAGATGGGGCATTTAAATGTGGGTGGAGAAGAAGCCAGAGAAGTGGGTGGGAAATCAGGAGCGTGTCATTACAGAAAGCCAAGAATTAAGGAGTGCCAGTTGTGCTGAACCTTAATGAGAGGTCAAAGACTTGGGAAAGTGAAGGTTTCCATGAGCTTTTAGAAACACAGCGGTCCTTTGAAAGTGCAAGTTCACTGGAGAAGTGGGATCAAAAGTGAGATTGTAGGGAGCTGAGGCACAAGAGATGAGCGAGGACACTTAGGGCCTGGACAGTCTTTCTACATAGGGCGGTGTGCACGCAGGAGGCAACAGGGAGCATCGAACAGTGAATGTGGGACTCAAGAGGTGGGTGTGTGCGTTTCTAAAAACCAGAAAGACTAGATCTTGTTTGAGTGCTGTTAGGATGGTTTCTGGAGGTTATTGTAGCAGGAGTAGAGAACATAGTGTAGGAACATTTTGCAACTGAAATAAATCTGAAAGAATAACTGCTGCCTTGTTCACTGAATTTGTATGGATTCTATAATATGGATATTTAGTTAAGCTAGATATCTTTGCCTTAAGGAAACTAAGGTCTGGAATGTAGTAAAAACATATTTGAATGGATATGTCTCCTTTTCCAGAACCATTTACTTTGTTTGAATGAAAATTTCATGGTGAAATTTTCTTACCTGTTTCTCCAAGATTGATTTACTTTTCTAATATTCTGTGAGTAGATAGATGGCTTTTCTTTAGAAATATAAGTTTTAACTGGATTGGAGAAAAAGAAAGAAAAAAGAAAAAATTTCAAGTAATCCCAAATAAAATATCTATTCATTTTCCTTGGATATGAATGTCTGGTCTAATTGTTCAAAATGAAACACTATGGCTCATTGCAGATTAATTATGAAATCCATTTAAGAGCACGTTATAATAATGTCAGGGAGGTGATAAGAAGCTGGAGTGTTAATATTTCAGGGGGAAGACATTTGAACCACCCCCAAAGAAGATAATCATAAGAAAGATTAAAAGGGAAACAAAAAGAAAATTCAACAAAGAAAGGCAAGGCTGTTTTAAGAAAACATATCATCAAAATCTTAGGAGAAATGTTTCTTCATTCATCTTGTTAATCGGCTTATGAATAATGCAGAAATGTACTTATTTGGCTTTAAAATATCCTTAGTTCAAATCCTAGGTTTTTGGGCTTGAGTCAGACAGACGTGATTTCACAATAAAATCTTTTCTTGGGCATTATCTTCATCAACCTATTTTCATGAAGCCACAGAATTGTAGAGCTGGTAGGCACTTTGGAGGTCATATAGTTGGTCTCACAGGAGTTCTTTCCCTTCTTTTGAAATGAAAACTCAGAAGCAAAAATAATAAAAAGCAGGGGATATTTAGTCATTTGAGAGATTGTTTTCTTCAAATGAAACTGCTTCCTAGACTCTTTAAATCCTTGCAGAATTATTTGCAAATCTTCAAGAAAAGACTCGGCATAAATAAGATTGCCTCAAGTTAATTATCTTTCTCCTGTGTTTTAAAGAAACTTACGGTACTTAATTTAGAGAAAACCAAAGATAGAACTCAAGATTTGGTTTTGCGGCTGCACATTAAAAATATTTGAAAGCACGCAAGATGTGCGATGTTGTGCAAATGGGAATGGGAGCCCACATCAAGTAATAGCAGAAATCAAAGCAACAGGATAAATGAAGTTCACAAGTTCTCAAGCTGACCAGCAGGTGGGGGCCCAGATCGCTGCTGAAGAGCTATGGTTGGGGATTGGGGGTAAGAGAAGAAAAGAACCTTGAAAATAATCTAAAATTCTCATCTAATATTTAGTTTGTGTAAAAAAAAATAGTGGAGGTAAGCTCGCGTGTTCATAAGTCCCTATGCTCAGACCTGCAATGAAGACACTGATTATGGATGACAACACAGTGCCCCACAGTTTCAAGAAATGCAAAATTGCATACTTGACTCCTCCCCAAACTCTAATTATCAAAGTAACTTTGAGTGCTCACCGAAGTAGAGTTAATGGCACATAGCCTTCATGAATATTCCTTTTGTGATATATAGATTTTAATATGTTAGCTCTCATTTTTATATGTATTTTTATGATATACCCTGAATATCTTCCCACATGCCCAATTATATTCCAAAAGCATTGACATATTCTTTATATAGCATTGCTTGCTTTCTTTGCTTATTCACTCTTATAACAAAGAAGGTATGAATAGACTTCTGTGAAATTAATTTTAAAAAATTATAGGCATTTTGATTGTTATTAATACAAAAAGCAAAACATTTTCAATACTGCCTTGCAAAACTGACAACTAATCATAGTTCATTTTTTTTCAATCACAAGAGAGTTAAATTATTTTTATACCAGTGAAAAATTGCACATTTTTTTTCCCTACTGTGCTTTAGAACTTTTAGTTTAGGAAACAGTGAAAATGATACGTTGTTTGTGGCATTAACTCCACTTAATTTGGAACCTTAGAATAATTTTATTTTCCTCCCATTAAATCTTTAATGCACTTTCAGCATAAAATTTAAATATATTAATATGTCAAGTATTGATTTTGTGTTCGCATTTTAAGGCTATCTAAATTAATTGATACTTTTTGGTGGATCTGAAAAACAGTTGATGTATACTTTATTATCTGCTCAATATTATGATTTTAAGCTCATTTGTTGACTAAAGAAGATTTATGTCCTTCGGGTTCATTCTATTATAATAATCAGATTTCTAATACTGTGAAGACTTAGAAAGATTCATGCACTTTTTCTGTGTAAATGATACAATTATATTTTCTTTTTCATTTTGACATTACTTGGTTAAATTCTGGCAGCCTCTTACACAATGAGAAGGTCTTAAGAAAGGAAAGCATTACTTGATTAATGCTGGAAGAATGCCAGTGGAAGGTTGACTTCATATCTGGTTGGTCTTATTGTTTCTGTGGTAAGATGGATGAAAAAAATATAGAATGTTAGAATGCCAGTATGGTTCTGACAGACTGCTGTGCTAAGAGAAGATTTGCCTCTGGGACCATTTAAGAGAACATTTGGTTTACCTACAGAGCAAGTTTTCAGTAACACCTTTATAAAATACTAACTCGTTCCAGGAAAAGACAAGGAGAGCAGAAGGGAAAAGGGTGAATGTTCTCTGAGAAATTTAGGAATTTTCTTCTTTATGCATTCCATAGGGGTTGTCCTATTTTTTCCTACTTCATACTCCCTAAGTTTGGCAGAGGGTACAAATGATATAAGAGGCAAAGAACAAAAGAAGGGAACTAGAAAGAAGAAATAATGTAGTGAAGCATTGAGATGGTGAGCTAGGGGGAGAAAACCAGCTCTTCCCTCTTGAGACTACATAGTCAGATTTATAGCATCTATTTCAGTCTTAGCGAGAGATTTACTGACAGATCTTTGCCAAATCAAATCACTTAATTCCAGAAGCCCTCTCCCTGCCTTTTGGCTCTTTTAAAGATATTATTGTTAGTATTTATAAATTGCACTGAGGGTTTCAGAAACATAAAGCCATGAATATTTCATGAAGATCTTGAGATATTTGGATCTAAGTATGGCTACCAAATACAGCCAACTCTCAAATCCCACTTCGTGGGTTACGTGTGGGGAACTTAGTTCTGGACTGAAATCCTCTTGCCACATAATATATTTCTGAGCTGTCTCCTTTTACAAATTTGTCAGTGTGTAGTTAAGGAAAGCAATCTAATTTCATTTCAGTCTGGACAGTAAATCTTCTGCCATGAAGGTTGAGATATAAGGAGGTGGGGTGGGGAGTGAGGAGGAACTGCTGTGGGCTTTCATCCAATCATCATTTCAACACTTACTGGGCATCTGCTCCACGCTAGAGACCAAGTTAGGGTTTGGAAATAAAAATACGAGTAATAGAGGAAACCTTGTGTCCTTATGTGATAAGGCTTTGGAGCTAGGCTTTCTGGATTTGAATTCTAGATTTGGGTTACTGGTGCTAGCCTTGAGCATGTTATTTAATCCCTTTCATCTGTTTTCTTATCTGCAAAATGGGGATGTTACCTAGGTGACAAACTTGTTTTGAAAATTAACTTGAGAGGAGCAATTTGAGCAGTATCCGATACATGGCTGTGTACTCAATACATGTTATCTGTGAAGATCCAGTCTCTGTCCTCCAAGACAGTCATCTAGGGGGGGACTGTGGGTAGGGAATGAATCACTATAACATAGTGTGGTAACCCAGACTTGCAGGGGCCTTTATGAGGGCTCAGGAGACACATAGAAATCAGTCTGGACGGTTGGTCCAAGTTGGAAAAGGTTGTCAACACCAGGTTTTGAAGAGAACTGCATGCTAAGCCAAAGACCTAAACTGTAGTCTGAAAAAATATTGGTATACAGTGTATAGGCTTCTAATCAGAGCTTTCAACTCAGGAGATCTTTGTCCAAGAAACTCTAATTAGGGTTTTCAACCTGGGACCGACCCCTCTCTTAAGACATGAAAGAACTTAGTTTTACATCTTTAGCCTTTGACCCTTTTTGTCCATCAGAGATTTGGCTTAGTTCTTAGGGATCTCCTTACCTCATCAAAATTTTAAAAATTAGCTTTATGTTTGGGCTCCTGGGTGGCTCAGTTGGTTAAGCGACTGCCTTCGACTCAGGTCATGATCCTGGAGTCCCACATCGGGCTCCCTGCTCAGTGGGAAGTCTGCTTCTCCCTCTGACCCAACCCCCTCTCATGCTCTCTCTCTCTCATTCTCTCTCTCAAATAAATAAAATCTTTAAAAAAATTAGCTTTATGTTCAACTTATTTTTATCTACCTTCATTAGCCGTATTTTTCAAATGACTACTTACTCTTTGCATTTTATTCCTATGTTAAAAATTTAATCTCTTTCTTTAGAGAATTTTGGAATTTCTTGGCCCTTATAAAATATGGTTATTTGCCTCACATTTTTCTTCAAGTCTGGCAGATATTATAGAAGAGAAAGCACCGACTTAGGAGAGCAGGTTCCAGGGTAGTAACTGCAGTGCCTAATGAGGTTTGCTAGAGCGACCTCTGTATGTGCAGGACGAGGTCTGTTCCTTAACTCTGTGACCTTGAGCTGACTAATTAATTACTCGAACTCATTTAAAAAGCTTTCTAAAATATGGGTATCACATGGAATAATGAATATGGAAATGGCCAGCATACAGAATATTCTGAACAATCTAAGCTAAACCTAGTTCATGCTCATGAGCAGAACCCACCGGGTGGTTTACAAGGATTTGCTTGTCCCAGGGGGAGCGGGCTTCTACATCGCAAATACTTAATGTGAGCATAGTGCTGGTACATAGTAGGCAATCAAAATATATTATGTGCAGGGATAAATCAAAGAATGGGATACTACAAACCTCCACAACTAGAATCACAGCTTCTGGCTTCTCACAAGTTAACAAGTTAAACATTCCCCTAAGAGCACACTGAAGATTGCATGGTTTGCTTATACCCAGATCAGCTGGTGCCCGGTGGTCAAGTGGGGTAACTGTCTGTCTCCAGTTAGGAGGTAGACATGCAGACGTGCAACTGCTTTTGGCTCCATCATGCGGCTGGAGCCATACAGTAAATGGGAAGAATGAGCCTGAAGCCAAGTCCAAAGATATTCTCCACTAGTCATCTCCTCACAACTCTGTTTCTACAAAAACTCACGTGGTGCTGAATCTTTCCTTGAAAGCTTGCTGCAGAGAAGCATGGGATAGGGTTCCCGATTGATTCATTAGAATACCTGCTTCCAGAATAAGCAAAACCAAGTGGATTAAATTTATTTTCCTTCAGGACTAAATTTTTAGGAATTCTTTATCTCCATTCTCTTCTCTCAATGCAGAATCAAAGAGGTTACCTGTGGCTGGGAACAATAGAGACCAAATTTAGTATGAAGATGGATCATCTCACATAAACCATACAAAAGACGAGTTTTTATTGTCTCAATTTGCATCTGTGCTAAGACAAAAATTAAGTACATGTGAAGCCTGCTATGGTTGATACCTCAGTTTGCCGGGCTTTTGACTTAATAATTTGAGGAAACTTGAATGTCAGGGCAGGAAATGCTTTGGCAAATCTTGCACTGAGAAGTTTCCACACTAAGGGCTGGTTCTAGAAGAAGAGCTTCCTGAACCATAAAGGAAATTTTCAGGTCAAACAGATTTCAATATTATAGGCTCATTGAGCTACCCTCAGGCTAAGTCTTCATTCAAGGTCCCGGAATGATTCACTATTACTGCTTTTCTCCATTCTGGAGAGAGATGTTTTAGATCAGGTTAAAGTGATCATTCATTTATTCATATTCGGCCAACAACTATATATTGAGTACTTATTATGTGCCAGGTATTTTCTAGGCCCTGGGGATAATGGGGCAAACAAATCAGAACAAGTCTCTGTCCCATATTCTAGGTATGATTTCACCCTTAATCTTATTCTGACCCAGTATTCCCGCTTGAATCTTGCAGTTTCCATAACCAGAAGGGCAATATTATGGGTATATAAGGATGAAATGGAGCTAAAATGCTTCTAATTATGTAGTTAATCTTCAAAGTTTTAAAAGACTCCAATTGTCTACTTAGACACTGCTATATGGTTGAGCTTTTTTCCAAACTAAATACCAAAGGCTTGATGATTCTTTGAAACCAGTCTCAATTGCCCTATGCCTGGAAAACAGAGAATTAACAATCCCATCTCTTAGTTAAATAATAATTCCGGGGCGCCTGGGTGGCTCTGTCAGTTAAGCGGCTGCCTTCGGCCCAGGTCATGATTCCAGGGTCCTGGGATGGAGCCCCACGTCAGCCTCCCTGCTGAGCAGGGAGCCTGCTTCTCCCTCTCCCTCTACCTGCTGCTCCCCCTGCTTGTACTCTCTCTCTCTAATAAAAAATAAAAAATCTTTAAAAAAATAACAATTCCTAGATTTTTTTTTTACTCTAAAAACTTTGTAGAGACATTTTAGGTAGAATTTATATGAAATGATCTAAGTGCCCATGTTTATTTTTTATTTCTATTTTTTTAAAGATTTTATCTATTTGACAGAGAGAGACACAGTGAGAGAGGGAACACAAGCAGGGGGAGTTGGCAGAGGGAGAAGCAGGCTCCCTGCTCGGCAGGGAGGCTGACGTGGGGCTCCATCCCAGGACCCTGGGATCATGACCTGAGCCGAAGGCAGACGCTTAATGGCTGAGCCACCCAGGCGCCCCTAAGTGCCCACGTTTAAATATTTTTGCAAAAAATGTAATGTTCCAAGCTTAGATTATCATTGTTCGCATTAGGGGAATGACAACAGGGTACTGTTGGCGACGGTAGATCTTTTTAAAGAGAAACAAAATACAAATCCCGTTGATTTGTCTGGACAAACATTTCCCTCAGTTCTGCTGTGAAGAGCTATCTGAGTTTCGTCAATTGCAGTGTTTCTGTAGCTATAACAACAATAACAACAGCCATAAAATCCTTGTGTTCTTTTAAACATCTGATCAGTAGACCACAGCTTAGAAGAGCCTTATGACACTTCTTGTTGCCAAGAAACTTCAATCCTACCTTGGATTGTGGATCTTCAAACCTTTGCGAAAGTTCTAATTAACCCTGTGTAGGTATTGTACTCCAGATGACAATTGTACTCCGTAGGTATGATTCCCTTTGAATGACTCAGTGTATAGCTTACTCCACCTGGAAGTGGAGAAGCATCTCCTTTTTGAAAATTAATAAAAAGAAACCTCATTTAGAATGGAGTCGGGAGGCCAGCAGGGGGAGCTCTCATCCCCTATCACAAGTCAATTGCAGCTCCAATGGGAAGAGAGGGGCCTTGCTGTGGAAACTACTTTATTATCTCAGCAGGAGGAAGGAAGTTTGTGGGGCCACAGCCCAGCCGGTGAGAGACAGTCACGATTCAGCCAATGAAAAGCCACTCTACTTCAGCTCCTAGTTTACTTCACTGGACTTTTCGTTTCTAACAGCCCCTCCTAACTCCCTCCTTTCCTCTGTAAAAGAGTGGTCCTCTCTTTTGGCCTCTGGACGTGATTACAAGTCTCTGCTATTCCCGAATACACCCATTTTTTGCTGGCAAAATAACTGGCGGTTTTCTTTTTAAGGTTAACACCTTAAAATTTTCAGACTTAAAATTGATACCCATTTTTTACCCTTTATGTCTTTCATGATTTTTCACTGCCCTGCTTTTCTGACTTCTTTGATAAAGCAGGATATGTGGCTATGGACTTATTTCACCTTTCCAAGTTTGCCTTTAATATTAGAGTAATTTGCTTAGCATGATGGTGATTGCAGCCAGTGGACTTTTGCCCCTCTTTTTATCGTATTTATCATGTATTTTCTTACCAGTGGTCTCAAAAACAGAACTCTACATTCTTTTTTTTAAGATTTTTATTTATTTATTTTAGAGACAGTATGTGTGTGCATGTGCATAAGCAGGGGGAGGCACAGAGAGAGAATCTCAGGCAGACTCCCTGCTGAGCATGGAGCCTGATGCTGGGGTCGATACCACAACCCATGAGATCATGCCCTGAGCCCAAACCAAGAGTTGGATGCTTAACAACAGACTGAACCACCCTATTACAGTCAAATGAACACCATAAGCCTCAAAATGGATGAGAAATTTGTCTCAGCTGATAAGTGGGATAGGAAAGCTGGCTATTGAAAACATTCATTAGTAGCATTATAGAATCAGCGCGTTCAAAAAGAGCAGTGAAAGAATGGGGTGGCCCTCAGCAAATGTCATATTCCTTCTTTTAAACTCCCCTTTCTTTTCTCGTTCCCTAAATGCAGGCATTCCATTTGCTCCTAGACTTTCTGTTCCTCTCTGAAGGCCCTTCTGCTAGCGTTCTGGGTCCAGTCTTCTGGCTTTAACTATCATCTCTGTGGAGAGTGAACAACTGTGCATGCTCCCCGAGCCCTGGGCTGGTTAGTCTCTGCTTGCCCGCTGGCTTTTCTCTGCCCTGCTTTGTGCCATGGAGACTGATTTCCGTAGACTGCATCATTGCCCTGGCTCCTCGCTCTGGCCTCTGGTTGGATTGAGACAATGGGAGGCTGGGAGGAAAGGGAATTTGGGTAATGATTTCTCTTCCCCTCTCACTGCTGAACGGTGATTCTGGCTTCAGCTCTTGCCGGCTAGCCCCTTCTCTGCCCTGGCAGCCCCCACTGGGCTCACGTAGCACTTCGCTTCCTCCTCTTGATTCTTTGTGTCTGGAATTACTGCAACTTCCTCCCATTGCCAGTTTGTGTGACTCTATCTGTTGAGTCCCTTCATCCTGCCCACACTTTGAAGCCCGACAGAGACAGCTTCTGACTGGGTACCAGGAATCATGCTAAGTGTTTGAGATGGTGAACAAAACAGGTAATGTTTTTGTCTTTGTGGAGCTTACATCCTAGCGTGTGGGCATAACCAGTAAACTGGTAAACTAGTAAAAAGAAAAAAAAACCCAAATTATTGTTTGTGGTAAAATTTATGATAGCAAGAGGGTGGCTTCAAGGACAGACAGGTGTGTGGATTTGGAGAGTTGGCAAATTTAGACGTGAAAATCTGTTCCTGTGGAGGTAGCCAGTGAGGGACAAATAAAATAGCCATTTGAGGGACAGGAGAAAACAATCAGCAAATAAAAAGGGCCTGAGGCAGGCAAAGAGGTTGGTGATACTTCAATCTCTACGTAGAAGGCCTCATATTTAAATTCTCTTCTGACATCCGAAACTGTTCACAGATACATATTTTTATGTATTGAACTAAGACTTGGATCGTCGCCCTGTGCCAGGCACTGTTGTGAGCGCTTTATATGATCTCATTTAATCTTCATGAAGATCTTAAAAACAGATGCCATTTTCTTCACTTTATAGAGGGGAAGCTGTGGCACAAAGAAGATACGTCCTAGGTCATCTCAGACTTGGCAGAGTCAGGGCCAATTTTACGACTTCGAATTCTATCAGTCTTATTTATATCAGTGGAATTCTCATTATGTCAGTCCCACGGGGTAGAAACTTTGATATTGCACTGATTTTTTCCCCTTGTCTCTCATTCCCTTTATCAGGCAGAAATCCATGTCAATTATCTCTTCAATACGTCTCTTCCATATGTCACTGTCTTTCCATTCTCAGTGATGTCCTAATGCAAGCCCTTTCCTCCTACCTGGATCAGTACCTGGCTGAAGCATCCTTTGACTGCCCTCCTGCCTTAGATGGGGAGAATCTGAAGAAGCTGCCAGATTAGTTCTTCCTAAAAAACCAATTCGCCATGTTTTTCCCCTTTTTAAAAAACCACTAGGGGCGCCTGGGTGGCTCAGTCGTTAAGCGTCCGCCTTCGGCTCAGGTCATGATGTCAGGATCCTGGGATCGAGTCCCGCATCGGGCTCCCTGCTCGGCGGGAAGCCTGCTTCTCCCTCTCCCACTCCCACTGCTTGTGTTCCCTCTCTCGCTATGTATCTCTCTGTCAAATAAATAAATAAAATCTTTAAAAAATAAAATAAAATAAAAAACCACTAGAGTCCTTATAATTCCAACCAAAAGGACACATCATTAGAGTGCTTTACAATCTAGCTCGATGCTCTTTATTCCTAATCTGGTTTTTTTTTTTTTTTCAACGCAGGTGTTCTGTACCTGGTTTTCCCATTTCTCTACTATTTCCGGCACATGGAGGAGTCAGAAATCGCATGTGTACCACTGCCCCCAAGTATACATTAGGTGAACATGTTAGTTATGGGGTAAAATGTGTTAATTCAGGAATCTTATTTAGAAGATTCAATTGCTATGTATTATAAAGGGATTGTGCACATGTGACGGAAACATGTTTATAAATGTGAGAACTTAATTCCTCTTCCCACATCCACCATACTGATTAAATAGCAAGGTAGAGTGGTTTAACTGGTCTTGTGTGCATGTGTGTGTGTGTGCATATGTGTGATTATCTATCACAATTTCATTTTCTTTACAGCAGTTCTTTTGCTCAGTTGAATGTTATATTCAACCATGAAGAATATATTTAAGGACATTCATTCAATTAATTTAATATATATTTATTGAGCCATTATTATGTGAAAATCCTGTTTTCAGAGTCAAAGGGAATATAAAAATATGATACGCTTTTCCCCCTAAAAAGAACTTAGACTCCACCAGCGTTCAAAATTAAGCTTATCCTGGGTTACCTGGACGGTTCCTGGTGAATAGTGGAAGGAGGTTCTAGAGGAACCCAGGTACTTGGGTAGGTAGAAACCACTCATTCATTGATTCACTACTTAGATTCACCACTTTGTATTGGAGTTTAAGTTTCTCGTTAGTCCAAAGCTGCTCTCTGGCTCAGCGCTTAATCTTCACTTATGCCTCTTAGCATTAAGAAACAGCCAATATTTGCCTGAAATTAAGGATTGAGAAATCAATATTTTTAAAAAGTGCATAGTAACCAGTTTCCTAGGGTATTCACTCACTTTCAGTATCACTTCAATTTCAATCAATGCAAAAGCTCTACGACAGATTGTTCTGCCTCAAGATGGAGTCCCTTTTCCCCATCGTGACACGTTCCTGTGTCTGCATAATTCAGTCTAGAATAATGCCCCGGGAATTCTAGTAAGACAGCCTGCGTTGTCTTTTGTCACTCTCTGCATCTCAGGGTAGTCAGGGGAGGAAGGGTTCTTGGTTTTTCAAATCCTTTAGAAGTCATGGGTATGGCCATAGGCACCCCAATTTTGTTCTCTTTTGAGGTCTCTCCACTAATGTAAGTTGTGTATATGCCTCTTAGTTTTT
The DNA here is from genome assembly GCF_037043125.1 of Eumetopias jubatus. Taxonomy (NCBI): domain Eukaryota; kingdom Metazoa; phylum Chordata; class Mammalia; order Carnivora; family Otariidae; genus Eumetopias; species Eumetopias jubatus. Next base: position 46,378,842 of record NW_028274812.1, read on the forward strand.
CTCATTGTCTAAAATAATAACTATAAGAACACACACACACACACACACACACACACACACACACACACACACACCCACCTGTCCCAAAGACCAACATCAGTTCTCATAGATAATACAGTTTAAGCTAGGGGGTCTCAAATTCAAATGTGTGCTGAGGCCAGCCAGGAAAATCAAGTGAGGGTGGGGGCACAATGTCACAGGGAGAGATAGGGACTGTGACAACCTCTACCTGGGAACGAGTCCCCATTGTTGCCAGATCACTGAAATTATGTCTGAGGAGTCAGAGATCCATATTTTTAAAATGCAAATAAATGAATCTTAAGTATTGTGATGGTTAATTGTATGTGTCAACCTGACTGGGCCACGGGGTGCCCAGACCTTCGGTCAAACATTATTCTGGGCGTGTCTGTGAGGGTGTTTTAGGACGAGATGAACACTTGAATCAGTAGACTGAGGGGGGCAGATTTCCCTCCCTAATATGAATAGAACAAAAATACTGAGTTAGAGGGAATTCTTCCTGCCTGACTGATGGAGCTGGGACATTGATCTTTCCAAGCCTTTAGAATTCAAGCTGATAAATTAGCTCTTCCTGGGTCTCAGGCCTGCTGGCTTTCGGACTGGAACTTAATGCCATCAGCGCTCCTGGTTCCAGGCCTTTCAACTTGGACTGCAACAGAGCCAATGGCTTCCCTGGGTCTCCAGCTTGTCTCCGTAATTGTAGGAGAAGCCTATTCCTTTCTTCCCCTCTCAGTCTCTCTCTGTCTCTCAGTCTCTGCCTCTTCACCCTTCTCAGTTCTGTTTTAAATCAAAATAAAACAAAATAATGGCATGAGGTCCTTTGTGACATGCCCGAAGGCCAGTACCATCCTTTCATATGCTGTATTAAATCCACGAGTCCCCATTAGAGATGGTGTTAAGGAAGCTGGGGATGGTAGTTTCATTATTCCGGTTAGGTAAGTAAAGAGACTTTATTTTAAACACACAAAACCATATGCATTAAAAAGGTGGTTGATCTTCAAGCTAGTCTCCTCTATAAAACTACGTGTATTTTAATAAGGGTGATGCCATTTTTCTTTTCTTTTTTTTTTTTTAAGATTTTGTTTATTTATTTGAGAGAGAGAGAGAGGGAGAGAGCGCAAACAGGGGGAGCAGCAGGAAGAGGGAGAGGGAGAAACAGGCTTCCCGCTGAGCAGGGAGCCCCATGCGGGGCTGGGACCATGAACTGAGCCGAAGGCAGACTCTTAACTGACTGAGCCACTCAGGCACCCCTCCATTTTTCAAATAACATTTTTTCTTCCTCTTTCAGAATTGCCTTCTAAAACAATTTCACAGGAAAATTTTCTAGTGTTATGTACTTGCTCTTTGTTTTTGAACAAAAGCATGATTAGCCAAATTAAGATATGTGCCTTTTCAGGGGCGCCTTCCCCTGCTCCACGGGAAGCCTGCTTCTCCCTCTCCCACTCCCCCCTGCTTCTGTTCCCTCTCTCGCTGTCTTTCTCTCTCTGTGTCAAAAAATAAATAAAATCTTAAAAAAAATTTGCCTTTTCAAATAAATTTTGGTTAAAAGGTGAATTTAAATATGCCCTCCAAGGCGGAAAAAAAAAGATGTATTAGCACTAAGAATACATGGAAGAATGCACCATAAACCGGTTGCTAAAATATTGTGAGCAATAGCTGAATCACTGGAATAAATGGGTAGTATGCCAAGCTGACTGCTCTGAAGGGGTCACAGGGAGTGGTTTTGATGTATTTATTCAGAACTCAGCTAAGGGGTCCTTAGCTCATTGAGCGACTTGGGTTGGGAAGAAGAAGATGGGAAGTGTGGTGAGTTTAAGGACGAGGCTGTCAAGAGCAGACAGCTACTACTCAGCAACAGCCAGATGTTGTCAGGAATACTTCTGAGCCCCGTGTTGCGAAACGACTAATATTTCAAAATCTGTGGAGGAAAGGGAGTCTGGAGGCTCGGAGGTGACTGGTACCATCGACGGTCACGCTTCAGTCATATGGCGGCCAAGACAAGAGGGGAGGAATTGAAGATCCTGAGTGCAGATTGTGCATTTGAGAAATTTGCCCGTGAAAGGAAGAAAATAAATTAGGATGTTTGCAAGGTCCAGTGGATTTTCTTTAAGGTGGATATAAGAGGGAAGGGAAGGATTCTGAGGGTACGATATGAATAGTGTGAGTGGAGAGGAAACAGTGAGGATGTTGTAGAAAACAGGATTAACTAGGGAATACGGAACCAGGGAACTTTGAAAGAGTGAAGCCAAGGGCCCAGGAAGAAGGGAAAGTTGTGGGAATGAGGAAGGAGATCGCATCCTCTGGGGAAGAGATTTATTGTGGTAGAGTGAGAAGATAAATTCTTTGGATAAAAATAGAAAACACACTTATCAAATTTGTGCATGCTCCTAATCTGCAAGGAGTCACTAATATGATTGATAATAGAGTTAAGATTCAAGAAGTCATATTGGAATGTGGGAGTGATGAACTGAAACAAACAAAATGAAGTTTAGTGGTGATAAATGCAAAATTTTCCCTTTATATTAAAGTAAATCATTTAAAGTACAGAAGGGAGGAGAAAGGCCTAATACCACTTCATGTGGAAAGGACTGGCATTTTACTTGATAAAAAGCCTACATACTAATGATGCCAGGAGGGTAACATGCTTGCCTTAAAGCTAATACAAACCTAGTTTAATGAATTGGAAGAATAAAGGGTCCAGCTCAGGAGAGTCTGTAATTTGATATGTGCAATGTGTAAAATTGAGACAGAGGGAACAGCCCATAACTAGGGCACTAATTAAATAAATGATGATAAATTCTCATAATGGAATACTTTGCAGTTATGAAAAAGAATAAAGAAGCTATCTGTGTGTTAATTGGGAAAGATTGTTAGGATGTATTGTTAAGCAAAAAAAAAAAAGGTGTATAATAGTATATATTGAATGCTATCTTTTATGTATGAAATAGAGGAAATAAGAATAAATAATCATATTTGTTTTTATTTGCAAAACAAAATTCCAAAATAATAAAAAAGAAATTAAAGAACGTGGTTACCCATTGTAGGCAGAGTAGGAATGGAGTAGGCAGGGACAGGAGAGGAATAAGGGTGCTCAATGTAACCTTTTACATTTCATTTTATTTTGACCACACGAATAAATTGCCAAATTAAAAATTATTTTTAGAAATGACACTGGTGGTTGGTTGAAATTTACAATGGAGAAGTTCCAGAGACACTATCCAAAATCATCTCCTTCCTAATGATAGGGTTTGCATTTCATTTCTCTGTTCTTTTCCATAGGTATCTTCAGTAATACTTGCCATGTAGAAGGCTATCAAATATTTACTGGTCAAATGAAGAAATGTATGAATATGTGAATGATATGACATGAGATGACATCTCTTCTCAAATGTATGAGTGACTTGTTTTACAGAGGAATGAGCCCTGTTTTCAGTTCTACGTGATCAAAGTAGGAAGAATGAATGATGGTTACAGGAAGGCAGAAAAACCAGTTTGTTCTTTGAAGAAGCATTTTGGAGAGGCTATTCTGTAGCAGGTACTGGGATTATCAAGTGGAAAAAGAAATGGCTTAAGCTTTCACGCAGTTCACAGTTTAGAAGGGTATCAGGTACAAAGATCATGGCAGTTATAAGGAAATGGTCACAATGCTGGGGACAGAACATAAGTTTGGAGAGTGCTGAACACACGTGCATAAAGGTGTATGTGTGGGTTCGGGGAGGTCAGAGTTAGCTTCCTGGAGAATGGCAGGCTTGAGCTCCATCTTAAGATGAAGAGGGAAAGGGAAGGGGAGAAAGGAGGGGTAATGGGGAGAGGAACAGCAAGAGCAGGGACTCGGGGCAGGGAAGAGTGGGGTGTGTTGTGAGGAATATCCAGCAGTTCATCCTGGGGGGGCAGAGACGTCAGGCAGCGATAGCAGGTCATGTGGCAAGAAAGGTACGCCAACAACCTTGAACTCAGTAGAAGAAAGATGTATCTAATAGCCTGCCTCAGCTCAAGAGGGAATGCGCCTTGATGAAGGTTTTCATGTTCAAGCCCAGGCAGGTGACAGGACCACTTATGAGTGCTATAGAAAATAAAAGAACAGGGGCTCAAAATTTAAAATAGAACCTTGACTTTAAAAAAGCTGCATTGCAGTAAAAAAGGAAGGTGGGACCATTCTGAGTTCCCTGACACAGCAAAAATGCACATTTCCTTTTCTACAAGTGCTACTTCAAATCACCTCCCCCCATTGCCTGCTGGTTAGCAGGGGAAGAGAGGCGCCATGACACTCAGGGAACAGACCAGGAGTCTTCATGACACTAAGCAGTGGGGAGAAGGTGGAGCTTGAAGCGGGTAAAGTTGAAAATGGCTGTTTGCAAAGGGTGGTGATAACACACATTTGAAAAGGGCCTTGTAGTCAGCAAAGCATCGAATAGCTATTATTTTGTGGAAGCTCGAATTTTCCCTAAGGACTGCCATATAGATCTGTCTTATTACATAGGGGCTGAGTTTTTGTTGCTCAGTAAGGATAGTAAAGAGAAAGAATCTAAGCATGCTCTAAGGGGTTGCACCAGATGGTCATTTATGATACTTTATAGTCCTGAGTTCGGTAATGTGAAGGATTGTTGTTAAAGTCTGCCTTAGGACGATACAGCCTCATATCACTCCTGTAGAAAGAACCTCTTGGAGAGGAAGGAAGGTTTTTTGTTTGCCTTTGCTCCCCAGGACTTAGCATAGGGTCTTGCTACCTAGCAGAGACATTGATAAAGTTCTTTTAATAAATATATGTGGTAGAGGAGCATTGACGTTTTTCTCTGTTTATGCTAATGTCTAACAGGTCTATGAATCTTGTAACACACACACGCGCGCGCACACACACACACACACACACACACACACACACCCCTTTTATAGATGCAAAAGCTGAGGAGCTGCAAGGTGAGGTAACTTGGCTGAGATCAGACCGCCAGTCTTAGTCAATGATGGAACACACAAGCCTTGTATCTCCCAAGCTCATGGTCACAGACTACAGTAGCGAGAGATGTATTCGGCTTGTTCTATGATTCATTCTCTTTCTATGTTTTTTCAGATTTTAATTATTTTCAAAAGCTACACAAAGGAAGCAAGGTGGGATACTTTCCCCTTAAATTAAACCACAAGGTCCTCATGCTTGTTAAGAAGGATGCTCACGGTAGCAGCGTGCATTTCCCACAGGAAGCCCGTGTCCGCTTTAGAGATTTGTTGTGTAATTTGGAGAACCGGTAGAAGCTGACAGTGTAGTGAAAAGGGGACGATCAGCTTCCTGACATGGGAAGAAAGCTTGTGAAGAGGTCAATTCCCTGGAGCCCCTGGGCGCCAACTGTGGGACAGAGCTAACAACTTCCAGAGGGAGTTGGGGCCAGCTTTTCCTCTCCAGATGGCTCATTGCAGGATGGAGGGCCCCACAGTGGGGGGCTGTGGAAGGAGCTGTCCTGGAGGCAGGGACAAGTACTAACAATGAGGAACCCTTCTGATACCAACTGGGGCACAGCTATCCCTGAAAAGGAAGGATCCAAACTACTGTCGCTTCACAGCAGGATGTTGTCTCTCACACTGCTCAGCCGACTCACCCGGCACTTCCTTTGATGTGAATAGTTATAAATACACTAGAAACAATCTTGCATGTGTTTCATTTTTGGCAAAAGTGATTATACTAATTACTAGCATTTTTGAATATATGTCATTATAGTCAAACACTTGAGGTGAATGCTTTTTTACCTCCTGAGAGAAGCGGCGATACCCTGCACATATGGGACTATATTAATGAGGTTCCAAGAATGTAATTTAAGCAATTTTGGGTGTTTTCCTCTTATGTATATTATTTCCTCTCTACTCACCTGCGTGATGGTGCTTGCAAATTCTGCAGCAACATCACCCTGTAGCCATCATTTCTTGAAATTCTCTCTCAAACAAGTAAGTAGAAAAAGCAAATATAAAACCCACAGGCGCCTGGGTGGCTCAGCCGTTGGGCGTCTGCCTTCGGCTCAGGTCATGATCCCAGGGTTCTGGGATCGAGCCCCACATCGGGCTCCCTGCCCTGCGGGAAGCCTGCTTCTCCCTCTCCCACTCCCCGTGCTGTGTTCCCTCTCTCTCTGTCAAATAAGTAAATAAAATCTTTGGAAAATAAATAAATAAATAAATAAATAAATAAATAAATAAATAAAACCCACAAAGGTGGTTTCACTTCATATAGCTATAATTTTTGGCTATCTATCTTCCTTCTACAAATAACGTCTGAAACATGATTTTTCAAGAACTTTTATTTTAGTTTTTCTGAGATTGTAATGATGATAACATTCAGTTTTATCTCTTCTCATGCTGCTAACCTCAAAGACCTTATACAACTAAGGGATTAAATGTCACGCATTTGGAAACCACTCTTTGACTCAACGTTTCATTTTTTCAAATCATCAAATTGCGATAACATTATGTACTTTTAAAAGAGCTTTGACATAGAAGTTATTTGCTTGTTAAAATAATTAGTCTCATTTTATAGGTATAATCTTTGCTCAGGGAAGTTGAGTGCCTTGCAGGTTGGCCGGTGGTGGATGGAAGCTGGCCTCTGATTTTTTTGTCTGGAGCTTCAGTCATGGTGCTATCTCGCTTTTCTGACTCAGTTACTAGGAACACTGACACAGGCCACTTTCCTCCCTATTTACAGCTGTTTCGTGTATAGCTATTAAAACTAGGGGGAGAAGAGGAATGAAGGCCTCTAGAGGACGATGGGAGTAGATGAGTATCTGGAGGGGGTGGGCCTGGACCGATTTCTTCTGCCTCCCAGGAATCTTTTCTGCTCACTGCTGTTCAGGTGGAAGCACCATTTCTCTGAGAGTTGGCTTTTTGGGTTACTCTAGAAGACATGGTAAGGATCGGGAGAAGCTGAAAGATCAAGCAGCCCACCTCCTAAATGGAGTGGGGGCACAACAAGAAAAGTTTCCAGAATCCCCCAGAACTCCCTGGGTCTCTCCTCCCATCTGCCCTTCCGCTGGCTCTCTTCCTCACCCCTCATTCTCTTTTGCTTTTTCCTCAGCGTCCATCTCTCCCATCTCTCTCCCCTCACCGGTTCTGTGAATTTCTTGCCCTTCCCGTTCTCTCGTCAGAGAACATATAATACATTATATGTTAAAAAAAAAAAAGAAGAAGATAGTAAGAAGGGAAAAATGAAGGGGGGGGAATCTGAGGGGGAGACAAACCATGAGAGACTCTGGACTCTGAGAAACAAACTGAGGGTTCTAGAGGGGAGGGGGGTGGGGGGAAGGGTTAGCCTGGTGATGGGTATTAAAGAGGGCACGTACTGCATGGAGCACTGGGTGTTATACGCAAACAATGAATCATGGAACACTGCATCAAAAACTAATGATGTAATGTATGGTGAGTAACATAACATAATAAAAGAAAAAAAACAGTTATAAATTCAATAGTAACATGACAGGTCCTCCCATGTTTTTTACTCAAGGAAAATATAAAAAAATTGTGATAGTTAAGCAATTAGGAAAAACCAGGAACAAAATGCCAAATGAGTAGAATAAATTTCAACAAGAAGTCAACCAGCCATGTGAGTGAGAAAATGACTATTTAGGTTCTTTGTGTGAATGTTTAAGGCAATAATTAGAGGGGAAAAAAACCCCAAGTACTTAACACAAAATTTATGCTATTAGTTTAAGATTCTTTTAGGGGAGGCTAAGACTAATTACAACTTTATATTAAAACTATTGTGGCAGACATTGTTAGTTGCCTACCCGATATCCACTTGTCCTTTCTTTTTTTTTCACTAGAAGAACCTCCATATCAATGATTAGCTATCATCCCAGCTAAAAAATATGTCCCAGTCTCCCTTTAGATATAGGTGTTAGTGAGATATAAACCCAGGTCTCTACCCAGGGGGCTTACTCAGCTTTAGGTGCCTTTCTTGTGCCTCTTTCTTTTGATTTTGACTTGGAATGTAGACATGATGAATGGAGGACAGTGACTATTTGTGACCACAAGGTGGCTTCGAGAACTGGGGCCATGAACTTGGCAAGCAGAAAGAGAGAAGAGCCTCGGGAATTGATTACACCTTAGAGCTTCCACACCAAATTTATACTGATGCCTTCATCTGCATGACAGCAGAAACATTATACACTTATACATCTGCGTGTATATATAATATGTGTATTCCATGTATCACTTATATGGTATCAATCCAGCCGATTCCCTCAATATTTCTTCCCCGTCCTTCAGCACTCTCAGTCATATTATACTGCTCTAGCTTTTCTTTTCTTCTGTACATTTATCCCTTTTTCACTACTCTATAATTTCTTTTGTATTATGTTTATAGTCTGTCTCTCTTGGCTAAAATATCAGCTTTGCTAGGGCAAGGATCCCTGTCTCACTGATGTATCCTGAGTGCTTAGAACAAGGTCTGGCACATAGTGCTTACTTAGGGAATACTCACTGGATGAATGGATGTGTTGCTACACACAAAAAGTCAATGAAGTGGTTGGCAACACCTGTTAGTAAATTGCACGCAATAGAGAACATAATCTTCCATGTGTACGTGGAATATCTGTCCTTGGATTTTATGTATAATGTTGGTTATTAAAACTCAAGGAAGTGTAAGGAGATTGGATAAAGACTGCAAGAGGGCGGCTAGAGAGGGCTGGGTGTAGGGGTGGACTTAGAAAGAATTAGGATTGTTTAGTTTGGTCAGCCAAACTGAAAGGACAATTAGCTAACATCCAAAAAACCTTAAAGGACATGAAGAGGAATTGTTTATCAGATTCCAATCCCAAGTATCAGGGGTTGTCAATTTTAAGCTGATAGAGAAGTTTCATATAAATATAAGGATGCAAAGTATGGATGTCAGTGATGTCCATATAGAACTCATTGCCCTAACTAGCATATGTGTGTCAGCCCCAAATCTGAGAAGGTTGGAACTCGGACACCAGAGGGTTCCTCTCAGCTAGAACAGAGGTGAGAGTAAGGTCCAGCAGGATGTACCAGGTGAGACTGTAGCTGGGTGACCTCAACACAACTCCATGGGGCTACTGGCAGGGGAGATGCAGAGAGTATTCTAAGAACTGGAGTTAAGAAACAAGGCTTCAGTGCTGGGACAGAACTGGGAAGGGGTGAAGAGAGAGAATGGAGAGCTAGGTGGGAAAGACTACGGGGAGACCCAACCTTGGAACTGGAGTGCAAGGCAAGTACATACTGCTAGTGGAATGTGCTGTCCAAGAACAGGGTGGGTTAGCTAAGGATCTGCATATTGGTGCAAAGATCATGTCATCCTTCCTGCTTTGGGCTTAAACTATTCCCAGGGCTTGAGCAGGGCTGAGCATATAGGTGTGCTATAGATGGCCCCAAGTCTAGTTCTTGGAGTGCCTTTGTAGCAGGAAACCAAGTGCATGAAATGACAGAGAAAACAATCTTGAATGAAGAGCATGGCCTGCGTCTGCATCTGTAATTTGTGAACATTTCTGGTTCTTTACCGTGTCAAAGAAAAGAGAAAACTTGAAATATAAATAACTCCTCGTAAGGTCTAAATATGTTAAATAATTTTGGATACCTAATAAGTAATTTAAGGGAGCTGGGACTATCTGGAACATATCAATGACGTTTTTGGGGCCGATATATATGGAACAATCATATCTCCCATGAATCTATTTTGGTGTCACCCTCAGAAAATTATGCCCAAATGGAGAAACCATGAAACTAATTGAGTTTATCAATTTGTGTTTTTAAGTGAGCTAGTAAAAAAATCACACAAAAATAAAATAAAAATTTTTCCCTCTAGAGTGTTAGTATTCAGTGTCATAGTCACTACTAACCCACTTACTTGTAATTTGACTTCTCCTTCGGCTTACCTTTTAAATTTGTATAAGGATTTGAAGAATCGCATTGCCCTATTGCCCGTTTTAATGCCAACGTGGCAAAACATTTATCTGCAAATTCATTTCACCACATGTCTTCAAGTTTGTTTCTATAAATGCCCTGACTTGGCATTTCTTATAGGCCATATTCTAAAGGAAGATATTTTGGCATTAATAAAACTTTCCTTTGAGAAACCATAACATGATTGGTTTGTGCGTATGTGCATAGATTACTTATACAGAAACGGGCCTAGGGACCAATGAATTCATACTCAGAGCACTGTGGTATGTTTTCTACAATAAATATGTTATCGTTAAAGATGGGGATTTTTTGGCACCTGGGTGCCTGGATTCTGGATTCTAGGGGTGATTATTTGGTGGAGGACAGACATTTCTCTGGCAGGTGGTCCTACCAATATCCTTCCCGATAGCCTTCATGCGAGTTCGGGTGGCCCTACCTATAAGCCAGTACTGTGGAAAAATCAGGATTAGAAAAAGGAATGATCCTTTTGCCAGTCAAGGAAGCAAATACTTTTTTTCCTTTATCTCCCTCTGGTCACGATGGATAAACACATTAATTCACTGTGTACAAAGGACACGCAGCTCAATTATTTACTAGAGGCATAAATTAAATGCTGAGCATGGTTCAGGCAGCAGGACATCTCTCGTTCTTGAAAAAAGTAAAGAGGGGAAAGAAAAGCCTTAGATGCTCCTAATCCTGCCTGTTCATATTATGGTGAACCAATCAAGTTTAATCCATTTCAGTGTTGGGCTTTACATTTTCATGTTCGCTTCCTGTTTTTCCGCGGAAGCTCAACCACATTGCCTGTTTGTTTTTATCTGAACAAATGTCTCCATCCTCACCAAAGGGATTGTGTATTCTTTACCCTTTCTCTTCCAAACGACCTGTCAAAGCTCAGAAGTGTCAGGTTAATGTTTTATGGACAGACTACCCCAGTTGCTTCAGGAAATGGCAGGACCACGTCAATAATTTACATTATGTTTCTGCTCTACTTTTCCTGGTGTCCGTAAAGTTACGGCAGTGAAAAACCCAGAAAGCAATAGGGCTTCTAGGCAGCAGATCTGTCTCTAGAGCTTTGTCCACTTCTAATCCTATTTTCCTCCCCTTAAATGAAAAAGTCAAGCCACTTCCGTTTTCCAGTGCTGGTGGGAACCATCAATCTGTCCACACACGTGGGGGGCGATGCTTCAAGTTTATTCTGTGGTTCAACTTTCACACTTGTTTTTACCTATTGGATGTATTCACTGTGCTTTATAAGAAGCAACATATTTCATATTAACTTGTTCATTAAGGATTCCATTCATAAATGTCTTGATTTCTTACCTTGATGAAAATGTCTTGGCCAAGAAGAGAATGCATACCTCCCCTGTGCCAGTTGGATAGATTCATATAAAATCTGGCACACTAAAGCCTCAGGTATTTTTTAAGATTTAAAAATATTATCATGAGGGGTGCCTGGGTGGCTCAGTGGGTTAAGCGTCTGCCTTTGGCTTAGCTCATGATCTCAAGGTCCCGGGATCGAGCCCCACATTGGGCTTCTTGCTCAGCGGGGAGTCTGCTTCTCTCTCTGCCCCCCCCCACTTGTGCTCTCTCTCTCACTCTAGCTCTCTCACAAATATATAAATAAAATCTTTAAAAAAATATTGTCACTAATTGAACATGATAAAAAATAAATTAACAAAAAAAGACCATCACAAATAAAATTTGCCTTTGGTTTATATATGATGTGGTGTAAAGAAAAGCTTAGCGGTCAGGAGGCTTCAACTCGAGTTCCCGTTTTGTCCCTGACCTTTTTTGGAATCAGAGTCAAGGATCTCTGTTTCTTCGTCTTCAGGAATTCTAATACTTGCCTGACATCTCACAGGAACTGTGCAAAGATAAAATGAGATGCTGTATGTAAATGTTTCATAAATAGAAGATCCTCTCAAGTCTATAAATGACTCTTGAATCACACATTTGGGTCTCTATCAACCACCTTTCCAGGCCTTTGCGCTCTGAGTGAGCAGAAGTCCAAGTGGCAGGGCCTATTGGAAGCAGCACAACTTCATGGCTTTTGGAAATGTTAAAATACCTCCCAAACAAGGACGAACACAGTTTGTTGCAATCTTTTGTCAGAGAGCATGAAAGGGATTCTGTAAGAGAAACCATTTCTGCTGGTTTCCTTCCCATAAAAGGATGCCTCACACCAAGGCCTGGTTACCTTTTTCTAAACTCTCATTCTGACATATTTAAAGGCACATAATTTTTTTTGAAGAATCTTAAACTTATAGGTCTTTTGATAAAGATTTTTAAAATAGGAGCATATACTTTTCTTTAGGGATCAATTTCCAGGGCAGGTTCACTTCTGTGCAGAATCGAAAGCCTTGGAGTTTACAAAACAAAAATCTAGCATCCACTAAGAGGGGCATATTTTCCACTTTGAGAATGTATATTTGGAGTTTTACTTTGCATATAGATTATCTTTATATATGGCACTAAGTATCTATAATGGAAACAGTATATAAACTTGAATAGATAAACTCGAATCTTGTGGTGTGTTTAATTGACCTGAACCTCAATGGTTTGTATATAGCAGAGTCTGAGGGATTTCCCAGCGTTATTTCTTATCATGCTATTACCTCCCTTACTAAATGGGTTATTGCCTTGATGTGGGGATGGTAAGTACTGAGGTTTAACTTACATACATCTTGTGTTTATAGTCTGCCTTATGTACGGTTCTTTCTGGGCTTATCTCTCCTTTGATGCAAGAGACTCAATCATGTTTTCATAAGCCACATAATTGCTTGAACATATGAGTTACCCAACAGATACTTGTATAAGGAACTGTACTACGTCCTGTCTTGACGGAATGATTTTTTCATGAATGATTTTCCAGAATATTTTGCTTTCAACTGATATGATGGCATGACTAAAACAATCTAAACTCTTGAGCCTGTTCGGTGTGAATTCATGAGGCAAGGGATTTCATGTCTGCAGGTGTCCATTTCCTACCAGTAAAGTGAAGATGCTGACATGGACAATTCCTAAGTTACCACAGGTAGATCCCTTTGTCTTCCTTGTTACTCAGCTCACTGCCAGCTCCCTGATTTATATGCCATCACTCCTACCTGGAATCTCTCATGCGCACTAGCACTCACAAGCAATCATAGGGAAATTATGCCATTCTCATTCTATTGTATCTCATTTCCCTGGAATTTCCTTGCACCTTTGAAGTAGAAATTAAGCAGAGGCAGGAGGGTGTGTATGTGTACAGAAATGGAAAAAAAGACATTTGTAAAAATAGACCTTATGTGTAAGTGGACAGAGTTTGCTTATCTAACTGAAGAAAAGGAAATGGGTTTATTGAACCAGCAAAGTGTGATTTGCAGAGCTTTGGAGAACTCCCCTATTATCAGCAAATGAGGAAGTTGAGACATGGGAGACCCACAGTATCTTGGAGAAGCTAGTTACAGAGAATAGGGAAAGTACATACAATTTGGGGGCAGGAGGAGGGGGAAGATGTCCTTCTTAAAAATTAGGGATGCAGGTATCATTCTTTATTCCAAGGAAATGACTTTCATCAGCTTAACCTAAATAATGTTACTAAGTAGATGCAAGTGCCGTAACTTGAGTTTAACATTTTTGTAATGGAATATGTGATTATAAACGGAGTTTCTTATATCTCATTGATGGTTATTTTTCACTCATAGAGTCCACGCTTGTGTCTCACCGCGCCACCCTCCTGCTCACATTATGGCGGAGAGGGAAGCATCCCTGGCAATCATCACAAGGATGTTTATCTCGCAGGATGTGGACGCCAAATCTCTTGTGCTGCAGAGTTCCAACTGTTCACTCTCAATTCTGATTTTGGCTTAAGGAAGGCACCCCCCCCCCCGCCGTCTGCCACTTGCAGAAAAAAGCGAACCACTTTACCATTGCTGCAGGTCCCCAGCCCGCAGATGTTACTACTGTCTTTAACTGAGCATGAGCCATAAAAGTAATTTCACTGTAAAATAACCTACTGTTTAATTTTCTATATTGTGATTTATTAAAGGCAAACAAACAAGAGGCTTTGCCTTCCCAGAGGGAGGCAGAAGGGATATGGTTACCAATTTGGGTATCTGTTATAATTTTAAAAAATTAAACCTAGATGAAGAATATTAATGGTTACAGTCACAAAAAAATTACAACGGGGTATAAATATAAGGTATTGAGGGCTTCTTGAGTGCTAAAACAAGAAGTTGTGACATCTCCCTCTTGAAGGAAGCTGGGCACTAAGAAATGTGCTATGCTTTTGGCAGGATGTCGCTGGCTCAGTCACCAAGCGGTTTGGTCCCAGCTGTGAGTTGATTGATGGCACTGCATCAGAGAACGCTCTTAGGGGAGCTGTTTACCCCCATCTTCCATCTGGAGCTGCTGGGACATAGTTCACCGTGATGATGGCTACTGAATGAGCTGCACTGGCAGGACCTCAGTGACAAGGAAGGATGGTGGCTGGGGAACCAGCCCAGAATCAAAGAATGTCAGGGAAATGAATGAAGCTAAGCGCAGAACAGCCAACTCTTCTCAAATATGATGGGGTGGCAATTCCAAAAGAAAGACGGTGCACAGCTTTTAAAAGTACGAAATGGGGAAATATGTTCTTTTGTTCTCTCCCTTAGAGGTTACTTTCTAGAGATTTATTTCAGATCAAGGGAACAGGCTACATATGACTGAAATATAATGACTTTGTTGACAGCCATCTATTGTTTATAATATATTTGACCACATTCAATTATCAACTTCTTTTAGGGCAGGCATCCAATATTTATCTGGGCACATTAACAACCAGTATAGGAGGTGCAGGTTTTCTAGGAATCTGCAGTTACTATGTATTAGATACAGGCAAAAGAGGTATCTATAGTTGTATAATTTAAAACGATTTTTTCCCTATGTTATGGGGAATAGTCCAGAAAGGTCTGTAAGAATAGTGTAGAAAAGATAGTGCAGAAAAGCACCTGCAAGAGCTGGCCACATGTAAACTCACAGTCCTCCAACCACAGATGTAGCCAGAGTGAGTGCTAAGTATTGCAGGAGTGAGAGGCTGTTGTAGAGAGGGGGACACGGCTGGGAAAGAAGCCAGCAGGAGAGTGTCTTGAAAACCTCCGTGGAGGAGGGTTGTAAGCAGAGCTTAAAAGGAGCAAGAGATGTGATTTTCTATTTTGCTTGTTTTGTTTGAGGGGGAGGTTTACTCTGCTGCACATGGGCATGTATTATCACTTTGGCATTCTAGGTTTGCCTAGTGCTATCATACTGCTTCCACTTTTTATAATGGAATCCCTCTCCTTCACTCTGGTGTCGGGTACAGAGCATGGGATGTGAACATCCCAGAGATGAAAAATGGATGGCTTTCAGGAAGAGTGACCCCTTAGGCGAGATGCTGAGTTGGGCTAGAATTGAGGCAGTTTGGCTGGTGGAATAAACTTTGTGGGCATTACTTGTCATCCGTAGAAGAAATAGTCGCTGCAATGAGAACGAAGTGATAGTTGAGAAAGGTGGAGTCAGCTGCATTAAGTTGCTTAGAATTGTGGCTGGGAAGAGGTCTGAAGGAGGGAAAGGTCAAGTTTGAGAACCCAGATGAAGTATCTATGCCTTTGGTTCTAACGCAAGCAAGGAAGGAACCATTCTGAGAGGACATCCTTGTTTGGCGGCACATTCTCTTACGAAAGTCTTGTTCATTTTGCTGCACGGAGTTCAAGGACTGATTCTGTGATTGCTACTATCCTGGGTATGCCATGTATTATCACTTTGCTCCCCATTTTTGCACACGGTGAATATGATACTTTCATTTTTTGCAATAAACCTCATTTCTTAAACTATGCTGGTTGGATAAAAGAAGGTGCTTTTTGGAAGCAAAATTGCATCATTGGCAATATTTGCTTTATGGGCAATATTTTTAAAGGCCTGCGCTGATAGACATGAATATTCTCATTAACTGAGGCAAGTACAAACAGGCTTGAAATAATTAACACTTGAAAAACAGTAGAAGGCACCAACCAGGCACTTAACTTGTGTCCATTGTTTTGTATTTGCTTGCTCTTTAATCTCTCTGCAGTCTCCCTGTGATGTAGGGATTAAAATGAATTGAGTCACTTGCCTGAGCTTATGTAGTTAATAAAAGGATGAGCAGGGATTTGCACTCAGCTCTCTGAGTGGACGCCCCCCCTCCCTTTCCCATTACTCAATTTTGCTTGGATTTTTACTACGCTTGATTATCTAGAGCTTGAGTTTCTCATACTTTTGACATCCTCAGAGCTTCTTGTTAGTTACCTGCTTCAGGGAAAATGAAAGAAGGCAGAATATAAAATGTATCTATCTTTTGCCTTAGTACAGCTTTTGTAAAAAACTTTGCTAATGAGGACATTGAAACAAATGCCTGAAATTAGAAGTGTGGTTAATAACTGTAATTTTGATTTTTAAAATTCTCTCTCTGATCTAGAAAATTGTGACTCAAAAGCAGGAGTCACTATGGAAAACCTATGCACTTGAAGTCAACATTTTAAGGGAATGGAGGTTTTCCATTTTTCTTCATCCTCTCATGAAGTGTGACCAACACTATGTTTTTAGCTACAAATATTACTAGCTATAGTAAACAGTATTCTGAAGCACTTAGCTCAAATTACAATGCTTTTTAACTTTTTTATTGTAATAATTTTACTTAAAATTTGGTATTTATTAATTAAAATTTATATGATGCCCTTTATTTTTAATTGAAGTATAATTGACACATTAGTTTCAGGTGTACAACATAGTGATTCTACAAGAATATGCATTATGAAATGCTCACTACACAGTAAGTATAGTTACTCTTTATCACTATACAAAGTTATTAAAATATTACTGACTATATTCCCTATGCTGTGCTTTTCATTATTATGACTTATTTTATTTTATAACTGGAAGTTTGTACCTCTCAATCCCCTACCTATTTTGCCCATACCCTCAACCCCCTCCCCTCTGGCAACCACCAATTTGTTCTCTCTCTGCATGAGTCTGTTTTTTTGTTTGTATTTTAGATTCCACATGTGAATGAAATCATATGGTATTGAATTTTTTCTGTCTGACTTATTTCACTTAGTATAATACCTTCTAGGTCCATGCATGTCACTGCGAATGGCAAGATTTCATTCTTTTTAATGGCTGTGTAATATTTCATCACACACACACACACACACACACACACACCCCACATCTTTATCCATTCATCTACTGATGAACACTTAAGTTACTTCCATATCTTAACTACTGTAGATAAATGCTTCAAGTTACAGTGAGATTATTTTTTTTAAATGAGCTGCTATTTCAATTAGTAAATGATTTCTGAAAAATTTATGGAAAAGTATTTCCTCAGAACGATTATGGAAGAGTTTAAATTTTGAGTCTATTTAGTATATTTGAGTCAGATATTGTTGTGGGCTGAATTGTGTCACCTCAAAATATAAGTTCATGTCCTAACTCCTAGTACATGTGAATGTGACTTTTTTGGGAAATCACATTATTGCACATGTAATCAAATTAAGGTGAGGTTATGCTGGATTAGAGCAGACCCTAACCCAATGATGATTATTCTTTTTTTTTTAAGATTTTATTTATTTATTTGAGAGAGAGAGAGAGAGAGAGAGCTGGAGCAGGGGGATGGACAGAGGCAGAGGGAGAAGCAGACCCCCTCTGAGCAGAGAGCCTGATGCGGGG
The DNA here is from genome assembly GCF_037043125.1 of Eumetopias jubatus. NCBI lineage: Eukaryota > Metazoa > Chordata > Mammalia > Carnivora > Otariidae > Eumetopias > Eumetopias jubatus. Next base: position 46,396,458 of record NW_028274812.1, read on the forward strand.
CTTGATCCCAGAACCCAGGGATCATGACCTGAGCTGAAGGCAGACGCTTAACTGGCTGACCACCCAGGCGCCCCTAATGATGGTTATTCTTATAAGAAAAGGAAAATTTGGGCACAGACACATAGAGACACCCAGGGGAGAGGGCCATGTGAAGATGGGGGCAGAGATTAGAGTGCTGTGTCTACAAGCCAAAAGATATCAAGGATTGCCAGTCACTACCAGAATCTAGGAGAGAAGCACTGAACAGATTCTTCCTCAGAGCCTCCAGTAGAAACCAAACTTATTGACACCTTGACTTCAGACTTTCAACCTCAGAACTGTGAGAGAATACATTTCTGGTGTTTTATGCCATCCAGTTTGTGGTCCTTGGTTCCAGAAGCCCTTGGAAATAAATACAGATATAAAAAATCAACGACAACAACAAATAGTGCATCTTTCTCCACTGGTGGCCGTTTTCTTTTTCTAGCTTACAGTTTTTCCTTATGGATATTGATAGACTCCTAATTAAGAACAACCAAGTGATATACACACACAATTTTTAGTTTTGTATCTTTTTTGTCAATCAGTGACTGCTTCTCATTCACATTAACCATCTGTAGATTTTTGAAAGTGGTGACAGGCCCATAGGTAACCAACGAATAGAGCTTATTTGTGAATCTTCATCCTCATATGTTTTCTGGACAACCGCACATGGATACGGCGTGGAATATTCCTTATTCCTTTGGCCCAGACAGATTTGTTGAGCCCGGTGTCAATGCGCACATCTGGAGTTCCCATCTCCTTCATGGCAAATTTCTGGATCTCTTTGAGTGCCTGAGGGGTACACTTCTTGAAACCCACTCATAGATGCACTTGTGAAAGTGGATGGTGTATTCTCTGGTCACTACCTCATTGATGGCAGAATGACCCTTCTTCTCCCCACCCTTCTTCATGGGAGCCATTCTGCTGGGCCCTGGTTGGAAAGGAAGCACAACGTACATATAGTCTTAAAAATTTTTTTGGAAGTCAAAACATTTCCAAGTATGAAGGCATGTCCAATTTCATGGTTCTGAATCCAACTAAAAAATATTTTAATAGTTACAAAGGTTTTTTTCTTGTGATGAGAACTTTTTAAGATTTGCTCTTTCAGTGAATTTGAAATATGCAATACAGTATTATCAACTATAGTCACCATGCTGTTACATTATATTTTTATTTAGGAATGGCAAAGGAAGATGTCTGTTTCAAGATAAAAGGAATCAAACAATTTACTTTGATTCTTGGGCATCAGTTAACATCTGCAGAGTAAGATGTAGTAGATGTATTACTATTATGAATCAGTGTGTGGTCCTACCTCTGGGAAGACAGGAATTTGTTGAGAAAAGGGGTGGTGGGCACATACCAACAAGGAGACACACTTATTTCTAAGATTTTGAGTCCCTGCACTTAACCAGCCTTGCTCATACTTTTCCATTTATAAGTGGGAAAAAGACCCTTCACTTGAATGTTTGTTTCGGCAGTTAAAAAAAAAAAACTACAAATAAAACTCAAGATAACTATTAAAAAGGACAAAGTCATAAAAATCATTTAGAAAATGAAACACTAATAGAGTATTATATGTACTTGGTGCTTTTGCATACATGATCTTGTTAATCCCTCAGTAAGCCTCATTAGATATAAAGGTCATGGACAGTTTCCCCAATTTTTCTGTCAAGGAAACAGCATCAGGGATGTTTAATGACTTGCTGAGGCTGCACAGCTTCTCATTTGCAGGGTAAGAGTCTAAACTTCTAATTCAAGTGTTCTGACCAGTTGCCTCTCTTACGCTACACGGCATTGAGATGACAGGTCCACTAATCTAGACTATAAAACGTGTTGCAGAACACATCCAGACTGAAGTAAAACTCAGTGAAAAAGGTGTAGAAATGGTTTCTTACCTGGAGACCAGAAGCTTGACTGCAGAGTCAGATCAGGTCTATGTAATTCAGACATTTATGTGTATCAACGTGAGCATTTTACAAAAGGATGCTTTTTGAATGCCTGAGCTTACATTCAACTATGGAGAGGTGGAAATAATCAACAGACATATAAAATGAACAAACATGCAGTAGGTTCTGATATCAGTCTTCAGTTTTTCTCGTAAAGGGGTTACTGATAATTTGTCACTTGTGGCCGAGATTTGTCAGCAGCTGGTCCCGTGGACCCTCCGCAGTGTACTCCAAGGAATTCCACTCCTGGCAGTGTGGTCGGTACAGTTCCAGGGCATTTGACTAAGTTTCAGTATTGACTTTTGCAATGGACCCAACTACAGAGAATTGAGTACTAGGTCTTGATCAGTGGACTCCCACAACAGTGACATACACAATGGCAACATGCATTTATTCCCTATCATGCCCTAGATTGTGTGGTCTATGTTCACAAATGTCCTTCAACCCTTTAGCCAAGATAGAATGACTTATGGACCCTCTTCTCTCAGCTTGTCTGTGTATTCTCTTATATCCTAACCAAAGAAAGCTCACCTGGGATTTTTGCCCTAGCAAAGATGTATTGACATAAAAAAATACCTCCCTTTCTTCTCTTCTTTCTCTTTTTCACACAGACTTTTTGGCTTAGCTGCGCTTATAATAGACTTCTCCTTGCTTTTTACTTTGAATACGTCTCTGCAGGAAGGATGTTTCTGGTCACTGCAGTCAGGCGGTACTGAGAAAATTATCTCTGGGGGCTCTAAGTGGGTCATTACAGCTGAGGAAGAAGTTTTGCTTTTGCCATTCTGAAGTCAGTTTGCTTTTTAATATATTTTATAGGATTCTAAGTCCATCTTAGACACTCAATTTCTATTTTTTATTCAGTTTTCCACTAAGAATATATTCGCCATTAAATAACTTTTATGTTCTCAGGAAATTTCTAAATTTCCAAAATGCCATGCTTTACAGTTAAAGATGATGTAGAAACTGAGACGTCCACACACATTTTCCCCCTCCTCAAAATGCTAGCAGGAGAGTACCCACTAGAGGGCGTCGTTGAGCTGTAATGGCGCGCTATGGCCCACTCCCGCAGAGGGTTTATTGCCTGCCAGTCTTGCCTCTCTGGAATGGAGAATGTGGATAGTCCTGCTTGCCAGGGAGGAAGTGATGCTTCACCGATATCTAAGCTTCTAAGTGTCCGGATGGAAACAAAGAGAGGGGTTTGCATATATTTTAAATTTGATGAAAAAACTCAGAAGATAAATTATTGTTCACAAACAAGCACACACACACCCAGACACACATTCTAAAACAAAACTTCACAAAAATTGAAAGATATTTGGCTTTAGTAGAGATAATACTTTCTCTGGAACTTAATGAACTTAAGACGTGAAGTATTGCTTTTGGTCCCGCAGACCGATGCACGTTTTACCAGGAAGATTCACGGAACGAAACATTTCCCTGAGCTTTACTGTGTGTTACTTACTGTTACATCACTGGGTTTGAGTGTAGAAATTCCAGTCTAGATGAGCAACAGTGTCAGATCAGCCCAACACTCACGGGACACTGAGATGCCATATAAACATTACCACAGGCTCTTTAAAGGTTTGCATTCAAGATGCCAGTTTGTTATTTTTCTCTTGATCTTCGAGGGCTGTTGAATGTTATAATGATTCAGTGTCAATGCAGTTAAGTAGGTGCTAGCCTGAGCTCTTTAAAGCATCTTAGCCTGCTTCCTTTCATTATATTTTCAAATAAAATGAAGTCAGCTGCTGTTCTTAACAAAGGTGTCATTTTTGCCCACCACTGCTTTTGCATCATCAGTGCAAATACCAATATAGTGAAAAAGGCAATTATGTTCATGTCTTAGCGATATTATTTAAATAGACCTTGTGAGTTTCCTGAAAGTGTCTCAGAGAACACTCGAGGTCAGTGGACCACACTTTGAGAAGTCTTGCACTGATTCAAAACCCTTTCCTGAGACCTAGACCCATATATTCAATGGTCTACTAGATATCTTATAGGCACGGTGAACTCAAGAATCTTACTTGGATAGTGGCCACATTTCCTTCCTTTCTTCCAAGCTGCTTCTCTTTCATTCTCCAAGTCACTTAATCAGAAACCTAGGAATCCTCCTTGATTTTTATTTCCCTTTAACCTCTTTGTGTTAATTAGTCACTAAGTCCAATTTCTCAAATATACTTCCCGTCCAACCATATCAAGATTGTGTTAGTTCAAACCTTTTGTAACTCGGACAACTGCCTGTAGCTAGTACACCCCTAAACAAGTCTTACTCTTCTGTCCACCCTCCATATGCCTTCTAGAGTTAGCTTTGAAAAAAATAAAACTAGATAATGCAAACATGACCTTGGCTCTCTGTGTTAGAATAAAACATTGTAAAACAATTTTTTTTTTTTTTACATTTGGCTGAAAAGATAGTTGGATCACATAGCCTGGCATATAGCAAGTTCTTAATAAAGATTTTTTAAAGCAACTCTCCTTCCAAAGCCCTTAACATTTTACTATAAGCGTTTGGTGATACAGTCATTAGCTTATTTCTTTGTTTTATTCCCAGGGCATAGCACAATGTCTGAAACATAGTTGTTGATTAATAATTATTGGCTTGGGCGCCTGGGTGGCTCAGTCCGTTAAGCGACTGCCTTCAGCTCAGGTCATGATCCTGGAGCCCCTGAATCGAGTCCCGCATCGGGCTCCCCGCTCAGCGGGGAGTCTGCTTCTCCCTCTGACCCTCTCCCCTCTCATGTGCTCTCTCTCTCTCTCATTCTCTCTCTCCCAAATAAATAAATAAAATCTTTAAAAAAATTGTTTTAAAAAAACAATTATTGGCTTAATGAAGAAAAGTTTAATCCGAATTATCTGTAGATGTAGACTTTCTTAGTTTTATTACCTTTCGCATTTTCGGTGTCTTAATTCTTGAAGATGCTACTAATTACCAGATGAAAATATACCATGGTAGTTTAAAATATATTATCTAAACTGTTAAAAAGGATTAACCTGTGAACATATTGCCCTCAAGTTGGCAAAATCCCTAGCTCATATTTCTTCTGAGGTCCTAAAGGAACAGAAGTCTTAACTTGCCTATGGGTGAGCATGAGGAGGAGTGGGCAAAGTCCCTGAAAACTCCTGAAATTAGTCACCATATTCAGTGTATGCATTCTTTTTTTTTTTTTGGCAGTAAAAGTAAGGAGGGAGGATCCATTGCTTTTGTCAGATTCTCAAAAGAGATTTGTGGCCCAGACAAGTAATAACCACTGTTACAGAAGAGGGCAAGCAGCATAGTACCAGGGGCCACCAGGTTCCAGCAAAATCTACAGGGATGTATCTTTCAGCAGGGAAAATTTTTAGAAGATGTCAAATCACACAATGAAGGCAATTGTCCTATACTTAGGACTGAACTTTGAAAATAAATTATCTGAAGTCCATGACCTTGAACTCAAGTACCTGACCCCTGAACAAGAGCCAGTAAATAAAATCATTAAGTCACAGTCGAGATTTTATTCATGCTTCTTCAGAGTGTTCCCTGGGTTTGCTGCCAACACTGCCAACAGAACCTGTCATGATCATAACCTTGGGTTTCGTTTCTTTGGTGTAAGTCTCCTGACTTTTTCTTTCATTCTTTACATTGTTCTCAGTGTGATGCCTTTTATTTTTTATTTTTAGAATAGAAATCAGAATAGATCTAAAAGTGGAACATCGTGGCTTCCCCTTTTTATAAAAAGCCTGAGTAGAAAAAAAGGAGCTGTTCTGTGACCTTACGACATCTTTTAAAAACATGTTTGTTACTAGAATTTTTTATGATGTTCCTTTTGAACTTTGAATTGACTATGTGGATAGTTTAGCTAAAACTTAGTAAAATATTGTAAGATTCCCTTGGATGAAATATAGAGTCTAAATATAAGATCATAGCCAGAGAGGGCAGGAATGTGTAAAAAGCCTAGAAACAACGAGGAGAATTCCCAAACTACCCAGAGTGGAAGTTTTACCTGGTGCCTTTGATCTGAAGTTTCATATGCATTGTTTGGGGGTACCAGGCTGGGTTAGGATCATGGATCCAGTCCCCTCTATATTGGGTGACCATATGTCTCCATTTGCCCAAGACAATTCCGGTTTCTACCCACTGCCCCGCAATCTTGGTGGTTCCTTTTACACTCTCAAAAGTACCTCAATTTGGACATGCTCTCTATCGCCGACAGTGTGGAGTCGACTGATGCCTCTAGAATTAGGTACTGGTTAAAACCAAAAGTGAGATGTGGAGATGGCATTATGCTCTTTTTTTTTTGTAGAGGCACAGACTCTTAGCCTAGGGAAAAGGCCATAGATTGTGTTGCCTTAAGATTCAGCATTATGTTGGAGACATGAAGCATGACCGCACAGAATAACCTGACCTCATCATTCAGTGGGTTTTTGGTGGACAGCCCTTGGCTCAGTGGTCTGTGCAACAGGGTTATGATCAAGATCTTGTCAACAGAAAATGGAGAAATGCCTCAATGGATACTATGGTCGGCCTTTTCTCATGTGATGTATTTCATTACCACATGTGTGCAAGTTTGCTGAATCAACCCAGACGAACTGAATCTCTGATAAGAATGTGGGGCTACAGGGGACCTCTGGTGCTCTGGGCCATGTAACTGATAAGGAGCATGTTTTAATCTAGTTATCCATTTTTTCATTTTTATGTGTAGCCTTTGTAAATAAAAAGTAGAATCGTCCGCTAAAATGTATCAAAATGTAAGGATTGCCAAACACTTTAAAAATAAGGCAGGTCTTGAAATAGGCTAATGAAAACAGTAGCCTTTGTCTAGTTTGTTGCCTTTCTTTCTGACTCTACTGTGGAGATTTCTGGTCATCTCCTTCTCCGCTTATGGCTTCGAAGAGAGACATTGTGGGCTTTTTTCTTTCTTGGTTACTCCGGTTTGTGAGTGTCCTTTGTTCCACTTCTCCCTCAGCTACTCCTGCCCCAGGAGGCAGGCAAGTAAGTGAGAAAGAAGGATGTGGCTTCTCCTCCGCTGAAAACTCATTCTAAGACCCACTTTATGTGTTTTTTTTCTCCCCTGTGAAACTAGAAACAAAATGGATACTTTACTTCAGTGGAGCTCTATGTCTCAGAATGTCAGGCAAGTTTTCCTCCCTTCTTTTTTATTTTTTTGAAGAAAGAAATATCTCTAGACTCAGTGTGTGTGTGTGTGTGTGTGTGTGTGTGTGTGTTTTACTGTCTGTCACTGGAGTTCACGTACACTGAAATTTAGGTTCTTTGCAATAAATCTTAGTCACAGACTTTTCAGAAACAAACTGCTTTCTGACAAGGAGCTTCTGGTTATAGGACTAGATTTTAAAAATAGCTTTTAAAATGGTTTGATTTAAATACAGGTTTTGAGTAGAATTTAATGCAGTTTTATGCAAAATACTTTGTTTTCTTGAGGTATTCTGTGTATACTTCATACCCTACCAACAGCCAGGAGTATATTCCTTTCTTTTCCTTTGCTTTGGCCCCACTTATTCATTCTATGCAATATGTTATAGCTGTAAAGCTCACGACTTAGCATTGTCCTCATATGCAAAGTGTTTCAGGAATAGAAGAATCTTCAGGAGAAGAACAGTGAAATGTAGGAGATATTGAATGATACTTAGTTACATGTGTTCTTTTAGTGAAAGACCAGTTAATACACATTGAGAAACACAAAGAGGTGGAGGGACACTCCTCAGGGTTCCCTCGTATATTTGCACATAGGAGTCTTGTCCATGGGATATTTCTCTGGCTTTATATATTTCATGAGAACAGGGGCCCATGGTAGAGATTTTGGGAAATGCTGTGTTTGTCCTATTGATTGAAAACAGATGTGGTTGCATACGTGTGACTACCTCTGCATGTATCAGTAGGTGACCGTGTGTGTCCGTGTGTGCATATATATATCGATAATAAATGTCTGGCCGTGGGAAGCACTATTGTATCGGCCCCCTATCTGTACATGTGGATTGATGTCTGCGTGCAGTGTGTGTCTGTCACTCCATGGGGTGGGGATGCAGGTGGGTGTAGATGAATATACTTTATGTCAGTAGTTCCTGGGTAAGACAAGGTGAGAATCAGTTTTCAGCGTGACTGGTTTCAGGCCAGCATAAGATGGTGCCTGGCATTTGGCCAAGATGACTATTTCCTTACCAAATTATATGTACAGATCGGCTGGCATAAAGAACGTGCATTTAAAAAATTGCCAGAAAGTTAACTGTGAGCTCAGAGTGGAAATTGGAGCTGTGTTGAAGGGAACATATGTAATTGAAGAGCCGGGGGCTCCAGTACCGTGGGTAATTGTAGCTTCATCGCTTCAAGTATGTGAGATTTGTATAAGCTAGCATGGACTCAGTCCTATTTACGTATTCCCTTTTGCTTATATGGGGCAATGACACACCAATTATCACTGTTCAAATCACTTAGTGTTCCAATTACCATTCACTCCAAAGTGGGTGCTTTTGATTTGAGCACCTAGATCAGAGGGTAACTTGGAAAATGACGTTTGGCTAATGGCTAAGAGCCCTCCCCTACTCTCCCTTTTGATAACAATGCTGCCCTGATTATATCCTTTTGTCCAAGAATAAAAACACAGAATTTCTTCTAAGGGGAAGCAAGTCCGTTATTTGACACAAGGGCTCCCAGTGCCTTATCCCTGGTGAAAACTCCGTGTCCTCCTGTATTTAGAACTCCTTCGGGTCGATGACAGATTATATAATCACAACTGAATCCCAAGAGGAATGCTTCCTAGATTATCACCAGTTTAAAAGCAGATCCATGTCACGAAGGAGGCAGAGTTAAAGTGACCTGAGTGGAAGCTGACAGGTCGTGAAGGTGAATTAGCTGCTCTGGTGTCAGTGGGTGCAAATCCCTGCGGGGGGCGGGGGGTGCCGTGACCCCCAAAGGAGGGCTTAGCTGCTGGGTTGGCTGCTGGGCCAGTTAGGTGCTAATGGCGGCAGAGAACTATTTTTTTGGTGGCATGAGAAGCCCGCTGAGATCGGTGGGATTGCAAAGATGAACACTTTGTCCTGATGTGGAGACAACAGATGCGTTTTAACCGCTTCCTTTTACAGCACGCTACAGAAGCAATAAGCCCTCGCTGGTCGCTGGAAGTTTTACTTGCCTAAGGACCTCTGCCTTCATTGAAAACAGTGTGTATCACCTCTTTCTTGTTTTATCTTTGCATGCTTTCCTTCTTTTACCATATCTGATTCGGCAACATGCAATTCAGATATGCCCTTGAAAGATTTGCTTTATAGTGAGATTCGGGTTTTGAATTCTAGTTTCCCCTCCCTCCACCCTTAGAATATTGGATGTGAGTTCTTCTAAGAAATAGTTTGTGCCCTAATCGTAAAGAAGTAAAGTAGATGTGATCAAAATTCGGCACCTCTATTTTAAAATCACACGTTTTAAAAGGCAGATCAATTATTTTATCTTATTACATTAATGTCTTACATGTTATTCAAATAAAACGGTAATTACGATGCTATACACAAATTCCACAACAAAACGCGATATTTAAAGTAAAATGTGTGTGGCGTTGCCCATAGGCTAAGATTTAATAACATACGTATAGAATCGTGAGACGTTTGCTTTTAGGTAAAGCCCTGGCCAAGAGAGTAAACTTTCTACCTTGGATTTCTTTATCTATTGAATGTCTTTTGTTTTTGCATCATCTTGGCACTAAACGTTACAGAAAGGAATCCGATAAGGACACGAATCTGACAAGGAGTTACAGGCGGTATGAAACAGATTATTTTGACTGTTAAAAAGGACCAAAAAGAAGACAATGCTTAGGTAAGAGGAATGAATCACCGCCCCCCGGTCCCCCCCCACACATGTACACACACATGACACACAGAAACAGATCCTGTGGTGGTGGGAAGGGAGTGGGCCTTCCTGCTACCTTACCAATTTCAGGAGCACACAACCTACTCCATGTCCTCATTCTGGGCGCACATTTTTGTAGCATTTAAAAAAGAATACTTCTTTCCTTTTGGAAGCTCATAAAATATTTGATAAACATGTGAAATCTTTTTGGTTAACTGGATAGAGATTGTTTAAAAAAATTCAAATTCTTCAAAAATGTCTATCAAACAATATATGGAAACACTGTTGAAGTGGGAAAGCTGAAGGGACTCCAAGAGTAATGGAGAACTTTTATTCACTTTTTTAGTTTATTGATTGATTTTTTTATGGAAGTGTAGTTGACACACAATGTTACATTAATTTCAGGTGTATGACACAGGGATTCGACAAGTCTATGCATAACGCCGTGCTCCCCGCAAGAGTGGCCACCATCTGTCACCCTACAATGCTCTTACACAGTTCTGTATCACTCGCCGTTGTGAAGAACACAATACAAATCGCCTCAGATTTAGCAGCTCCACTGCAGCAGAGCTTTTTTCCTAGCCCTGGCCCGAGCCAAACTGCATTCTAATCTATTGTGGTTAGCATAATGCAACACATCCCTAATTAATCTTTTCTGTTATATCTAGTCCTTGTTATGAAAATTTAAGCCAATAGAGAGAGAGACATCTGGTTTTGTTTTTTCTTTTTTCCTTTTCTTTTTTGAAAGGAGAAGCAAGTTTTCATGACAGACAACATGTGGTAAGTTGGGTCATTCCAGGAGATACAGACAATCAGGACTTGGCGAAGACCGCTAAAGGGATTGCCAAACTAGACTCCAGAAACTGCTAGTCTATGGGCTCTGGAAGGGGGAAACCGTTGATCTCCTTCATTTCTGCCCTTGCTTTCATGGGCGCTGTCCAGAGGAGGGCGCGTGGACTTCCCCTGAAGCTTGGGAAGGAGCATCCAAAGAGCACAAAGAGGAAAATGAGAGCAAATATTGGGGAATGGAGACATTGGGAAGAGAATTAGGGATGAACAGAGGTCTGGGAAAAAGAAAAAAAAACCCAAAGCAAGGTGTGATTTCCTGTACATGTTGTGGTGAAGAATTTGGGGCCCTCTTGTACTCAACGCATCGCTTACTGTCTTTGGATGCTCACTCCTTTTATGTGCTTTTGACAATTTCATCTTGAACTTCCCGTCTTCTTTGTTGCTGGGAGCTGCCGGGCCCCCTCTGTGCTGGTCAACACACAGTCTGTTGCAGTTGTCACTTGCTTGTCATCTTCATGTGCACTGCCATGGGCATTCACATCTTGTCAGCCTCGTCACTCCTCTGCACCTATCAACATTACACTTGTCACCTCCTTGATAGACGCTTTTGGAAATTGGTTAACATTTCACTTTTGCTTTAAACCATGTAAGAGTGTCACCTTATGGACCAGGTAGGAAAAAGAAATGAATTAAGAGATTAGGGAACAGGGAAAATGAAGACCGCTAAAAATAAAATTTTGCCAGGAAAGGGCTAAGTTTGAAGACTATTAAAACTGAACTAGATAGATGTAAAGTGACCCCAACTTATCTTTTCATAAAAATTACCATCTTGAGTATATTCCACTTCATACAATCAAGTCATAAAGTTCAGTCAAAAGTCTTGTCCACCGACCCAGAAGACAGAAGGTTAAGTATGAGCAGTGATTGCCTCCGGATGGTAAAATTATGGGTAGTTTTGTTGCTTTTAGAAATATTTCTGTCAGCTCCAAATTTTCTACTCTATGAGCATTGAAAGATGCTACTCTATAGTTATAAAAGAAATACTTTTATAATCCTAAGAAGTTTAAGAAACAAAATTGATAATATATAATATATAATTGATATACAGAGCGGTGTTTGTCACATGCTGTCGTCTTCCTATTTTGTCAACCGTATCACTACTCAGTGCTTTGGGTAGGGTTGGGGGAGAGGAATAACACAGCAGTAAACTCTTTTGTGACTAGCCTGAACGCATCTTTATGCCAAAGATGTTGCCACCATAATATTTATTGAGAACCATCAATTTTCCTTCTTCTACAACTTGCTATTGACTAGACTGTTATCCCCTTTGGGCCAATAATTATTTTATTTATTTTCACTTTCAAGGCTCTGATACAGTGTGTAAGATAATAGAAAAAATGGTTGTTAAATAATTTAATGGGTGATTTAAAGCATTTGAATTACTTTTTAGGATTTTGGCAATCTAGAGCACTTTTATAAAAAGAATCTGTATACTTGAGGAATGTGAGCCACAGATTTTTTAGTATTTCCACAGAATTTATAACCACCTGGATACTATATATTTATCCTGTATGTTTGTTGTTAGCTTTTTCCTTTCCTACCCAGGGCAAGTAGAAATCAGTAAAAAGTGAAGTCCCAAGATGTCAGGGACATCTTTTTTTTAATGCACCAGGTTTGTAGCCCTTATGCTTCCAATGGTGCTTACTAGGTATTCAATAAAAATTTGTCGGATAAATGAATAAAGTATCTTTCTTTAAAATTGTAACTGGAAAGAATGTTTGCAGCAAGAATAATTGGCATATATAAATTGTACAGTAAAGGCAATAAAAATCACTCACAATTCAATCACCCAGAGAGAATCACCAATAAACATTTAATGTATTTCTTTCCAAGGTTTTCCTATGTATGTAATATAAAAAAGAGATTATAATTATAAAAAATGAATTATTATATATACATACATGGTTATGTAACTTAATTTTTCCCATTTTAAACATGAGATGGACATCCTCAGTTGTAATGATTTTGTTAGGAGTTATTTGGACAGTTAGGTAGTCAAGGCCAGGGTCCCCAGCTAGAAGCCAGGGAGTCAGGGCAGCTAAGATAAAACAGCACTAACACCCTGTTTTGCAGCTTCGGCAGGATCACACTAGCATCCTGTTTTGCAGCCTTTGCAAAAGTGACTTCTGTAAAATTCTCTAAAATAAGACAAGTAACCACAAGGTATTTGTCCTTATCACGGGCAAGGGACAGTTAAGACATAAGCCCCAGATGTCAGCAAAAAAAAGACCATCAGCACAGAGACGAGAACCTAATAGGTAGACAGATACGTGACCAAAGCCCTGATTGGCACGACTCAGCACACCCTGATTGCTTAAGATAGTTCGCGAAAGAGCTCATAAAATCCCTAAACTTAGAAACTCTGGGGGCAACCCTGTCGGGCCTCCTTCCCTCTCTGGGAGCTTTGTACTATCACTCAATAAACTTTGCTTTGAAGACCACCACTCTTCTTCTCGTCTACCTCTTCGATCTTGGAAGTGGCGGGACTAAGAATCAGGGGCACTAAAGGCAGTGAATTCTTGCAACAGTTGAGGATAGTTCACCACAAGTTTTTTAAAGTCTGCAACATAGGTTTGTATTTTGTGGAAAGAGCAGAAGCTTTGGGATCAGTCCAGTTTTGAATTCTCGTTCTTCTATTTACTATCTGTGTAATCTTGGGTAGGCGACCACCGTTTCTGTAGTTTTGGGGCATAGAAAGGATGCTAGAGAAACAAGGATGAAAGGAAAGGAGACAGTCCTGCAAAGGCGGGAGGGGGAAGGCTGGAGACTGGATCCAACTGGATTCCAGCGCCACACCCAGCTTTTCCAACGCAGGGTCTTTCTCCTCGGCCCAACAACCCCAGCCCCAGGCAGGGATGCTTTCTGCTCAGTCTCAAAACCTTTCGGGCTCTCAGCTCTCATAGCCAGTAATAAACACATCACAGATACAGTTTTAAATACAATCATATTTCTTGATAGAGCCGTGTGTTCAGAGGGTTCTGGTGTTGATATCTCGCTACACTGGCCTTGCGCTGGGACTATCAGGTATCATTATCAGCAAAGAGTGATTTATGCTCCCCCACCCATGAATGCCTTTTTTTTTTTTTTTGGCACCAGTTGCTTTTCTGCCTTAGTTATTCATATTTTTGAAGGAGTTCGTTATACGTTATTTCATTTGTCAACGGCTTCATCATTTCTTTCTTGTCTTCTCTCTTCTCTTAAAACCTTTATCATCTAGGACCACATACAATTTTCAAATGTGTTTTTCTAGGGCATTAACTAGCAAGCCATTTCTTTGGAGATATACACACTTCCTAGTAGGTATAGCTAATAGTGGTGACCTTTGCTGTGTATTTTTTTTTTTAAGAAGCTCAACCCTCACCCCTGAAACAAATAATACATTATATGTTGATAAAAAAATTAAAAAAAAAAACTCAACCCTCCCCTCACCTCCACCTTAGTCCAATCCCCAAAATATCCCTCTTGTACCTTGGTCATCGTAATTTAGGATACTTTCTGAATATTCTTTCCTTGAGATCAATGTTATCTTAAGCAAATAAATGTCTACCATCCTGGGGCCAGGATACATTTTAGAGCCATTACTGTTTGAATGATTCATCAAGAAGCAAGTTATTAAAGTAGACCTTTTATTTTCAGGTCTATTTTATGTTCAGAGGTCTCACTGAAGTTCTTTTCCGATTGAGGTATTAGGTGGTAATAACCTCTTGAAATAGTTTGTACAGGGAAAATCTTAGGGAGACATTCTACTTGTGCAAATGTTTCAGAGCGATTGAAAGGCCCCCCCTACAAAGAACACTGACTTCCAGTGGGAGCCACATGCCAAGGCTCTAAAAGGTTAATATTTTATTTGGTAGAAAACATGGATCCAACTCTCAAACTTTCACAACAGAAGCTTTCTCTCTCTTGGCTCCTTTGTTTTGTCTCCATTTTCAGGAAAGGGGAATTCTTCCCAAGAGATGACAAAATGACAAAATGGCGACCAGTGGCTCCAGGCTGACATCCTACCAGCTTAGTGATTCCAGTGGAAAGAGAAGACATATTTCTCACAAGCTCCTATAACAGTTTTGGACGTACATCTCATTGGTCTAGCCTGAGTGGTATGATAAACGCACACAGACACACAGACACAGACACACAGACAGACACCCCCCAAAATCACCAGATTGCCCCCTGGTCAAAGAGAGGCTCATGACTCAAGCTCAGCCAACCAGTTTCTTTCCTAGGAATCTAAATCATTTTGTAGAGATACACAAGACAAAAGTAGGAAATGATTTGGGATGATTCCCTTCTTGGTGATATGTTTTTGGAGTAGTGTTGTTGGGGTCTGGCGCCGATGGCCAAGAAAGAATTCTAGAGATGTCTTTGGTGCCAAAAGGTGGTTTTATTAAAGCATGGGGACAGGACCCGTGGGCAGAAAAAGAGCTGTGGCACTGCCCCAGGATTGTGAGAGGCAACTGATTATACGCTTTGGGGTTGGGGGTAGTAAGATAAGGGAAGTCCCAAAAGGATTTTCATAGGCTAAAGAAGACTTACAGGATCCTGGAGGTCTTGCTATTATCAAACTAAGGTAGTTTTCCTCTCTAGCCAGGCATTAACATTAAGACAGTTGAGAGCTTCCTGGAGGAATGCTGTACTCCGCCTGCCTCAAGCATTTGTCAATGGGCTGCAGGTTATAAGGATGTTCAGTTTTGTCTACATCTCCTTCTGCCTTTGTTTCCCACATCAAAGGAACCCCAAAAATGGCCCTTTGGTTCCAGTTCCTTCAAATAGCTGAAGGGCTCCTTGGTGGCAGCCTTCTGGTGTTCCCTCGACAATTAAGTAAAAACAGAACATTTTCAAACTCAGACAACCAGTAGCCTTCCACTACAACAACAAATTGTGAAAAATACCTAATTATAGTTTTTTGTTTTTGTTTTTTTAAGTAGGCTCCACACTCAGTGCAGAGCCCAATGCAGGGCTTGATCTCACAACCCTAAGATTACACTTCAGCTGATATCAAGAGTTGGACACCTAACCCACTGAGCCACCCAGGTGCCTCTATTGTGTTTAGAGTAAGAGAATGAGCTCATTAAATTTCATTAGATATACTGACAGAATCTTTTAAAAACTAATTGTTTTTAGGACTTGGGACCCAGACTGAGTGGTTACTATTATTTTTCTGGGCCGGATTTAGAACATTTGTATCAAATTCAAACCAATGTTTATTTGATTAAAAATTAAGTAATTATTACAACTTGTGAGAAAACATCTTAAATATATAAATTTTAAACATTTGCTCCAAAGCATAATTAAACCAGTTTTCGTTAAAATGGGATGATAATGAGATAAAGTATAATTCATTACAATGTAATTGTATTTCTAGATCCCTGGTTTTAAACTGATTAAGATGAAAGCTAAATGTCCGCCCACTCTGCTAACACTAACATACAACCAAACCCATTTGAAGAGTCATTACAAAAAAAGATGGTACACAGGAGAAAAACAGCCCTGAACAGAGGTTGTTAGAATAATAGTATAACACAAAATTTAAAGTGGAAGTCAAGATAACCAGTTCTCCTGCAAAGGAAATACCAAATTGTTTTATGCCATTTCTAAATTTATTCTTCAGCCTGATTGCTTCTTTCTGGGATGTTCATGCACCATCAAACACTGAGCACAGAATTGCTATACTAAGTCAAATATATTATATTCTGTTGTCAGCTGCGCAAGAGAGTTTGATAGGCTTCCCCCAGTGGCACTGGTAAAGGTGAGGCCAATCCCATCATCTTTTGGTAGTCTGTTATGTCTCACATTCATAGATCAATTCAAACTCTTTTAGAAATTACTTCAAAAACTTCCTGTAGAAAGTCATGTATATTTATTATTCTCAGTATAAAGTAGGACTCTGTGTTTTATTTTTAGTTTAGTTTAACATTATCTGAGCATCTGATATGGGCTAGGCATTGTACTAGGAGCTGGAGATGGCAACATGGGGAAGATACCCCTGCATTTTGGGGCACAGTCTGGCAAGAAAGACAAGGTAAGAGATAAATCTGGTATAGTGGGTTGAGGGCAGTAATAATAGTGACTACATTTGTGAATGTCCAGTGTCACAAAGCTGGTAGGTGACAGAGTCAGGAGTCAAACCCAGAGTGCCTGGCACTGAAGTCCATAGTCTTAGCCACTCTGATAGTCAAGGAGAGTGGGTGCTAAGACATTTAGAAGGGAGTGTGTGGGAACACAGGGGAGGGGCATACACTCAGACTCAGGAGTCAGGAGTCAAGGAAGGCTTTCCTATGTTGTTCCCTAAATTTACCTCTTAGAATAATTAGGAATTAGCACTAGTGAAAGTGGGAGAAGGGCTTTCTATGCAGATGAAAGAGCCCATTGAAAAGTATTGAAATGAAAACATATGGTGTGTCTGGAGTAGAGCACCAGGAATGATTTAGTACATTAGGAACATAACTTGGGATGGCTCTGATTTCTGCCAAAAACAATTGGGAACACTGTTATCAGTCAAGAGGAGTCAGTGATGGTTTAAACTCAGGGAAGTCTTTTATCTTTTTATTTCTTATTTATTTATTTATTTATGGAGCCCAACGCAGGGCTTGAACTCATGACCCTGAGATCAAGAGTTGGACACTTAATCGACTGAGCCACCCAGGCACCCCAGGAAGTCATGCGTTTACATGCTCATTTTAGAAAATGCAGGGAAGATGATGGGTTTGAGGTAAAATTTGAGGCAAGGGAACCAGTTAGGAGATCCCTGCTATTGTCTAGATGGTACGTGTTTAACTAAGAAGTAACAGTGGTGATGAGGGCATGGAGAAAGAGTTGGAAAGATATTTAAGGGGTAGAGTTGATGAGCTTTACAAAGGGATAGTTTGATATTGAGGTGTCAGACGGGCTAGGCTCAAAAATTGATTCTCATACTTATTAGTTATGTGACCTGGGCAGCTGCTTAACTTTGAGATTCAGTTTCTTCCTCTGTCAAATGGGGGTAATAGCAGAACCTACTTCATCGGGTTGCTGTGAGGATTAAATGTGTGTGTGTGTGTGTGTGTGTGTGTGTGTGTGTGTGTGTACAATGGAATATTATTCAGCCATAAAAAAGAAGGCAATCTTGCCATTTGAGACTGCAAAGACGGACATTGATGGCCTTATGCTAAGTGAAGTAAATCAGGGAAAGACAAATACTGTGCGATCTCAATTATAGTGAGAATCCAAGCAACCACAACAGCAACAAACAAAAAACAACAGGCTCATGGATACAGAGAACAGATTGGTGGTTGCTGGAGACCAGGGTGGGATGGGGAGGCAGAGGGTGGGTGACATGGGTGAAAAGGTACAAACTCCCGGCTGTAAAATAAATAAGCCCTGGGGAGTAATGTGCAGCATGAGGACTATAGTTAATAATACGGTATTATATATTTAAAAGTTGCTAAGAGAGTAGATCGTAAAGGTTTTCATCACAAGAAAAAAATTTTATAACTATGTAGGGTGATGAATGTTAACTAGACTTATTGTAGTGATCATTTCACCATATACACAAATATTGAATTATTATGTTGTACACCTGAAACTAACACAATGTTATATGTCACTTATATCTAAAAAATGTTACTGTGTGAAAAGCATTTAGAAAAGTGCCTGTGACGTATTATTGTTTCTGGTTGGATGCAAGTGACAGGCATTCACTGGTGATTTGGGGGATGTGGTACCACTATTTGAGACAGAAAACACAGAAGAAGGAGCTAGCTAGGGAGAAAAATGTATGATTTTAGTTGTATATTTATTGGACTTTTTTGGTATGAGATGCCTTTTCTTTTCCTTTTTTTAAAGATTTATTTATTTATTTGAGAGAGAGAAAGAGAGGCAGAGGGAGAGAGATTCCCAAGCAGACTCCACGTCAAGTGTGGAGCCCCATGTGGGGTTCAATCCCACGACCCTCAGTTGGAGGCTTAACCAACTGAACTACGCAGGGGCCCCTCGAGTTGCCTTCTCAAGTAAAGATGTTTAGTAGACAGTTACATATATTGCTCTGGAACTCAGAAGAGACTTCTGAGAAGCAGATGTGGAGCTGAGAGTTTTCAGCATTTCCATGCTGGCGCCATTGGAAGCCATAGATACTACTGAGATAGTCCATTGAGAGCATTCAGGTAAGAAAAAAGGAGAATGAAGAGCGATGTAGGCAAATCAACAATGGGGCTGGAGGAGTAAGAGCTGTTGGAGGGACTGAGGTAGGGCCAGGAGAGAGTGGTGCCTGCCAGTGTGCGACCAGAGACATTTGCTGACTGCTGGATCACTTAGTTGGATCATCCCCTCTGCAAGGACTGAAAAATAGAGTGAACAGCAAGCATTCTTGTGCATCTCTCAGGAGAAAGCGGCTGATAGGACAGGAAGTTTCCATTTCTGGGGAAGTTCTGCTATTGACATGCAAGTGAGAAAATCCCCCCTTTTCCTTCTAGCTCACTTTCCGTTTTCGTGCTCTGCCTCACTGGCAGGGCACCTCTCGTTTCACCACACCCTTTCTGAGAACGTCTGTCACAACTAACACAACTGTTTAGGTATGGAGGAACCGCAGATCCATGGAAAGAAAGATAATATTTTTTGATTATTTCCAACGCTTTGTTGAGCTCATTTACTGAAGACAAATTGTTCTGATTTTGCAAGAATCTAGCTTTCCTCCATGACTCCCGGTTCCTTGACTGGATTATACAAAAGCTCTCATCTCTTTCCTGTACATGCCCTTTGCAGCCCTGGATGGAGAACAGCTATGACGAACGTTTCCTCCACTGCCTCTGAGGACAAGTTCTTCCTTATCCTAAATTTCCC
This sequence comes from Eumetopias jubatus, assembly GCF_037043125.1. Classification (NCBI taxonomy): domain Eukaryota; kingdom Metazoa; phylum Chordata; class Mammalia; order Carnivora; family Otariidae; genus Eumetopias; species Eumetopias jubatus. The sequence continues at coordinate 46,415,919 of NW_028274812.1, forward strand.
TCTCCAGAGCTTCCCTCCATGGCTGAGGATGTAAAATTACCTACCGATTTGGAAGTCAGAGCAATGACCAATTTATCTCATCTTTCTTTTCCATGCCATATGGATAACTCTGAGCCAGAGACAGTCTGAAGACATACATGAACAAGTGAAAGTGGTTTGATCATGCACTCGGTGGTACCAATGACACATACAACACATTATAAAATAGAACATGCTCCCATTTGCACACATATTCTCTTTGTGTAGAATTAGAGCTTGTTGTTTCATTGGCATCACTAAACCAAATCTTGACTTCAGCCTCAAAAATGTTTGAATTCATTTCCATATTGACTCTAGTGCTACGAAAGCTGTCTGTAATCTTCACGAAAAGAGCACTTTAATATAAGGTAAATGTCATCTATGAGCATAAATCACTTTTTTTCCCCCTTGGGTTTTATTTTTGAGGCAAGAGTAAACCACAAAACAAGAAAATACCTGGGAAAAGCTGTAGCATCAGTTTTAGGAGAAGGATTCCTTTCACAATATAAAAACATTTTTCTTTTGTGAGAACTATTGAATCTGTGTAGTTTTCTGCAGATTATGTACACTTTCAACCTGCGATGGAAACCTTGAAATGTAGGATTGGCAGATGCTCCTTCTTGTTTACCATCACTGAGCAAACAAACACAAATACTGCTTGGCGTCTTTGAGAGACTAGCATGCATATTTACACTATAATTATTAAGGATTTTTTCCTGTGGTTTTTCTACAATGATGGGTTTGCATTTCTCCACAAGGTAAAAAAAAAAAAAAAATTTGCCTGAAACAAAAAAAGGACAGAACAATATTTAAAGCAGATTTCACTTGTAAAAGCTTGACATTGTCTATGACTTCAGATTCCTGGATGTTATGAAAAATCTAGTATCTCAAGTATCTATTTTTTACTTTCTCTTTTATTTCTTTTTTTCACTTTATTTCTACTTAAATATGCGGCTTCTTGCTTGTCCACAGTATTGGGACTGCCATGTTTCTCCCATAACTGAATAAAGAGGCTATGCTGTAAATAAAGTGCTCATGGGCTCTTTGGCGGGAGGCGGGGTGATAGGGATGCTAAGGTGCTGTGAAAACTAGACAAGCAGAAGACTCTGGCTGCATGCATAGCATTCAAAAGTACCATCAATTTAAAAATTGAGTTCGTCTCATCTAGGGTTCATCTCCAAGTACCCTCCTATTGAAGTATTTCATTTCATTGTTACCAATGCTTCCTCTGACTATAGATGAAAAGCTGTTCTCACTTGAACTTTTCTTTTAGTATTATGATTTACCAGTCAGTTTTACTCTCCCAAATCCACTTTTAAATGATTATTGTACAAGTATTTCAGTTGGTTTAAGACCGTTTTACCCATGGCTTACACACTATACTTCGTAAATGGATAGAATCTCTGTTAGAAGTTCCCTCCTCCTACTAGCCCATCAAATGTATTGGCTAAATGTAATGACAATTTTGGGGGCTCTAAAGCAATTTCTAACTCAGTGTTCCCCTGTCTTTGTATACTATTCCTATGGCCAAGTATTGTAAAGAGTTGCTTAGGAAAGAACAAAAGTTCAGATGATATAAAAAGAATATGTACACTAAATTCCCTCATTTGAATAGCTTAGCATTAAGAAGACCATTCCAGGGGGCGCCTGGGTGGCTCAGCCGTTAAGTGCCTGCCTTCGGCTCAGGTCATGATCCCGGGGTCCTGGGATCGAGCCCTGCGTCGGGCTCCCTGCTCGGCGGGAAGCCTGCTTCTCCCTCTCCCACTCCCCCTGCTTGTGTTCCCTCTCTCACTGTGTCTCTCTCTGTCAAATAAATAAATAAAATCTTAAAAAAAAAGAAAAAAAGACCATTCCAGGGTCTTGTTCACTGGTAGGTACTCAATAAGCATCATGAATGAACGGGGTAGTAATTCTGCCCTAGGGTCCAGTCCCATTAACTGTCTCAGGTTAAAGGGAATGGAACCAGCCACTCAATAAGGCAGCAAACACCCTCAAGGTGCTAACTACAATGCTGTTATTGATTCAGTAGGTGGCTCATCGTTCTACAGTTCAATATCTTTAACTAGGATTCCAGTCCAATATTTTTAGGTAACACATCTTTTCTTTGCTTTTCTCCCTCAGGATAAGAAGACAACCTGTTTCCATTATAATTTAATATGTCTGCATTGGTACAATCCTGAAACAATTAGGTGTAAAAGGAAATATTCTAACACTTGAGGTGTGTGCTGGTATGTTTGCTTGTTTGATGGCTTTCTTCCTCTTTATTCCCCAGTGGTATGACTAACTAGTATGGATTGTTTTCTTTTTGTTCAGCTGACCATTTGATGGAATTTTCTTTTCTTTTGAACTTTGCCTGTGCTTGTAATCTGTAAAGTAAACAGAATCCTAGAGAAGAATGGAAATTCAGAGTTCACTTAGTTTGAAACTTTGGTTCCTAAGCAAGAATTCCCTCTACGTTTTTGAAAATGTTCTCTGGGCTCTATTGAACACTTCCAGCACGGTGGTTCTCATTTCTTCTGGGGGCAGTGAATTTCATGGGTATATATTCCTTCTTACTATGAGCCAAAGTCTCCTATATTTTTCCCCTATTCCCACCCCATTGCTCCCAGTTTGGCTGGGACTCTTAACTCTAACGCATGCAGAATACGCTCATTCCATCTCCCATGTGACAACTATTTCGGAGATTTGAAATTAGCTCTATTTAGACTCATTTTCAGTTAGGATATCAATAATTCCTACAACCATTCTTCTCACTTCATAGTTTCCAATCTATAAAAATCCGGGTTCTTTTCTAAATGTTCATAATGTTGTTCTCATACTCATTAATCCTTTCCTATATAGTTTGAGGACACTTATCTACTCTAATTATTAGTGTAGTTCTCTGGAGAGTCTCCACATCTTGTCTTTCTTGAAATTCATTTGAGGGTCTAGCATGAATTGTGTCTTCTATACATAAGTGAATTCAAAGTAAATATTTTTTTAAAAGAAAGGATTAAAAGAGTATCACTAAAATAAAATTGTTAACTTTCCAAATCAATGAATTGTCTGAAGCAATTAGCTGTTTGCACATCTACTGAGATGTATCTTCACAGTATGTCCATAAGCTTAGAGAGTTGAAAAGGAACTTGGAAATTTATCTAGTCTAGTCCAGCTGTCAACAGGGCCTGGCATTTGCTGGAAGCCTTGCTTTCATGGAAGGTAATTGAATCCCTATGGGTTTAATGGGATTCTTTCTCTTTATTCTGATTTCACTGGATATATAATTTCAGAGTAATAGGGATCCAGTTATATTGAAGTTGTTAGGATTCTGTGTCTCCTTATGAGACTACTGTTATTTTTCTAGCTTGCCATGGTTTATTTACATTATCATGCTTAAACTTTCTATTCTTTTTTTTGATTTGGAAACTGAAGCACATACATGGTTAGATTAAGTACCCAAGGTCAAACAGCTATAAAGGGATAAAGATGGCAGACCCAGTATGTTATCTTTGCATTTCCAGCATCACATTGTGCTTGCCTCACCGTATACGTTTGTTGTCTCCTACAACACTTGTGTCTCAATACATGTTCACTGAAGGAACAAATATATTTGTTTGCACTTAAAAATAAATTAAATTTGTATTTATATTATAGTTATTTATGTATTGAGACTAAAAGGTCAAGTAGTTTTACAAGGCATATCATGAAAAAGTATTTATTCCGTCACCACCTTCCCTATCCCTAATGATGAATTTCAGGGACAATTTTCAATATTTTTGTCTGCAGTTTCTGGAGTTTATCCCCGACTTACTAGAAAGAAAAACTATGTTTATTTTGTAATTTTTAATCTTGGATCTAACTTCTCACTGTGGAAGGTAAGGACCTAGCTTTCTTACCCCCCTCCCCCTCCATACATGTATTCACTCCCCCCCTTGCACCCTTCTGGGATAGATATTTCACAACTTTTACTGATTCATATTCAGCAGTTACTTTACCATGATGATGTGAATATTTTTGGCAACTGAGCCATATATTAAACTACTAAGATAGGGTTTCCTATCTTGCACAATACTTTTCGTTTTCTAGGAGTTAAGAATTTTCTTACACTTAAAAAATGGTCAGTTTTGGCTTAGCGTGTATCACTAATTCACCCCCAAACTCTATGATAAAATTTGAGATCCCTGCGAATACTGTCAAATATATGAAATGATGTATTTTTTCTAAGAAATATTCTTTGAGACAGTTTTTACTTCTTGCTCCTGTCTGAACTGTTTCTGTCTAGACTTGCTGATGAGGTTCATTTAAGAATCTTCTCCTACTGTCGTTCTGGGGATTCTCATGTGTTCTCTCTTGTGTTGAATATCCTGCTTCCTGGATCTATGTCTTACTTTTTTCTTAGTTTATGCTTTCCTTTTTCTGGAGCAGAGTCCTCAGAAAGAGTACATGGGAAGTAAAAATTTCAAATTAATTATTTGAAAATACTTTTATCTTTTCCTTTCTACTGGAAGATAGCTAGGTTATATATTACATTTCAATTGGAAATGATTTTAGAAATGAAAACTTTGAAGACATTGCTCTCTTCCTTTGTAGCTTCCAGAGCTGTTGTTGAGAAATAATGTTCTTTTTATGTGAACAGATTATTTTTTTCTCTGGAAGTATTTAGAAGCTTCTCTTTGTCCCCACTGCTCTGAAATTTCATGATGATGTCTTTTGCTATTGTCTCATTCCATCTTTCATGCTGGGAATTTGATAGTTTTTTTTTTTTTTTTTGAGAGAGAGAGAAAAGGTGGCAGGTGCAGAGGGAGAGGGAGAGAGGGAATCTCAAGCCAGCTCCACACCATGGAGCCTGACATGGGGCTGGATCTCATGACACTGAGATCATGACCTGAGCTGAAATCAGGAGTCGGTCACTTAACCGACTGAGCCACACAGGCGCCCCTGATAGATCTTTTTAATGTATAGTTCTCCATTCAGTAAAGTTTCCTTAGAATTTTTCTTTGAGAATTTTCTTTATTATGTTTTATCTTTGTTTCTGGAACTCCTATTAATTGCATGTTAGATTTCTTAGCTTAATCCTCTCTTTTCTTTTTTTTTTTTAGATTTTATTTATTTATTTGCTAGAGAGAGAGAGAGAGAGTGAGAGTACAAGCAGGGGGAGTGGCAGGCAGAGAGAGAAGCAGGCTCCCCACTGAGCAAGGAGCCTGATGTGGAACTCGATCCCAGGACCCTGGGATCATGACCTGAGACGAAGGCAGCCACTTAACCAACTGAGCCACCCAGGCGCCCCTGTTTTCTTTCCTTATATTTAGCCTATCTCTTCTTCTTTCTGGGAAATTTCCTTAACTCTATCTTCAAACTGTATTAATGATATTTTAAAAATTGTTTAATTTTAATTTCCAAAAGTCCTTTTGTGTTTTCTTATTGGCGCTCTTTAGTATCCTTCTGTTCTTGTTTTATGAATGAAGTATCTTCTATTATCTCTCTGTGGATATTCTTCTAGTTTTAAAAATATATATATTTTTTCTCTTTCCTACAATATCTTTTATTCTTCAGGTTTTTTTCCTATATATATTTTAAATGTGACCCATGTTTTAAAGATTCCCTAAATTGATGATGATCTTGGTTGTTCCTTCATTTTCAAGATTATGGAGCTAAAAAGCTGATTTGTGCAATTATGTAGGTTGGGCTTATCAGTCAGTAGCCTTCATTGTAAGACAGGTGATCCAAATGGGGCATTTTGTTTTGGTTCCCTAAATGGTCAGTATTTTTGGGGAGTTTTCTTAGATTGTTCTCTCTTAGACAGAAATCCTCCAATCATCTGCTAGGATGAATGAAGCATCTCCTTGTTTGATACCTCTCTTTAATCCCTCTCTTTTCAGGACAGTGTCCTCAGTAGAGCTGAGTCTGGTAAATCTAGTAATCCTCAGTAAAAAACGTCTCTCCAAGAGAGAAACCTTAAGTCTTCAGCTGGGGCCAAAAGAGAACTTGTCCTGTAAACATGAAAGGTGGAGGATTTCTAAGGGTCTAAGTACTTCTGATTGTAGACTTCCAACCAATTTAGTTTAGAGCCCATTCTGTAGCCACTATCAGAGGTAACTACTGCCTTTCACTTTATCCCCCTGGGGTTCTGCTATGTGAATCAATGGGCCAGGTCAGGAATGTGTTGGGTGAGGAAAAATACTGAAGACCATTCTGGGCCCAATCACTCCTTGGCATTTGGCTAAGATCAAGTGAAGACCATTCTGGGCTCAGAGAATAGCTTGTGCAGTGTGTCATCAAATATTTTTTTATGCATATGTTTTTATTGGCCTCATAGTATTTCATTGTTATAACCAAAGCTATACTAAACATCTTTTTATGGGTAACTTTGCGTATTTTTTTTCCTTTAAGATAAATTTCCAGAAGTGGAAAATCTAGGTCAAATCTTATACAATATTTTAATGCCTGTGATAATCCAATGAATGCATTAAAGTTTTCCTTCCTGCTAGATGGCCTTGCCACTTCTTATCTTGAACAGTGGTCTGAATTCTTCAGAGAGAAGAGAGAAAGTGAAGAGAAGTATAAACAGCTCAATTAATAAGTACTTAAAAGGAGTCTTTGGCCATTAAGTTCTGCTGCCTCTTTCCCTGTGTTCTTCTGGAGAAGCTTTTAGGACAGGTAGAAGCCAATTCTACCAAGGAGTTTTATTAGAACTGACAGTATCATATTTTTTTTAAATTAAAAAGTCTTTATTTGTAACTGTGGGCTCTTTTAAACTAACTTCTTTTGGGGAAGCCAGATGAACCAACGCAGAACTTCTCTTGAAAAGGTATTTGCCGATTTCAACCAAAGGAGTTAATAATAGTTGTTTATTATCCTCGTTGGTGTACTCAATCAAATGGACTTCTATGAAGTAAAATGTTCTTTGAACAAGTTTATTTAAAAACTAGATGAAAGAATTGTCCCAAATTAAAAAATATTTTGTAGGTGTAGAGGCCTGGGCACTACTTCACTGGCCCAGGTGGTCTTGGCACTTGTCTCTGGAGGTCAGTATCTCCTGCTCAAGTCCAAGATACACAGCCTACCTGGAGCTTTTGCCCGGATTAAGAAATCACTTATTTTCATGAAAGACTATTTTAAAAACTCCATAGACGTACCTGGGTGGCTCAGTAGGTTAAGCATCTGCCTTCGGCTCAGGTCATGATCCCAAGGTCCTGGACTGGAGTCCCGCATTGGGCTCCCTGCTCAGCGGGGACTCTGCTTCTCTTTCTCCCTCTGCCACTGCCCCACCCCCCGCTTGTGCTCTCTCTCTCTGTCAAAACTCCATAGGGTGAAAGGGTTTAGATTTAACTTGCAGTAAAAAAGAAAGAAAGAAAGAAAGAAAAAAGTGTGGTGGCTGAGTGGCAGAGATGGGGGAGGTGTTTCATGTGCATGAAAATACAGTAATTGATTTCCTTGGCAGGGTGGAATTCTCAGAGACCCTGGAAATGTACACCTAAGAAGATAATATGTGACAGAAGAAATAAAATGCAATAAAATAACAAGTGTGGGTTAATGTGTATTGTATCTTATCAAACACTAATGCTGCAGCAAAAGCAAAGCAATGATATTGACATTCTTTGCTTAGTGAAGCTGTTTATGTAAAGGATGTGCTGGCTGGGGGTGCCTGGGTGGCTCAGTGGGTTAAGCCACTGCCTTTGGCTGAGGTCATGATCTCAGGATCCTGAGATCAAGCTCTGTGTTGAGCTCCCTGCTCACTGGGGAGTCTGCTTCTCCCTCTCCCTCTATACCCCCTCACCCCTCTTGTACTCTGTCTCCCTCAAATAAATAAAATCTTAAAAAAAAAAAAAAAGAAAGTGCTGGCCGGCATTCATGCTGCATAAATAGAACATTCCTTACAATGTAATATTCACATGTAGATAAAGTTCCTTTTCAGATGACCTTCACAATTAGAGAGTTTTCCTGGATTTTTTTCCCACTTCATTTTCAATTGGTTTTGACATTCGGACTCTCAGGGACAGTTCTGGGTAGCTGCCAAGCAGATAAACAAGGAAATAAACACCTCCAACGGTAACAAAATCTAAGTAGAGACAAAAACAAATCCTTCAATATCCTGATAGATGAATGCTTCTTGGAGATGGTTTCCTTCAACAATTGATTATTCGCTGTGGTTTGACCATTTGTGTTGGGGACAGACAGCATGCCTGTTGCCATAACGAACTAATTGAGCAATTCAATTGATACGGCTTCTGGCTCCTGCCATGTGTTGAAGTCCAGGCATGACTGGGGACACAACTGTGCTCTTAAAACCAGACATGGGGGAGACTTGAGACTTTTCTAATTCCCTTCACCTGTGACCCACTTTATGGGTTTTAAACTTGTGTGGATCTGATCCCAGAAGGGACAGCTCATGCAGTACCCTGTCCCGTCGGCAAAGGGAGTGGACCATCCATTACCATCTCCCTCGCATTCTCAGGTTAATGACTACATTAAATATTAAACGAGTTTCCGTCCCTAGAGTGCCCATGTAAGTGATTTTACATTAGCTCATCCACTTTTGGCACTGTCCTTTCTTTGATTTCTGATAAAGCATGTTGCTCTGTGTAACATAACTCAGAGGAAATCATGATTGATTTGACAACTGTTAATGTGATGCTTAATATTAACCTTCATCTTTAAATATGGAGGAGGATGGTGAGGGAGGAGGAGGAGAGGAAAAAGAACGAGAAGTCAGAGAGAGGAATGTGTCTTAGGCTTTGTTAAGGTGACAGGAATGGCTGATCTCATTAACACAAAAAAATTAACAATTTTCCCCCACTTTGTTCTTTGAGATATCTTTGCATCTTTGACTGCTTGGATCCGATTCTAACTCCTCCCTTACCGCTGCTTCATGGAGGTGTTCCAAGAAGGCAAAGATCATCTGGGGACACAGATACTTTGGGGATGAAATCCGCGGGATTTGCTGCAGCTTTTCAAAAAGAGTTAGGATTTCACCTTTAGCTACCTTCTGATTTAACACTTAATGAGGAGGGGGGGGTGTGGGGGAGGCAGCAAGGAGAGCAGAATTAAGACATAATCTCCCCACCGACATTGTTACCAGAGCAGACAGGCAGGCCAGACCCCTGGAAAGCGCAGGGTGGAGGCGGGACGCCAAGGAAGACGGTCGCCCGTGGGACTCTGGCTGAAAGTCTGACACATCTGTCAGCAGCTGTTTTCAGAATCTTCAACCAATAAAGGAAAGCTTCCCCGAGGCTTTTCCTTCTAAGGCTAAGCTTATTGTTAAAAAAAATTAGTCAACCTTTTTTTACATGCAGGTGGTATAGTTGCCCATGCCTCTTTTAGCTGTTGTTGCAGGAAAAGGGCTAGATTTATATATTTTTTCGTTTCCCCTCAGTAGGCAGAGAAGAAGAAATCCCTGGGTTGTTTTGGAACTCAGTCTCTGCAACATGGGGACGTTCTCACCCCAGATTGTCAGAAAGAGAGCAGCAGACATTGGGTTCTGTTTATGACAGATTTGTCCTTTGTCACCTCTCAGAGACACTCATACATATTTCAACAGGATTAGGAGGATGGAACATGGGGCTAGCAACATGCTTCACTTTTATTTATTAGGGTTTGTGTATTGAATGAACCAGGCCTGGACGGAAACTTTTATTGCATTTGTATAAATTTTCTCCCTAAAGAGCCAGTATATGAACATGTGACTTGAGTGTTGAAGATATATAATTGAATACACTTTTACGACGGAAAGGAGCTTCTAACTAGCTCAACTTCCTCATCTGACCCATGAGGAGCCTGAGATCTTGGCCAAGGAAGTGGTCACCCAAGGCCACAAAGCTGGTGGTGCACAGTTTAGGGGGGCCCAGCCACAGGCCCCCAGTATGTGAGACGCCACACTGGAGATGAAAACAGAGGAGTTAATAATACACAACAGGGAAGAGAAGTGTGGTTGAGAGCCGACTAGCCAGCTTCCCCCTTGTGAAGGAAAATGTTACAAATATTCCTACTAGTAGAACTAATGGGACCAGAATCCTTTTTTTTTAAAAAAGCATTTTGTGGGGGCGCCTGGATGGTGCAGTCGGTTAAGTGTCCAACTCTTGGTTTCAGCTTAGGTCGTGATCTCGGGGTCTTGAGATTGAGCCCCGAGTAGGGCTCCGTGCTCACTGGGGAGTCTATTGAGTTTCTCTTTCCCTCTCCCTTTGCCCTTTGCCGCCCCCCTTCAAAATAAATAAGTAAAAATTTTTTTAAGATTTTATTTATTTATTTGAGAGAGAGAGAATGAGAGAGAGAGAGAGAAACAGCATGAGATGGGGGAGGGCCAGAGAGAAAGAAGCAGACTCCCCGCTGAGCAGGAAACCTGATGCGGGGCTCGATCCCGGGACTCCAGGATCGTGACCTGAGCCGAAGGCAGACGCTTAACTGACTGAGCCACCCAGGCACCCTAAATAAATAAATCTTAAAAAAAAAACAACACACCTATTTTGTGAAAAATCTATCATTTGCTACACAGGCTGGCTGGGAAAATCAAAGTCGTAGAATTAAAAAACAATTATTTAACACAAAGCTCCCTAGCTGGGAATTCGTGGTCTTTTTATACAAGTTGCTACTTTGTCTGCTCAGTATGCATGTAAACAAAGAAATCTGTAGTGAAATTCAAGTTTATGCAAATCAACGAAATATGAATTGTATACTGCAACTTACAACCATGGGCAAGATCTCTACTCCCTGATCACCATCAACAGCTTTGGGTCCTAAATAGTCTCTCTGTGACCCGTAGTAGCTCAGAAGCGGTAGCAAGGATGCAGAAGTCCGAAAGTGTGGAGTTTTGTGTCCTTAGATCAGAGTTTCTTAATTGACTATTGACACTTTGGACCTGAGAATTCTTTTTGGGGGTAGGTCTGTCTTGTGCATTGAGGATATTTCACAGCACTCCTGACCTTTACCCACTAGATTCTAGTATCACTGCACCCCCTTCCCTGCCAACTGTAACAACCAGGTATGTCTCCAGACATTGTGCCCTGTAGGTGGTGGAGGGGCAAAATATCCACTATTTGAGAGCCACTGCATTAGATGATAAAGTCATTTCAGAATCCACTCACATGGCCAGTTTGCTCCAGATCACAGAAGACCTGCCTTTGTTTCTTTAACACAGGGAGATAGCACTGTGAAAAAACTTCACAGTAGTGAGGAGCTTACTGAAAAGTAAGCTTTTATGTGCCAGACTCTGTTAAATACATGCATTTTAGATGTTTAATTGTAACTATCCAAGAGGTTTTATGATGCAGGCAATATTATTATCCCTTTTCTAGAGATCAGAAAACCAAAATAGAGAGAACTTAAGCAAGTTGCCCAAGATCACATACCTAGAAGGTGGAGGAACATAATTTGAATTTGGCCCTATGGTATTGCATACTCAAAATCTTGGCCACTTGGTTACAGCACCTTGTCGTGGAAATATGATGATGATGATGATGATGATAGTTAACATTTGTCGAGAAGCTGTAGTGCGTCCAGGTACGTCATAAGTGCTTTTCCATTTATTACTATTAACTTACTGAAGTCACACACAACTTATTTAGCAGATGCGGAAATGCAGGCACAGATTACTGAAGTCACCAGCTGAAGATCACAGAGCTACCAGGTGGTAGAGCTAGGTCTTGAACTTCAACGACTGGCTTCAGACCTGTGCTTTTAATCACTAAGGTGATATCACTGAAGTGTTTATGTGACTTATTTATTCACTGTTTCATTTCAACCATTCCATTCAACGTTAGGTGCTTTTTTAGGCCATGGAGTTATCAAAACGAATAGGGCGGGAGTGAGGAACTTATGATTTAGTGGAACTTACTGTCTAGTGAAGTGCTTACAAACATGTAAACAAGTGATGGTGATTTCATGTGACAGGTAAGAGAAGTTCGCCCGAGGAGAGACGGAGGGATGGAGGAAGACCAGGAATTTTCTCTCCGCGGAATGGAACAATGGTAGGTCCATAAACGAGAGCCACATCGGAGGGCTTGCCCCTAAGATAGGTTTGCAGTGCACGAGGTCTGCGCGTTGGGTGAAGGAAGTGAAAGGAAAGAAAGTGAAACTGAAAGAATATGCGTTTGGCTGGAGCGTGGGGTCGGGGAGCGTTGGGCAAGGAAGTCCCGGAGGAAGACGACATCCAGATTAACAGAGGTCTTACGTGATCCTGTGAGGAGCTGAGAGGTTTTCCTTTTGCAGTGCTTTTAAAATTCTTCAGGGCCCGTGCTGCCTTTATTTTATATTTTCATTTGCTACCAGTTATAAAACCACAGTTTCTGGTGCCTCTGAGTGCACTGCATACTGTTGGCGAGAACTAATAAAATCTTCCCCTGACTGTACTTTGCCTTCGCCGCGGTGTGAGTGACACACGCAGAAACTCAGAGCTCGGTCCATCTGGCACTTAGGCGGCTCCGGTGACCTGAATTTGGAACGGGCCTTGACCTGAGGCAGTAAAAGCCCTTATGGAGAGACTGATGCAAGGGAGCTGCTGAAATGTCACTCCGGGCTCGCTCTCCGCTTCAGCGCCAGCCAGCTAGTCCCCAAATGGCTTTCTTTGGTGGTTAGCTTCACGTTGAGTGTTCAGACCCAACCGACAAAGTGGAAACCTGCAATTTGTGATTGAAATGCATCGTTGGAGCTCTAGCCTAAAGATGTCACAGCTTTTATTCTTAGAATACACATAACACAGAAAGATAATTAAATTCCCCCTTCATGGATGCCATGCTTGGCTCCGTTTGAGGAGGAGCCGCCCTGGGCAACTGGGCCTCTGCCTTGTCCACTGGGCATTTGTGCGACTTCTCCGGTTTCCAAAGCCCTGTCGGGACATGGATCAATGGGACAGTGGGATGGGAACATCTGCTCGAGTGTGATTTCCCCGTGATGCCCTGAGCTCACTTTCGACAAGTAGAGCAATCTCCTGAGCACTGTCGCTTCTTTCCCAAGGTGTAATTCTTTTGTTCCTTGGTTCCGGACAATAATACAGTGAATTAAGGAAAATGTTAGGACCAAAACCTAATAGGGTGAAAAACTTCTCCAACAGAAGTCAGGAGAACGCGGATCTGAGTGTCAGTTCTCCTGCTTTTCTGCTGTATATCTGCTGCGAAACCATTTCATCTGTAAGTTTGAGTTTTTTCATCCGTAAAGTAATTCCTGTCTCGTAGTTGGTGTGAGGCATACACGAATTAATGCAGTGATAGTGATTGGCGAGCAGTGAAATGCGGTACAATTTAACATATTCCTGTTAATTGATTGACAGGATCAATAGCCTGTTAGCCCCAAGTATTTTTATAACATTGGGTATAAATAGCGGGTAGTACAGAGATGGAGTAGTATAAATATTGGTATCTGTTAGCAGAGGGTTCTTTTCCATATGAAAACTTTTTCTGAGAGCTCACCCTCATTCCTCCATTTGTAACCATGGTCCACAGTTTGCAAATCATGGAGAGAATAAAAGTTGTTATTGAACCATGGTAATCTCATCCTGGCAGACAAATGACATGGGAGCTCCTAGATCCCTCTGGCTTGAGTCTGCATCTGGAAAAGGGGGACAGTAATACCTACAATGGAGGGCAGTTTGCAAGACCAAATGAGTTAATGCTTGCAAAGTACTTAGCATAACAGGTGAAACAGAGTATTCAATGAATATTAGCACCTGGTTTTTTTTAAAGATTTTATTCATTTATTTGAGAGAGAGAGTGAGAGAGAGAGAGCACGAGAGGGAAGAGGGTCAGAGGGAGAAGCAGACTCCCTGCTGAGCAGGGAGCCCGATGTGGGGCTCGATCCCGGGACTCCAGGATCATGACCTGAGCTGAAGGCAGTCGCCCAACCAACTGAGCCACCCAGGCGCCCAGCGCCTGTTTTTATTATCATTATTAGAATACCCATAATCTACAGGCCCTTGCGAGAACTTTTCAATTTCATTCTGGGTGCAGTGGAGAACCATTGTGGGATTTTAAACCACTTTTGAGTCAACAGTTCATGTCTTGAAAATCGCCCTCATTTTGCGTAACTCATGGTAATGTCTGAGCACCATGTCTCAACTAGCTCCTATACCTTGTTTTTTTGTAGAAAATAATGTGACCCTGTGAATCTAGTATGAAAAGCAACTTTAACCAAGATGATTCATGTGCTAAACAGTAAATGGAAGCTGATGTTTTAAGGGAGTCCACTTAGGAATTTTTAGGAGGTGTTCATAAATTTTTTTGATGAATAACCCTCTGCTAACTTATTTGAGCATGTTTAGCTTTTCATTGCACAATTGATCTATATTAATACAGGAAAATTAGCATAGAGAAAGAAATATACAATTTCCTATTACTTCACTATCAAATTTTTTGGTTCAAATTTTCAAAATTGCACTCAATTGAATTGGGCATATGTCTTTAGCATTGAACTCTGAAAGGATAAAAAGCCTGTCATGAGAACTTTATTTCAATTTCAAAAGAAATACAATTAAAAATTTAAAATCCTAATCCAATGCAGAATTACATTTGTAGCCCCATTTAAATATACAACTCAGATGACAGGTATGGGAAATCTTTTGTGGATTTCTTCCCCAAATTGAAATAACCAACTCCCCTTTATATTTTACCTTATTTGCACCACAAGCAATAAATCACAAATTGTCACTTCTGTATGTCGTGCTTTGTAGCTAAATTATCCCGAAATGTCCAAAGGGAGAGCCATTCAAAGAATGATTTAAAAGAGGAGAGTATATCTGAACAAAATACATTTCATGAAGTGATTCACAGAACATGTCTTTTGTGAATTCTTGAATGTCGCTCTGAATAAATTTTGTCTCCCTGTTCTTTGTCAGTTTTACCCTTACACTCTTACAAATCGCTGGTAATTAGTATTGATATGCCTGTTCTCATGACTTACTATTTGCTCTTTGTTTGACACAGTAGACAAGAGAAAATGGGCTAGAATATTCTAATATAATGTTTGGAAAAATACATTTTAGAAGCCTAGAGACACTACTGGTTCAAGGGAAGGTACAGATGGTTTTCGTACTTGTCTTAATTTGCAGATATACAGACAGGCTAAAAAGTCCCAAACCTATGCCAGATGTCTAAATATATTAATGGTGTCATTCTCTTCCCTAAACTGCAAAAACCAGTCAAGAGGATTTCACATTTAGTTTCATCAAAGCATCCGGATGTGAACAATTATTACTGTATCATCGTAAGAAATGGATGCTGTGGGAAGTTAGAGGGGAGGAGAGGGACACAACCAATTCTTTCAGAAAAAAAAATTTCCATTTTATATATTTAAGACTGTTTTTTCAACTGAACTTGATCCCCAGAAGCAGAAAGTAGGAGCCTTTTCTCCCACTTTACCCTTTGCATATGACCATGGGATCATAAAGGTGGGGAACATTAACAACCTGTCATCCCAGTTTAAGTCTCATCAAAAGATGATCGTGGATGACACATTGAAACTTGCCTCACTTAAGTGGTCAGCAGCAATGCACTAGCTTGCTCAGCTTGTCATGTCAAAGAGAAACTGCCGTGGACAAGTTAAACAGGCAAGGAAGACTTTATTCAAGACTACTGCAATAGGGGTCAAGACTATTGAAATAGGGGAGAGAGAGAGAGAGTGAACTCAACTTGACTGAAACAAAAGGCAAAGAGTTTTTAAGCACTGGGGAGAGCTAATGGAAAAGTACCCAGCGATGTTAGGGGGAGGTTGTCAGTGTGATTAGGCCATCTGTGTTTGCTAATTGGCACTTATCTAAGTTAGGCTCCTATCCTCCCAGAGAGACCGGGAGATCGGGGTGCTATCTTTCTTAATGATTACATTTCAAAGGGATGGCTCCCAGGGCCTCCAGAAAGACATTCCTGGGTTGTAAAAGTGGCAAGAGGCTGAGAAGATTTTATCTCAAAGAGGCAGGGAAAGAATTTACAATTGTAAGCTTTCCAAAGTAAATGATCTAAGGAAAGGGAGGTCAGGGGTCTATAGTCAGGAAGAAGTCTGTCTAAAATTTAGTCAAGCTGAGGGAAATGGTAAGGTTGTCTTAGTCACTGGAGTGAGATATTTAGGAAACCAGCCCTGCAGTCAAGAATCTTTCTTTCCATCCTTCCAGCTCTTGATTGATTCCATTAATAGGTATGAGATGAGGTGGGTGTGGATTTTCCAGAGGGGATGAATTATATGTTTGGGATTGGAATATGTATAATGTATACATACATAAAACATACACATAGCTGTGTAGTAATGCATATGTGTAATCTGGTTTTTGTCTTTGTCTATCTGTCTTTGAGGGGAATGCCTGGAGTCAGGAATCTCTCTTAGGAAGAAGGCTCTCTGCCCCGTTGAAACAGCAACTCCCATGTTAATTAGATGCCAATTCTTGGGCACCTGGGTGGCTCAGTTGGTTAAGCATCGGACTCTTGATCTCGGCTCAGGTCATGATCTCATGGTCATGAGGTCGAGCCCACGATGGGCTCTGGGCTCCACAATGGAGCATGAAGCCTGCTTGAGATTTTCTCTTTCTCTCTCCCTCTGCCTTTCCTCCCACTTCCTGCTCGCTCTGTCTCTCTCTCTCTCTCTCTCTCAAAAAAAAAAGCCAATTCTTACCCAAAACACATTACTTTGGTGTTGAAAAACTTTATCTCTTCTGTTTATTATAATTATTGCAGAATATGATTTTTTTAAACTTTTAGAATGATTAAACTTCTTATTATCACAGTCACCATTGTAACACTATATTTTTTAACACAATACTTACTTGGAAAGAGGAAGGTAGTGTAGTACGTAGACCTGTTTATTTTATTTATCAAATAACATGCTATAAGGTTTGGAAAGCATATTTGAGAAGGGAAGTGATAAAGCATTGTGAACACGGAAGGAGGAATGGTGAATTTTGACCATGGATGAAGAGAAAGGCTTTATGGGAGAGGCAACATTTTAGGTGGGTCTTGAAGAACGAGATCTGGCAGAATGCGAGAAAGCAGGGCAGCCCAGATTGAGGTGGCTCTAAGCGGGAATGAAAGGTGTGGACTTGTGCAGGGTGTTTCGGGGGGAGTGAGTAGATGGATTAGACTGGGTTTGAAAGGTATATAATTCAGGACCAGATCATCAACAGCTTTCTATGCTAGGCTGGGAAATTCTGATTTTTTTTTTTCTTTAGAGAATAGGAAAGAACTAAGACTTTTTGAAAATTGAAATGGCAGCAACTCTACTTTAAGGAAGTGATGACTGGACTTGTGGTTCCTGGGGAGTCAAGAGGGGGTTAAAGGCAGTGAGGACAGAGCGGGAGCTGTGCACTGGGAGCGATGTGGTGTGACTGGGTAGAGAATACACAGGTCTCAGAGCACCGAGGCATTATGGTCTGTATGTTTTGGCCGAATGCAGGACTGCATGAAAGATTGAGTATAAAAGACAAATAAAAGGAAGCAATGGGGAAAAATAAATGAAGAGTTTTTAGCTGGAATTATTGAAAGCACAATGATGCAATCATCATACACAGTTATAGAAGGGTTTGCAATATATTATGCTATGCGAGCTTGCAGCTCCCTCTGCCTGGGGGTCAAGGAGGATTCAATAAGGGGTATCTGATCCTAAGGGTATTGGGCAGTAAGAAGGCACACGTGGTCAAGGCAAGTGAACAAGTGGGTGCAGAGGCCATAAAGCAGGTGGGAGTCAGGCGACAGGAGCACAGCTTATCGTCAGGTGTAGTCAGAGATGGAAAGGGGCCAGAGCTGAATTTCCAGGCAAAGGAGTTTTGTTTTAATCCTTTAATAAGTCATTACAATGATTATTACCATTATTATTTACTACTTACTATTTGCTTAGCTGAGTTAATCCTATTAATTTCTTAAATATCCTTCATAGGATGGCACAGTGGATGAGAGACATTCCCTAAACAGCTCTGTTAGTACATAATAATCTACACTGCTACTCACTCCACTAACCTATAACTCTAGTTGACACTAAAGTAATTGCCTTTCTCTCTTTTTAGGCATCACTGTACATAGTTTTCATTGCAGAATTATATGGTTATCTCTCAATATTTACAAACCTTAAAAAGCTGTCTCACTTGACATATGAATAATGGCACCTTTTACTACTTTAGTTTCCCTAAACTATTGTCTTCTACACTTATCCTAGGAATAAATGTCATGACTTGAAAGACATCTTTGCAAAATTACTGTAATGATGCTATTGCCGTGTTTCTAGTATTATGGATGCAAGAAATTAGCAAACTAAGATGCCTCATCTTCATAAATCCTCTTGTAAATGGCCAAACATCTTCCATTATGAACTTAGAAAAAAGGGCTCTTATAGGTTGATTTTTTAAAAAAGATTTTATTTATTTATTTATTTATTTATTTATTTATTTATTTAGAGCCTGAGCTGGGGCAGGGGCAGAAGGAGAGGGAGAGAAAAAAATCAAGCATATTCTGTGATGAGTGCAAAAGCCCAAGACAGGGCTTGATCTCACGACCTTGAGATCACGACCTGAGCTGAAATCAAGCGTTGGACTCAACCAACTGAGCCACCCAGGTGTCCCTCTTATAGGTTGATTTTGGGGGATGTTCAAATGAATAGGTACTTTTGTTGCTTCAGGTAAAAATCCTTGAAGGGTAGAACAGTAGGGAACACATACTGAACTGTTTAAATTGTTGCACATTATCCTGTCTATAAAACTGATCAAAAGGATTAATATTCTCAGTTCAGAGCTTGCAATGCATCCTTCTTGGGGTGTTCTCCCCATCTTCATTCTATTTTCAAGAAAAATAGAGAAATTATATCTAAATTTGGGATTGTACTCAGCATATTATTTTGGATGGAGGTATGTATAAAGTACACCAAGCACATGAACCACAGGGAACCCTCCTGGTTGCTTGCATCCCATTTGGGCCATACCTTGGCTCCCTGTTGGACTCTTCTGAGTTACACGGACCCCAGGGAGTAAGGTATCCTATAGCTTTCACATACTGGTGTGCATCTGCAAATTAATTTTGACATGAATTCTCTCTACTTGAAAGCATTTTAACTAATAAATATTATTAGATAATCTGTTCCTAAATTTAATTTTCAATCTAGGATTTACCCATTTGAGAACCTGGAGACATTTCTGCCTCTTCAGTTGCTTGATAATTATGTATACAAACTAGCTTGTCGCTGTGAATGCTTTCCCACCCCCTCTTTCATTACACAGCTCTCCTTTTGATTGTCTCAGACCTTCAAGATGATCCTGATGATCTTCTCCCCATCCGACCTTACTCATTACTGCCATTGGTTTTATAATTCTTTGTCATGGACTGATTCCTTACCAAAGTCATCTTTTCATCAGATGTCCTGTATATAAAACTCATAAATTCTGTCCCTAAGAGGAATTGGTCTAGATAAATTAGTTCTGTTCAGCACTAGTAAAATTAGAAAGTCAGCAATTATGGAATCATTTAACCCTCAGTGCCCAAAGGCAAATAATGGGCTTTAACTGGACACTGAGAACATTCTGGAACATGCCTCCTAATCACTAAGATATTTTCTCGGAAAAGAAGATTTAAAATCATTGCTTTCCTGAAGTCCTGACTTTTAGAGAAGAGTTTCTGTTACATCCAAGACTTCTAGTTGATTCCATCATTTATGAAAGTCCAACCTCACAGGGAACAAACTCGAGCATGCTTTTCTGATTTTAGACAAAAATTCTGATAATTTTAGATAATAAATTCTGAACTTTGTACCATGTGTGATAAGATGTCTTTCTCCAGATCTAAATCTGGCTTCATGATAAGGTACACACACTCACACATGGAGAAATAGATATCTACATTCATGATACATACCTGAACATTTTAAGGTAGCTTGTTTTAATATTTTTTCCTTTAACTTTTGTAAGAAATGTTTTGTGGTCTTTCTGAACGCTCAGACTTTACAAACTTCCACTGAAGTAAAATATTTACTATTTAAGCCACTTTTTATTTGGCAACAGTTTCTCCATAATCTGTTTTCTTTTATTACCATTGGTTCAGTCATTGAAAAAGTCCTGTCATTTACAGTAATATACATCAGTTTGGCTTCTGGGTATGTAAGACACATGCTTCTTTTTGAGAATGTGTACAGATGATCTATACAAAGTATGAATAAATGGTATTATTATCTACACAGTCAATACTATGACTTTAAGAATTTTGTAACAATTTTTAAAACATCACTATCCCATGCTGCTTCTTTTCTACTGGTTCTATCAGCTCCTCTTCATAGCAGCTAACATAAAATCCTAGAAAAACAGAGATGTGTTCTTGGAATTCAGCAAGGAAAGGCAGGCATGGAAGACAGTGTCCTCAGTTAGTTTGTGAATGGGACAAAGAAGAACTCTGATGGTACATGAGGTATGAGTAACTTTAAAGGGTAAAAGAAAGCAAGTTGCATTAATGAGCCCGTTGAACGGATAGACGAGAGAACTGGGGGTGAGTGTGGGCATGAGGAACCGAGGCTCTGGTTATTTTCGACCTGCATGTGCCATGACATAAAATAAGACACCAAATGTGTCTGTATCTCAGAAAGACCCACAAACATCAGAGCACCATCGTCCGTCAATGGAACAAAGCAAAGCAAGAGTCTATGCGAATGGGAACTAAGCATCCACCCAGGCGGCTAACGCCAGCGCCGTCCATTTGCAGGGGCAGGGTTTGAGCTTGCTGGGGGCTGAACGGCCCGGCCTAGGGCAGAATTGGGCTAGAAAGTGCTGAGTCAAGGCACCATCATTCCAAGCAAGTCAAAATCCTTTTAAGATACAAGGAAAGTCACTATTCCAGGTTCAGAAACACAAAGAATAAAATATCATTTAAGTCCCTAAACTTGGCTTATGAGGGTTCACTTCTCAGAGACAGGGCAAAGGTACAGACAGCTATAAGAACTGCTCTGTGAGGGTTATCAGACAACTAAACTAGCTCTAGATGGAATTGAAACTGAGTTCCAGAGGTTTTCATATTCTGATACAAAGTGGTTATTTCTTTGTTTCAAAAGCTTAAAAGTATACCTGGGGGCCAAGGAGGGATGTAAACCAGGAAAGACAGGAGTGTAAACTGGCCGACTTATTGCCTCAGACTTAATGGTTGTGGGTTTTTCTCATCCTGGAATTCCGTATGGATGTTTTCCCACTGTGGTGTGGCTTGTCCAGCCCCCCACGCCCTCAGCTTCCACCCCCACCGGGCTGAGTTAGAGGCCCCTCTTCTGTTTTTCTCCTCTCTACTTTTATGAGCTCTCCTGCCTTATAGAACTTTCAAATGCTGTTTGACCACTTTCCAAAATGTTCTCTGTGAAGCTGGTGTATTTATAGCCATTGTGCAAAGAAAAGTCTCCATCAAAGAAGCCTGGGAATTTGGGGGTTAAACATTATTTCCTTGCTGCATGTTGTTTCAGACACTGTAATTGGCTATTGACATCGTGAACCTCTAAGAGTGTAGACCATTTCCCACTCTCATTCTCATGGCATAGACCATTTTTGGGGGGGGTGTTGGTGGGCAACATCTCAGAGGCTAGTGTTCTCTAGAACACATCGGAAAATGCTCCACATTCCAGGCATTGATCCTTCCTTTCCCTTACTAGTTTGCGGGAGTTTTTTGAAGACAGGGATTATGTCCTGTTCATTTTTGCTTTGCCAAAGCTGAGCACAAGTACCTAAATGTAGAAGGGTTCAGCATTTTTTGCCTTTTCTTTTTTTGTTATGCTGAAATACACACACATTAAATTTACTGTCTTAACCATTTTGAAGTGTACAGGTCAGTGGTGCCCAATACACTTGTAAGGTGCAACCATTGCCACCATCCTTCTCCAGAACTCTTCTCTTGTAAAACTGGAACTCTATCCCATTAAGCAATAGTTCCCCATTCCACCCGCCCCCAACCCTACCAATCAGCATTCTACTTTTTGTCACCGTGGTTTGGACTATTTTAGTTACTTCATACAGGTAGAATCATACAGTATTTGCTTTCTTTTTTTGTAACTGACTTATTTCACCTAACATAATGTGGACTCATTATGAATTATTGAAAAATAAGTTAAAGGGAAAAAAGCTACCTCAGAGGATCTTTGGGGACCAAAAATATTGATACCTTAAATCGAAGGATATGTATTTATTTACATGCACAGTGTAATTACTTTCACTTCTTTTTCTTTTGCTTATGGACTCAATAAACATTTACTGAGCCCCTCCTATGTTCCAGGTACCTTGATCAGTCCTGACCTTTCAAGATGAATAAGACAAAGCGTCTATCTGTGAGGGATAGAGTTGAAGGAGAGTTTATCCCCTTTTCAAAAAGAAGAAACTTTTGATCAAAATTAGTAACCCTTTATTTGCTTAGACATTTTAAAATGTTACCAGTTTATAAGACTGGGTCTTTCAGTCTCACATCTTTTATGCAGAAGAAAAACATCTTAAGTATATCCGTTCTCCAGATGAACACCGCTACATCATTTTATCTTTCTGAGAGGTCAGTTAAAAACAAGGTAAGAATTTTTCTGCCTTTATTGATCTGGTATGTGCTGCTGATTCCACAGAAAGGAAGTGTCTATGTTCCAAAGCCTATGATCTTGTTGTAGAATAAATTATAAATTTATTTTGACTCCTATCCTCAATTATTGATAGCACTTGTGTGGGTGAGAATGGTCTTCAATTTTAAGCAGAGTAAGAGATGATTTTGTCCCAGGTTGTCATATCTTAAAACATGGGCCTAAATAACTTGGTTACACTTTCAATTAATTGGATCCATGTCCTTCTGCCAGGGCAACCTGGAAAGAAATTAGTTTACTTCATAATGATGTTATTATTTATGTGATTATTCAGCAAGTATTTATTGAGAGGATATTATTATCAGATATCACATTAGGCAGAAAGATTCAAGGTTGAAAAAGACATAACCTTCAAGGAACTTACATTCTACTGGGAGAAAGAACCAGTAAAATAAAATGACAATACTTAACATACAAAGAGGTCGGGGGGTGGGTGTGTGTGTGGTGGAAGTGCAGAGGAGAAAAAACGAAGGCTTTGTAAGCAAAAGGACACCATTTGTAGAGCAGTTAACATTTGAGTTCTTAAAAGTAGAAATTTTCCCGAAAAAGAAAGACAAGGAAGGGTACTTCCAACTGAGAGCCTAGAATGTGACCAGAGCCTGGGTTGCATGGCGGGGAACGCTGCAGGAGGAGATTGAAGTGCACCGCATGAACAGGAGGCTGATGGTAAAAGACCCTTGTGTAGCAGGATACAAGCTTTGAACCAGGGAACAGGAAGTCAAAGAAGGACAACTGGTAGGTAACTGACAAGATCATGTGATGGTTGAATGGTAAGTAATAGTACTGTTGCCATAGTCTAGGCAAGAGATGGAAGAAGTCTCTGTCAAGGCAAGGCAAACGAAAAGAAGGGAACGGGGAATTTTGAAACAGGACTTGATGGCCGTGTCTGACGGCTGTGGAAGAGATAAACACAGAAAAAGAAACCTTCAAACATTTCTATTTTAGGCCAACATGATAACGTGAACCCATATTGTGAATGAAGATATGAGGAGGAGCAGAGTTTTGTGGTGGTGGTTGTTTTCTTTGTGGTTCTTTTGTCAACTGGCTTGGGAAGTGGCAGAGTGGATGAGGTTGGTATTGACCAAGTGAAGTGTGCGAGCTAACCCAGAAGGCTCACGTGCCTGAGAAAGATCAAAGTGACCGATGGTGGAAACATGATAGATGACATCTCAATTGTGTGAAGAGGAGAAGGAATTAATGAAAAAGACCAAACATGAATATTTTGGAGAAATAGGAAAAAGAGAATAGAACAGTGTTCTTGAAGCCAGAAAAGGGGAAAGTTTCAGAGATGACAGGAAAATAATAGCAGCGGAGGTTGAATAGATGAAGTCTGAAAATGGGCCACTGGAGGTTTTTTGTTTTTTGTTTTTTTGTATTTTTGATAAGTAGGCTCCACACCCAGCATGGTGCCCAATGCAGGGCTTGGACTCAACGACCCTGAGACCAAGACCTGCGCTGAGAACAAGAGTCGGATGCTTAACTGACTGAGCCACCAGGTGTCCCTGGTCACTGGAGTTTTAGTCAAGGGACCACTGGGGCTATTTGTGAGGCAGTTTCCTTGAACTGGAGAGAATGACAGATAAAATGGGGTGGGGAGTAAAAGCGATTGAGAACATAGACACAGTAAAGTAGCCTACTCCTTCAAGAAGGGTCTTAGTAAATAAAATAAGGAAGATAAGAAAGTGAACTGAGGGAGATTTTGGAGCATGGGGAGAGTTTTATTTATTTTTTCTCATATAGAGAAAATTGAGTTTGTTTCTGGGCAGAGGAAAAGGATCAGGAATTTGGAACCAGTTCAATCTTTTGACTTACCATAATCAGAAAGATTTCAATATCTCCTAAAAATTGCTTGGGAAAGCTTTCTTCTAGTGTTCAAATGGAAAATAATGCATAAACCTATCAAGCGGGTTAATATTTTCAGCAGTGTGAATAAATATTCTGCTGTGCTCAGTTTTGGAATCCTAAGCAAATTCCCTTTAGGAAGAAACAGAAGCCTATTCATTGGTCTGGACTGCAAGATAAGTATGAAGGGAGCCAGGAAACTGAGGGGTGACTTAGTCTACAGAAGGGGGACAAATGACCACTATGGGTTAGGGAAGCAAAGACTGGAACACAAGCAGAAACTGGCAAGAATAAACTATTTTTTTAATAACAGAATGACAACTCTTTCATCTGATTGTCCAGGATCTAAACTATATGAATCTCTTAATCAATTACATAAAATATCTGCCCTTTAAGTAGATGACTGAATCTTCAATGACGTACAACTCAGCTCTTGGTGAAAGTGGGCTTGATCAACAGATATTTGGAAGAGATGGCATTAGAACTGGGTTCCCAGCAGGTAGTGATTTTTGCCCCCCAAGGCACATTTGGCAGTGTCTAGAGACATTTTTGGTTGTTATAACTGGGATGGGTGCCTGTTATTGACATCTAGTTGGTAGAGACAAGGGATATTACTAACCATCCTTCAATGCACAAGACAGCACCCCTTCTCTTTGCCCCCAACAAAGAATTCTTAGATAAAAAGATGTCAGTAGTTCTGAGGTTGAGAAAGCCCTCTTCAGAAAGATCATAACTGCCATTCTTTTAGGTTCTTTAAATTTTATTCTGTGTCAAGTTAGATCATGATAAATACTTATTCTTTTTTTTTTTTTTTTTTAAGAGGGAGAGAGCAGGGGGTAAGGGCAGAGGGAGAGGGAGAGAGAGAATCTTAAGCAGATTCCATGCCCAGAGTGGAACCAGCCACCAGGCTTGATCCCACGAGTCACGAGATCATGAGAAGTATCTTTAGTTTTGTAAGAAATGACCAAACTATTTTCCAAAGTGGCTGTATCATTTTGCATTCTCACCAGCAATGAATGAGAATTCCTGTTGCTCCATATCCTCGTCAGCATTTGGTATTGTCAGTGTTTTGGATTTTAGCTCTTCTAATAGATGTGTAGTGGTATGTCATTGTTGTTTTAATTTGCATTTCCTTAATGACAGATAATAAGATCATGACCTGAGCCAAAAATCAAGAGTTGGATGCTTAACCGACTGAGCCACCCAGGCCCCCTACAATAATGTACTTATTCTAAGTTAGCTTAGCTGTTAATGACTTTTTCAAAATTAATAGGTTTTATATTTTTGAAACAGTTTTAGGTTTACAGAAAAATTGAGCAGAAAGTACAGAGTTCCACTATACCTTTTCATACCCCCTCCTACAACCCATCCCAGTTTCCTCTATTAACACCTTACATTAGTGTGGTACATCTGTTACAACTGATGGGCCAATAGCAATACACTAGTATTAACTAAAATTCATAGTTTACATTAAGTTTCACTCTGTATTGTACATTCTATGGGTTTTGACAAATGCACAATGATTTGTATTCACCAATACAGTGTCATATAAAATAGTTTCACTGCCCTAAAAATCCCCTGTACTCCACCTACTCATCCATTCTTTTCCCCTTCTGAGCCTTTGATCTTTTTACTATTTCCATAATTTGCCTTTTACAGGATGTCATATAGTTGGAAACGTATACTAGGTAGCCTTTTCAAATGGGCATCTTTCACTTTGTGCTATGCAATTGAGATTCTTCCTTGTCTTTTCTGTGGCTTGATAGCTCATTTCTTCTTATGGCTGAATAATATTCCATGAAGTGGATGCACCACAGGTTTTTATCCATTCATCCAGCAAAAGACATCTTGGTTGCTTCCAAGTCTTAGAAATTATGAATAAAGCTGCTATAAACATTCATGTGCAGGATTTTTTCTGTGTGGAAGTTCTCAGCTCATTTGGATAAATACAAAAGAGTATGATTGTTGAATCACATGGTAGAAGTATGTTTAGTTTTGTAAGAAATGACCAAACTGTGTTCCAAAGTGGCTGTATCATTTTGCATTCCCACCAGCAATGAATGCGAATTCCTGTTGCTCCATATCTTCATCAGCATTTGGTATTGTCAGTGTTTTGGACTTTAGCTCTCCTAATAGATGTGTAGTGGTATTTCATTGTTGTTTTAATTTGCATTTCCTTAATGAGAGATGATAGAAAGCATCTTTTCAAATGCTTATTTGCTATCTATATATCAACTCATTTTATAATTGGGTTGTTTACTTTCTTACTGTTGAGTTTTAAACATTCTTTGTGTATTTTATACACAAAGGTAATAGTCTTTTATCAGATATGTGTTTTGCAAATATTTTCTGGGTCTTGCCTTTTAATTTTCTTAATAGTGTCTTTGGCAGAGCAGATGTTTTTAATTTTAATGAAGCCCAATGTATTAATTTTTCTTTCATGGATTATGCTTTTGGTGTTTTATCTAAGAAGTCATTGTCAAACCCAGTGTTTTTAATATAATGGAATTTGTTGTCTTCTATTGAGAGTCAGTAGATGAAATGACAATCTGAAGCATATTTCTACAACTTCTGCACACCAGTTGTTGAAAACATAGTCTAAATATTTTATTCATTTTTTAAAAATAAGAGATTCCCTTATAGATTCCTCTTCTAATTTAATTCTGGGGAAATATTCTCTTCTAAGATGTACTTGCAGGCTTTCCTTCATTAATTACTGTGATTCAGGTTATCTATTATTGAGAAATTCTAAACCAATGGCTTTTTGTTTTGACTTCCTCAAGAGCTGGATTTATTCCTCATGGTAGTAATTCTCTCATTCTTATTTCCATATATGTCCCTTTCTCTCTGTGGATATCTGGCTTCTTTTTTCCCCCATTAAGTTTTAATGTAGCCATCCTGGAAGGAGTGTCTTCAAGTTATGTCAATCATTTTTGGATTGGCATGGCATCCCCAAAAGCAGCTCCATTAAATATGAAGTTTGTCACTTTTTTCTCTAGCTTGGAGACATAACTGCATAAATCAGTTTGGTTGCTTTAACTAGAATGCGCAATTTTAAGTCAGAGATGAATGATCAAAAACCAGATTTTAAAACAGTTTACGTCCATTTTAATCAATAGCCTATTGCAGCTGCCTGACTGGAGCCTCAGGTCACATTTGCCGTCAGAGGATGTGATAGATGAGCAGCTTGTGATGGATCTGAAGCTGTGCAAACCCCACCCCTGTGAAGGCATTTGAGATTTCTTTTGAGGGTTCACTAAAGGAAACAATTTGCAATGCTTATTTGTTGCATAGCCTCTAAGTAGAAAGTCTTTTCTAAGAGCTTTACAAATATACATGGGCTTGGTTAATATTTGGGTATACATTCCCATTTCTGTCCTTGTTCTGACAGCTCCTGACGGGGAAGACAGTGTCAGAAGACTAAAGAAGGAATTGTAATCACTACCCTGAGTGCTATAATGGGACTAAGTAAGGTGTTAGCACGTGTAGTGCTTTAAGATCTTGCTAGAAGAGTGAGGTGCATCTATAAAGAGATCCAATCCCTGAACTCCAGTGTTGGCAATCTACGAGGAGATTGATAATTACAAGAAAATTATTACTGTGTAAGGTGGACAGAGAAAAAGGAATATGGAAAACCATAAAATCAGAGTACATGTAATTTCATTACTGTGTGCGGAAAAAGCAGCATAGGGCCTTTAGGTTAAAGGCAAAAAAAATTTCCTGGCAGTGAGAGCTATTAACATTTCACGGGCATGGAGAGAATTTGTTAAATCATCCTGGCTGAAAGGGTTTCTAACATTGGGGAGATTTTCACGTGGCAGAGAGTCGCATGGGCTTCCCTGTAGGCTGGGGATGGATCCCATGACCTCTTAGGAGCCTTGCAGGGCCAGGAATCTCTGATTCTGTTAGTGAATTTCAAAGTGGAAGATTCATCTTGTGTATTAGAAGTTACATTAAAAAATGTTAAATCTGTCACAAAGTGATAATCAGTGAAATATTTCACGCTCAGTGAAGCAAGAGCAACCTTGAAGCTCTTTGTGAGCCCGAAGCAGTGGAATGATGGCTTACTCGAGAGTCTGATGGGCGCTCTGGGGTCCTTCAGACTAGTTAGAGAGATAATAGTTTCTGCCTTGGAACCTGAGATTTTGACATTCAAATGGCAATTCACCATTTGTGCTGTGTTGGGTCATTCATCAACATCAGTGGCGTTGGGATTTCTGTGTAATACAATTGCATGATAATAGCATCACTGTACCTTCCGTGATCATTTTTGTCTGGATCATAGTTCACACGTGCCACATTGTATTTTTGATCTAGAGGCTACCTTCTTATAGTCACGTACTATATCATGTTGTCTTCACTTACTTAGGTGTTTCTGCCGGTGGGCAGCCTGATTATTGAAATAGCAAAAAATTTTAAACCACTTTTATATTAGGTCCCCCCATCATAGAATGTAGGCAGCAACAGATAGGCTGTGCTCTTCAGCAGGTGGGAAAGCAAGAAGGTGGCTAATCAAGAAAGGTCTGCCGCGAACTCCACTCAACGAGCCAGAAGTTATATCTTGAAGAGCTAATGGGACTGGCATGCGGGGGCCTCCACAGGTCTGCCTGGGGAGATTTATTCTGGGGGAGTCGGCCAAGGTCGGAGCAGTAGTAGACAGGTTAAGGGGCTAGTAGTTTGGGAGAGTTCAGACACACGGGCCCAGCTGCTAGGAGGCCAGTCACAGAGCAGCGAAACTTGAGTCAGGAGTGGGAGTCACTTTCCATCTCCTATACCTTGACAGCTGGGAGTTTAAACTGTTAGGAACAGGCAGATGGAGGCCAGAGCCTGTAGGTGACTGAGGAAGGGCAATACAGGTTTGCAGGGACAGGGTGGAGGAGAGTGGCTCAGTGACCACTGGAACCAGCAAACCTGGACAAAAACCCAGTTCTGTAGTTTGATGGCTGTGTGACCACCAAGTGAGTCAACCTCTTGGATGTTCAGTTTCCACCTCTGCAAAGTAGGGAGAAAGCAAGTCACTTCATTTGCTTGCTATGATACAACGTCAGCAGAATGCATAGCACATTGTAAGTGCTCAGTGAATGTTTCAACTCCACACACACACACACACACACACACACACGCACGCACACTGAAGAATATTATACAGTGTAAAAGAAACAAATTTAACGAAGTCATGTGAGCACACTGCCGTTTGTTGGATGGTTGCTGACTGCCATGCTGAGGGAGTGAGGCTCCCTGGACCACCTGCACTACACAGCTGGATGACTATGGCACATTCAAATCCTAAAAATGCAGTAGATTCATTCTGGCACGGGTTTCCGTCATTGTTGTCCAACTGGAATAGACTGCCTGTCAGGTCAGACGGTGCCCTTTGAAACAGGACAAACTCAGAAGTTGTGGTTAGGGGCAGACCACTCCTGGATTCTTCAATTCCGGTTGCCGTTGGCAAAAAGAGTTAGAGATTCCCCTGTAACAACTGGATCCCTCAAACCCCGATTTTGTCGAGCCCTTCTCTATTAGTTTCCTATTGTTGCCGTCCTAAATTACCACACACGGTAACTTAAAACAACCCAAATTTATTACCTTAACAATTGTGTAGGTCAGAAGACCAAAATCTGTCTCACTGGGCTGAAGTCAAGTGTCAGCTGGGCTGGTTCCTTCTGGAGGCTCTAGGGGAGCAGCTATATGTCGCCTTCCCATCTTCAAAGTCAGCCACACAGCATCGTCAACAACTCCTTTGCCGGCTCTGCTTCTGTGCTCACATCTCCTTTCTCACTCTGACCTTCCTCCTCCCTTCTTTCATTGACCTTTGTATTAATTATACAGGGTCCACCAGATAATCCAGGATAATCACAAGATCCTTAATTTAACCATACCTGCACAGTCCCTTCTACCGTGTGACGTAACGTACGCACAAGGCTCTGGGGATTTGGTTGTAGATGTCGCCGAGGGGCCAGCCTTCTACCTACCACGCCGTCCGTCCCTCGTACCTGTTCCATGAATCTATGCCTAGATGGGTATTTATATTTTTCCTGCAAGGTGAGAACATCTTGGAGTAAAGACCAAATAGAAATTAAGTCATAATAGCCAAGTTGAGACTATGAGAGTTGTTTTACCTTCTACTTCTCAGATAAAACAAAGCACCCCCCCCACCAACTCTCTTGTCCACTTAGGAAGCCTGGTTCTTCCAGTTTGCCTGGGAGTGTACCCTTTGATTACAGGCCAAAGTGATTCTTTTGGCATGCAAATGAACCCTTACTCAGGAGCTTCTTTGTAATCTGAACAGAGCAATTCCCAGTTGTGGGGCTCCTCTCAGCAATCAGCTCCTGCTTTGTGGGCACTCAGATGTCAACAGCTTCTCCGCTCTAAGCTGCTGCTACTTTTAAAACTCTCAGCATTTTGTGGCTCACTGACTATATTAATTAACTGGTTTCTTCTTGTTTTGCAATCTGAAATCATCTCTAAAATCTGCTAGCATACCCACAATGATCCATTGCGTCTATAATGCTGAGGATTTTGCCAGTCTGAGTATGACTCACAGACTGAGACGGTTTTTGGTGCGAGGGTTTCCACGCAGTCTCCTGGAAGATTCAGGGCTGGGGTCCACAGAACCCCTGCTCTGTTCCAGGCAGTTTACGTGGCTGTTACGTGGTGGAATTCTGGTGACCTCACCGCAAAGTGCTATCGTTAGCGCATTTTACAGGTGAGTAAACTGAGGCTCAGACAAGAAGATAAGCTTGTCAAACGTCTGCACGCTATGTCGGAGTGGGTTTGCTATGATTCCAGACCCCATGCTCTTTCACTAAACTGCAGTTTTTCCGAGCTACAATCCGCATAGATGTTTGCTTCCTCCAAGCTCCCGTTTACTTCCAGGCTGCTCTGCATTTTGGCCCTTTGACCTTGGCTGTGCATGTTATCTTGCAGTTCACTTTTCCTTTTGTGCGAGATGGTGATGGTCGGGGACCCGTTTTATGCTCCTTTATACAGATTGTGTTGGACACTGGGCTAGAATGTACTCTGTAAAAAGTGATGATTAAAATGATGACTTCTGATAAAACGCCAATACTCTGTAATAAATAGGCATCTTCCTGAGATATTCCAACGTACGTGAAAACTTCCAAGGCAAGTTTATGCCAGGCTACTCTTCCCTCGATGCGTTGGCTCTGTGGCCACGCCGCACAGAGTAAAATAGACATTCAAACTTCAGCTGACTGTTGTGCGAGGGCAGACCCAGTCTTGTAAGCTGCCAAGCACTCTGTAAATGACTAAAGAAGATTGAGGAGAATTAACTTAAAAAAACCAACAACAGGGATGCCTGGGTGGCTCAGTTGGTTACGCGACTGCCTTCAGCTCAGGTCATGATCCCGGGGTCCTGGGATCGAGTCCTGCATCGGGCTCCCTGCTCAGCAGCGCAACGACCAATTTCATATCCGTGTAGGAGATTTTATGCTAGAGTGCTTCTCCCTCTCCCTCTCCCTTTGTGATCTCTCTGACTCTCACTCTCTCTCAAATAAGTGAATAAAATCTTAAAAAAACAAAACAACAACAACACAGAAGTGCAAAAGGGCTGGGTTCAAGAGTATTTTGAACTGGTCTCTCCCACCTCCTATGGGATTGAAGGCAGAGTGTTTAATCCTTCTGATTTCAGAGTGTTCATTTCTAAACTGAGATAGTCCCTCTTTATTGGTTTCAGAGGAGGTGAAAATAAGTAAGAATACCTCTTAGTAGAAAAGTGCTATACATTTCAGAGTAATAGTGTTATTTCTAAAGTGAAACCCAAACTGATAGAATATCAGGAAAATGTTAAACTCCATCTTATTTCTGGGAATACTGTCATTAAATCTTCCCTGAGTTCACAGTGAGCAGCTTGGGAAGGCTGATGATAAGATGGAAAAAGACCGAACTGGACCCTGAGCCTCAGACCCCCATCAACTCTTGTGAGAGCATCTGTGTCCCGAAAGGAGCCCTTGCTAGCGGGGTCCCTCCATTAAGTCTTTACAACCTACAGATTTATAGCTCTGTCAGGGAGGCTCAGGCTTCTCCATATACCCCGACTGAATATGGAAGGAAAATAATTGGTGCTGTTGTCAGTAGTTGGCAGAAAATTTGAACTTGGCGAACGACTCTTTCTCAGGGTGACTAGCGAGGGCTCGCGGGCTCGCTTCTGTCTGCTGGTTGGCTGCCAAATTGGAGACTCTAGCATAAAATCTCCTACACGGATATGAAATTGGTCATTGCAGAGCTGACTCCAATAAGCTTTAAAAACTATCTGATTCTACGTTTGATTTTAGCGTTCTTTTTTCAAGAGCTTAGTATTTGAGGAAGCTGGTAAAATAATACAGAGGTGTGCTCTTCCCTTACTAGTCTTACATTGTTGCTGTGTTTCCCACATTGTAACCAATGTGATAGGAAGCCAGGAGGAGAGTATAGACAAACTTTCCCCTCTATCTATTTTTTCTCAACACCTCGAACCTCAGTGATGCAGATAATCCGCAGGAAAAGCTAATGCTCAATTTCCAGACACTCACGACTCAAAGTTACTGAGGGATCTAGTAGGAGCCCGAGAAGTTGCCACAGTATCAGGGTGAGCCCTCAGATCATGACAATGTGAGTGAGCTGTGTTGGTGCCTTGCACTCTCCAGAGATTTCAGAGCTTAATGGTTACTGTCTTTCTTCTGCCTTTGGGATCTCACATTTCCCTAGTGGTCAACCTGAACCCTGAACCACACAGGGAAGGGAATTCCAGGATACTATCATTCCAGTTGATCTGAGTCGACACAGTAAAAGCCACCACAGGGGATTTCCAAGACATTGTGGACTGTTGGTTGAGATCAACAAATACAGTGGGCTACATGCCAGACACCGTATTAAGTCCTTCAGAAACAGTGGTGGACAAAACAGACAAGATCCTCGCCCTCAAATGAACCATAAACAACACAAAAATGGTTACAATTTTGAAATGCACAAAGAGAGTCAAAGGGTGCTGGGATACAGAATAATAGAGGAATGATTATTCTGCAGAATGCCTTAGGTAGGTAGGGCAAGAGTCAAAATTTGGTGAACAGAAAGGAGTCTATTGCTGGGAGACCATGTCAGAAAAGATGATGACGTGGGTTAAATTAGTGGGAGTGAAAATAGGAAGAAGTGGAAAGCTCTTTGTTGTATTTTAGAGGAAGAAACAGCAGCATTTGCTATTAGATTGGGTGTGGAGGATAAAAGGAAAGAAAATTTAAGGATCATTCTTAGGTCTTTGGCCTGAGGTTATTATTGGGAAGATCAGAGGAGGACTGGTTTGGGGAGATAGAATCAAGCATTAAGTTTTGAACATGGTAGTTTAGAGACATTCATTTGGAAATATCTTGTTTCGTTGTTTATAAAATTTGGAGCTCAGGGAAGTGGGAGAATAATGCAGTGAAGATGAAAATTGGGAGTTAACTCTTATAGAGATGGAATTTAAGGCCATGATAACAAGATCGTGTGGGAAGGAAAATATAGAAGGAGAAGACAGAGGATTTAGCATACAGCTCCAAGTAACTGCAATTTAGAGAATGGGTAAACAAGGAGGATCTCATCTACATAGAAAAAAGAGAAAATCAGTGAAGTATAAAGACAATTAGTAGAGTGTGCTGTTATAAAAGCAAGGAAGGAATTGTCAGTTATGTTGCAGAGGGTGAGTTAGAACAAAAGTAAATTTTCAAGCATTTTGGCTTCAGGAATCCTTCACACTCCTAAAAACTTTGGAGAACCTCAAAGGGCTTCTGATTTTGTGCGTTGTATCTATCAACGTTTACCATATCAGAAATTAAAACTGAGAAGAATTTAAGGTGTTTGTTAATTTAAAAGTAGCAGAATGAATCAATTTCACATTAACATAAATAACACACTTTCATGAAAAATAACTATATCAAAACAAAAAATATTGAGAACAATGACATTGCTTTACATTTTTGCAAATCTCTTTAAAGTCTGGCTTAATGGAAGATTGCTGGATTCTCTTATCTCCTTCTGAATTTAATCTATTGTTCTCTGTTTTGTCTGTAGCATACGAAATATGCTTTTTTTTTTCACAAAGCAGAAAATTGGGACAGTAACTGAGAAGGATGTATGACTAAAGGAAGCTTTTGCTTTGTTTTGTGTAAAACACAACCGCATATTTGCATGTTGATGGAAATGTTTGAGAAGACTAGAAGAGATGGCTAGGGTAGTAGAAAGAGGAGATTATTGCTGGAACAAAGTCTTTGTGAAGTTGTGAGGAGATTGTATTTGATAACATGGATTTGCTTTTAAAAAGAACCTAAGAATAAGAGGGTGGGTTCAGCTGTGGGTAGCTTGGTGATTTTGGATTTAGATGGCTTTTTTTTTTTTTTTCTGTGTGAAGTCTGAAGTGGATTTACCAGCTAAAACTGGGACTAAGAGGAAGAGGTTTTTGAGACTTAAGAAAAGCTATAAGGTAGGAAATGTTTGGGAGAGCGAGAATATGAGTTCATCAGAGAAACATAATAAGAACGCATGGTTGTCTAGACAGGGGAGGCTTATGTCCATACATTTAAAGTGAAATCAATTACTTGCTTGTATGACTTTTGTTCAGTAGTGTTCAGCTATTTGAGTGCAGGCATGGAGAATGCAGATGGTCGGGTTTATATAGGATTAGGTTTTTTTTTTTTTTTAAGATTTTATTTATTTATTTGACAGAGAGAGAGACGGCGAGAGAGAGAACACAAGCAGGGGGAGTGGGAGAGGGAGAAGCAGGCTTCCCGCCAAGCAGGGAGCCCGATGCGGGGCTTGATCCCAGGACCCCAGGGTCATGACCTGAACTGAAGGCAGACACTTAACTGACTGAGCCACCCAGGCACCCAGGGTTTTTGAGGCTGATGGAAGGATGGGGAGGATATTTGCAAAGGCTTAATTATGATGATATGTCATATGATCTAAACTGACCAGTGAGGGAATTGAAGGTGGGAGGAGGTTGATGGAAAATGATAGTAGTTTGAGGTCAATGGATTGGAGATCACTGTTAAAGGAGGACATTGGGAAAAATAAAAATAAAAAAGACAAGGAGATGGAGCAGTGGTCCAGGAATGTGTTTCTTCTAAAAATTTAAATTGAATTGGTATCGTAATTTCTGATGATGATGAGTTCTATGGCATGACCATGAGAATAATTGGTAAGTGGAAAGGAGGAAGAAGGTTCATGAAGTAAGGCAGTAAAGAAACTGAGAGTCCAGTGTATTTCATGTTCTCATTGTATGTCAGTGATGATGATGGTGTTGGATAGAAGAGAAGATGGAGTCATGTATTGAAACCCGATGAAAAGTTCATCAAGATTGTGCTGGGACACTAAAGAGAGAATAAGAGATTCAGTAAGAAGCAGAAAGCCAAGATGCTCAGCAGGCCAAGAACCAGGGAGGCTGACAGAAGATAGAAATGGTGGGTTGCCTGAGATGTGAGTGAAAATGAAGCTGTTGAGAACTGCTGGGCAAAGGTGACTCCGGTAATAACATTAGAGCTGGTTGGAATGAAGAAAAAATAGCTCATTTCATTGTGATAGTTCCTACTCTGGCTTGGCCAGTAGCTTCTAGATGAAAGGTATTCCCACAAATGAATCCACTGACTTATTCCATCAGCTGGAACTTATGAACTAGAAATGCATGCATTCCCTTTTCACTATTAGAAGCTTGATGTCTTAAATTAAAAATAAAGACAAACAAGGCCAAATCCAACAAATTAGTTCATATCTCTAGCTTAAAATCTCCAAATCTTTGAATAAAAGGATCAGATTAGATGATTTTGGTAGTTTCACTCAATTATAAATTTCTTTGAATTTAAGGGAAAGCCTCTGGAGAAATGTAGAATAGAAGAAGTTCAAATAAAAAGAATTGCTCATTAAACATTTGCTCTGCTTACGTATCACATTTTAAAGATGTTTAGAATTTAGTAATACCCATATCTAGCAAGTATATAATGCACCTCTTGAATATGCCACCGAGAATGGCTCAATGCTTATGGAAATGTGTTAAAATAGATCTTCCTTGACTTATGATGGAGTCACATCTGGCGAAATTCGCTGTAAGTTGAAAATATTGTTAAGTCAAGGATGCATTTAATGTATCTAACCTGCCATAAACATTATAGCTTCACCTAGCCTACCTTAAAAATGCTTAGAACCTAACTCAATGGCTTACAATTGGGCAAAATCTTCTAATACAAAGCTTTTTATAATAAAAATAAAGTGTTGACTACTTCATGTAATTTATTGACTATTGTACTGAAAGTGAAAAACAGAATGGCTTTATGAGTACAGAATGTTGTAAGTGTATCAGTTGTTTGCCCTAGAGACCGAGTAGCTGTCTGGGAGCCGTGACTCGCTGCCACTGCTCAGCATCGCCCATGAGAATCATACCTCATATTGCTAGCCTGGGGAAAGACCAAAATTCAAAATTCAAAGTACTAAATATCAAAAACAAAACCAAGCAAAAACAAAGTACAGTTTCTACTGAATGTATATGGCTTTCTCACTATTGTAAAGTAAAAAAATTAAGTCGTGGGGTGCCTGGGTGGCTTAGTCAGTTAAGCTTTGCACTTGATTTCATCTCAGGTGGTGATCTCAGGGTTGTGAGATAGAGCCCTGGGTCAGGCTTGACGCCCAGCATGGAGTCTGCTTAAGATTCTTTCTCTCCCTCTGCCCCTTTGCCTGCGTGTGTTTTCTTTCTCTCTCTCTCTCTCTCAAAAAAAAAAAAAAGTAAGTCGAACCATTGTAAGTCAGGAACTGTTTGTAATACAAGTGCCATGTATTAAGAACATGATCTTTCACTCTCTTCTGAAAATTAGTACTAAGGAAATAAATATGGAAAAATATGTTATTCAGAAGTGTGGTGGGAATATGGTTTATATATTGAAAAATTGGAAACAGACTAAATGTTTGTTTCTGATGGAAACTATGGTATGCCTAGTACATAAAAAACAATGTTTATGAAAAATATTGTATATTATAATATTGCTCATGAAAAGCAGACAATTAAAGAAAATATATGAGATAGTAAACCAAGAAGGCAAGATGAAAATTATTCATACATAATGATTATACAATTACTGCATACAGTCAATTATACACCCTATGCATAGAAAATAAAAGACCAGAAAGCAATAACTCAGAACATTGAGAGAGATTATATTTGATAAAGAAAGCTGCAGATTACCTTTTCTCCTTTCTACCTTTCTGTCTTTCCAAATTTTCTTTAAAAAGATGGTTCCTGTGAGAGCAAACATTAAATAATATGTAAAATAAAAGAGAAAACTGCAGCTCTTTTAAAAACTATGAATGTCAGAGACAAAGACCTTAGCTGGGAAAAGGCCTTCATTCTTTTCCAGAGATTGAAGGTGATTTGCCCTACTTGACAGGTGGCAATTATACACTATGTCCCTTCTAGAACCCAGGTAAGTACTCCTCCCTCCATCAAACACAAGTCATTGCAAACTCAATACTTCACGTATAATTGAGCAGGTGTAATTAATAAAGTACAGAGGACACTTGGAGATTGAAATGTGTACTCTATCTATGGACCTTCAAATAGAATTTTTTTTTTTTCCAGAACACTGAACTGTTCATATAAAATGCATGTGACAGTGAAGTGGCTTTTGACTTTTAAGTTAGCAGTCACAGATCTAGATCTCTTATTTGTATTCCTGGCTAGATAAATGCTTCCAGGATCTTACACAAAAGGTGGAAATCCTGAGATGCCCACATAGTAAGCCTTGCAGATATCAGAAGGGCACCAAATGTTGCTATTCTTCTCCTGAATCAGAAGGAGAAAAGTTAAGCTCCTACTTTATTGAGTTCCATATTCCGTCTCTCCAGTGGAATTCAGATCTGATCAGCCAGGGGGTCAAATAAAAAGGGCTAGCAACTGGATTCTGGTCCACAATTGTGCTTTTATTCAAAAGCAGCAACAACTTTTATGCTTGGGGAGTTAAATTTGCTTTACTGTTTGGAATCAAACCTCTGCTCTGTGCCCTGGGCTAGCTAATTATTCTTTTAGAGAGAATTAGTCTTCTGATGACTCATTAAGAGGTTCTTTTAGAAAACAATACATTTTTAACATTGGACTAAGTCCCAGGATATTTGAAATTAGTGTAAGTAATGGTTGGAAAGCCCCCAAATGATGGCTGTAAATGACATCCAGAGTGGCGGGCTCAGTGGAGGCAGAGACTTAATGGGCACAGAGATGGACACCCTATAGGAGCAGAATGCCATGTTGGAGGATTAAATGACCAGTGTCTAAGAAGCTGGATGCTACAATCTGAGATTTATTGGGGCTATTCTAGGATGATTTCTTCAACACCAATCCTGGCATTTCAAACAGTGTTTCCAGAGGTATTGGCTTACAGTGCAATTTGATTTGGGTTCAACAAAACATTTTCAATATGCTTGCTAGAAATATATTCACCTTCTATTATTCTGTGTGTGTGTGTGTGTGTGTGTGCGCGCGTGCGTGCGTGTGTATATGCGTGCGCTTTCGTCCCTGAGGGGTAGATATTGTGATGCTAAACAAGTATTATCGCTGGATCTGTGAACACGATTCCCATATTAATGGTGTCCCAGATGGGTTGCAAAAATGCACGTGAAGGGTGTAGATGAGAGAAGTCACAATATGCTTTTATGTAGAAGAGGTATTTTACAAACATTGAGAAATATTGTAATGTTATATAAAAAGTAATTTTTCTTGTCTTTTTTTTAGCATTTTGTATCAAGTGCCATGTATTATATTAACTTGTGAGATAATTGATGACTGGATAAAATTCTTACAGAGATAGTCTGTCAAAAATAAGACATCAAAATTGGTCTCCAAAGGAAGCAAATAATATGCAAAATCATTGGTTATTACCTTTTCATTCTTAGGTTAAAAAATGATCCTCTCTGTTCCTCTGGATGGCTCTTTTTCTTCTTCCCTCTCACTGTTTGTGAATATTTATTCCCCAGGGCTTTAGCTATCATTCAGTTCTATTTCCTTCTCTGTGTATCCATTCAGCCGAAGCTCCTAACTTTCCATTATAAATGCGTAAATGGTCCTAATCTAATGCTCTAAGATCTTCATACCATGGCTTAGGGACAAAATAGAGGGGTGATGAATTTTCTGTCAGTCATAACCTTTGTCCATTTACTTGTCTTCTTTGGAAGAATCTCTTTGCTCTAATATGCATACAGTTCAAACCAATGTGTAAATATATTTATAAGCTATAAAGGGATCTGCCGATACATATCAGGATATAAGGAAGGGACATGAGAGATTGTTGATTCTAGATTCCAGATCCTAGTTGAACCTCCCGTGATAGTTTTATTCATTTTTTTGTGATGGTTCTCTATTCATATTTGTCTTATAGGATGGTTTTGGGTCTGTGATAGAAGTTCAATAAGTATCTTTTATGCCCAGCAACATTTTAAATGATTTTAGAGGAAAAGTCATATTTTCTGCTTCTTCATGTCCTTGGTGCTATATTGGGTCTGCTGTGTTTTTTAAGAGTGAGGGAGATTCAGTGGATTCGTGCTCCCCGAATACTCTACTAGGTGCTAATAGGAAGGAGTGAGAGGAAGAAGATAGGATGAAAATGACAACGGCAACCTAGTTTGAGTGATTCAAAGTCACACACATGTAGCTACAAAGTTGCATCCCTAAATGCAGATGGGTTGCAAAACTAAGGAGTCAGTAAGATCTTCTTAAGATGAAAATCTGATCGTGTTACTTCTTTTGTATAAACCACAGCCTTATGTGCTCATTAATATCAGAAATACCCCTATTCTTTGCTTGACTTATGAGGTCCTTTATAATCAGCTATTTCTCTACCTATCCAGGCTAATTTTTTCTCTCTATTCTCATGAAACTACTACTTTTAATTTCTTTAAAAGCTATAGAAGAAATGAAAATTATTGGCTCAACAGATCACAGACTTGCTCTTAGGAATTATCTACTTCTTTAAAGAAAAAGGAGAAACATATGCACCCAATACATTTACCTAATGAAGGTATGACTTCAGGATTCAGTTGCTAGAAGGAGATATGATAACATTTGGCATTGAAGCACATTTGTATTTTTAGCTATAAAAACAACCGTATCAGCTATCCAGGTAGGATCATCATCCTACCCCCATCATAAGGCTAATGGGGTTACTAAATTCTAATTGAAATCGTGGATGAACTTCGAACCAGTTCTAACAGGGAACTTTGTCTGATTGATGCTGTGTAAAATTTCCAGGGTGATTAAAGTCAACTGAGGGGAGGGGATTGGAATTGGGGAAGAGAAGTTTGGGCATGAAGTTCCAAAATGGACTGTGACTGAGGCCTGACCTGAATACACCCGAGCGATCGCTGGAGAGGACACACTGAACAGCTAGACTGGGGTAGGTTAATTTGTCTGCACCAGACAGCGTCGGCCCGGAGTCAGAAACGGAATCCCATTCTAACAATATTCGTGCTTTTTCCACCCTGAACAGTAACTAAAATTTTATAACCACATAAAGACTTACCACTGCATAATATATAACTTCTTTTTTTACCTAATACTGTCCAATAGTGGTAATAATCATAGCTAATATTGCTGAGCGCTTACTATGTGCCAGACACCACTATTCTTTGTACTTTATACATATTAACACAGTGCTCACCAGAACTCCACGATGTAATTATTACTCCATTTTTACAACTGAAGAAACTGAATCTTAGGTCAGGTGTTGTCATCGACGTTCCTTCATTTCTGTATATTAGTTCACTGAGAATTCAAGTGTTTAGAGTGGAAGTAAATTCATGCAAAATCTAACCAGTTTTTTTATTTTACAGGCAGGGGAACTGAAGCCTCGAGAAAGCACATATGTTTATCTGACGTTACAGTGAGAAGGTAGAAGTGAACCAGAGCACTCTTTCATCATATCCAAGCACTGTGTACTGAA
This sequence comes from Eumetopias jubatus, assembly GCF_037043125.1. Classification (NCBI taxonomy): domain Eukaryota; kingdom Metazoa; phylum Chordata; class Mammalia; order Carnivora; family Otariidae; genus Eumetopias; species Eumetopias jubatus. The sequence goes on from NW_028274812.1 coordinate 46,457,225, forward strand.
CGTTGGTTGCCGGCCATGGAAGCAAAAATCTCCGAGTCCTGATTCTGGTGATTCTTTATTTGGTTTTATGTACGTATAAGTATGTGTGCATATATGTGTGTATGGAAATACATATATACACATACATATAAGATATATGACAATACATTTAAAATATATACATACACACATATAAAATAGAGATTTTTTTCTTAGGGTATGTTTTTCAAAGGAAGAAGAATGCCTTAGCGCTTCCTCGTCCCTCCACCCATCCCTCTCCCTGCAAGCAGGTGCCACGCATGGTGATGTCATCAGGCCTCGTGGTGTTCTTACGACCTAACTGG